>NC_044033.1:432041941-432351308 GCF_901765095.1 Microcaecilia unicolor
TACAGGTATGTAGCATTCGCTAAATGGAGAAAAAAGGAGAGTAATATGATCATGGCATAAACTCTACATCAAAAACAGTCTGTGGTGTTTTGTAAAGACTGTGAACTGAGGCAGGTCAGCATAGATCACATTACAGTAGTCTAGGCAAGAAGTCACATAAGCATGATAGAGAGTATGTAATGCCTCTGAGTTAAGATAAGAACAGATCGAATAAAGTTGACGTAGTGCAAAATATCCTGAACGAAGCACAGAGAAAACTTATTCTGTGAAAGTTAAATGGGAGTCAATAGTAACACGTAAATAACGAATAGAACAGACCAGGTTTTTTGGCTTACTGAAAAGTATTGGAACAAGAGAAGGTTGAGAAACATAAGATACCCAACAAGTAACTGTTTTATCTATATAACGAATCAGCCAGTTATGTTTGAGCCATGAGTCAGCAGCATTGACCAGGACTGAAGAGGATGAACATTAATAGCTATGGGGATCGGTATGATAGAGTAGCATCACTCTGTACTTCTTGGCATTAAATTTTAACTGAAATCGATTAAAAAGGTTTAATCACATGATTGATCGTGACTAATCGCATGATCCAAATGGGCACCATCTCCCTTCCTCCCCATCTCCTCCTTTCCCTGCCCTTCCCCTCCACTCCATAGGCACCATCTCCCTTCCTCCCCATCTCCTCCTTTCCCTGCCCTTCCCCTCCACTCCATAGGCACCATCCCCTCCCCTCCATGGGCACCATCTCCTTCCCTTCTGCTCTCCTCCATGGGCCATCTCATGCCCCTCCCTTACTCTCCCCTCCATGGGCACCATTTCATGCCCTCCCTTACCCTCCCCTCCCCTCCATGGGTGCCAACTCATCCCCTCCCTTACCCTCCCCTCCATGAGCACCAAATCATCCCCTCTCTTACCTTCCCCTTCCCTCCATGGGCACCATTTCATCCCCTCTCTTACCTTCCCCTTCCCTCCATGGGCACCATTTCATCCCCTCCCCTCCCCTCCCCTCCCTTACATGGGCACCAACCCCTCCCTTTCCTCCATTCATGATCACCATTGTTTCCCTTCTCTTTCCTCCGTTCCCATCTTTGATCCTTCCATCCCCTATTTCCAGCATCCTTCCCTGCCCCCCACATCTTTCTTTCCTCTTTCCCCCCCCCCTCCCCCCCCCCCCCGTGATTCGCATCTTTCTCTCTTTTATTCTGCTTCCTCTTTCTCCCATGGCTCCTGCCCTCACTGAGGTCCGCATCTTTCTCTCTTCTTTTTTCTGCTTCCTCTTTCTCCCGTGCTCCCCGCCCTCGCCGTGGTCTGCATCTTTCTCTCTTCTTTTCTTTTTTCTTTCTCTCTCCCCCCCTCCCCGCCGTGGTCCACATATTTCTCTGTCTTTTATCCGCTTCCTTTTTTCCATGCCCCCCTCCACCGCCCTGGTCACATCTTTCTGTCTTCTGCACCTCTTCTAACCTCTCCCAGACGGCACTCCAGCGGGCCCCTTCTACTCTGTTGCTCCTTCTCTCTACTCCTCACCGCTGCAGGCTGCACTGAAAACAGTGGTGTTTCTCACCTGGCCCAAAGCTTCTCTGTAACAGGAAGTTCTGAGGCGGAGCTTCCTGTTACAGAGAGATGGCTATGGGCAGGGTGAGAAGCAGCACTGTATTCACTGCAGCAGTGAGGAGCAGGAAGAAGGAAATGCAGAGGAGAAGGGGGCAACTGTAGTGCCATGCTGGAAGAGGTAAGAAGAGGTGCTGGCTAGTGGGGGAGGGGCAACAACGTTAATGCGTAAAAATGTTAACAGGAGTTATTCATTTAGCTTGTTAATTGTTTTAACGTGTTAAATGGACAGCTCTATTAAATACATAATCAATAGATATATAATGCAAAAATGTTCTCAGTTTAAACTATTCAAACCATTACAACCGACCTTGGTTAAACCGGAGGAATCATCATTGCACACTTGCTGTTCCTTAAATCAATTGTATGTACATACATTGCCTATCATGGCCAGTGTTTAATAAGATATATCTCTTGTGGTCTAAAGAACATGACTTTACCATGTGCAGTATTAACAATCATAAAAAATGTAGAGCTCAATACTTATCTAATGGAAAGTTAGTACTGTCTTTGCTTTTCCAGCTGGTTGCTCACTTGATTGATTTGTGTTTTCTTTTAAAAACTGATAAGCTTTGTGCACCATCATAGCGTTTTGTACATTTCAGCTTGTGTTTTAAAACAGAAAAATTAACAAAGCTGAAATAGCAAGTCATTATGTAGGTACTTGATCTTCAAAGAAAATAGTGTAAACAAGAGAAAAAAAAGGAGTTAAGTCAACAATAGTTCAGGTACCAAAATAAACCTCCCAGTTAACCATAGACAAACAAAACAATTCACAAGTGCACAATGAATTATGGGGGAAAGGAAAAACTTTACTTAGTTTTTATTAAGTAGCCCAGATCCAGACATCTTTTACTACACAGACAATTGGGAGACCGTCACGAGCAGGAGTACAGGTCCTGATCCCTGAATCGATGATCACATTGGTCCTGGCACTCGGTGAGGCAAAGATTAGATTTACATTAACATGAATTTGTGTGTCTGATTAATTTAGTCAGATTGATTCAGCCACGTACAGCTCTGGAAGACCTCAAGTAAATGTAGCTCTCTGAATCATTACCTGATTCTTTCTGCGACTTTACTCTCACCCTACAAATACAAATAACGTTTACCATTCTTGTTTGGAAAGTCCATGCTTAGAGTATTAGATGTTTGTGGCATAGTTTCTATCTGATGCTGAATAGCCTTTTATAGCACATCCCCGTTCTTTGTTAGAATTTTTATTTACAGATACATAGCAGAATTAATTCAAACATTTATTGTGTATTGGCCATTTTAAATTAACCAATAATCAGGATACTGGTATTTGGTAAGAGTCTTCTATAGTCCCAAGACCACCCCTGATAAATCTAAGTTAACTTTCTAAGGCAATTTTTATTTAAACCTTCAAGATATCATAGGTTTCTAGTATTTGTTTACAACAACAAAAGAATGAATGCACAACAGAATGACAACTGGCTTCTCTTGGATATTGTCACTTTTGAATTAATCAATGACTAGATTACTAATGCCTGATGAACTGTAAATACACCCAGATAGTTGCTCCATCATATGGACCCCCTTAACCTTCTGTATTCTAAATACTTACTGAATTCTTGTTCGGTAAAAATGTTTTAATAAATGTAATGTTTATGTAGTTCATACATTACAAAATCTTAATGGGTTTTCAGCCCTCTTAGAGGTTGTGTTATGGATGTGCATTTGGTTTGTTAGTGTGCTTTAAAAAATGTATGCTGAAGTGATTTAATACAGAGTAGGTTGATTAAAAAAATCTAATACACGTTCACCTTTCTAGTGGTAGTTCAAGGTGAGTTCATTCAAACTGGGGCGGGGGAGGGGTGTTCCAGCAAACCAAATTTTTTGTCCTGTGCATATTCCTCTTAGGTTTTATGATGAATTCTGAAATGCACAAACACAAGCACATTAATTTATATGTCTTATGATCTTTTTTTTATAGCTTAATGCTTCTATATATGCAACCAGTTGAGATCTAGACAGTAGTCTAGCCACTTTAACATTTTTTTCAGGATATGGGGAACTTTTCAAATATTTATTAGGTCCATAGCCATGTTTATATTAACAGTTAAATGGTTGAATGTTTTATGCCTATAGTTTAGCAACATTTAGAAGATGTTCTAATGGGATTTTTGTAATTAATCCTTTAAATTATCACTGTGTCAGAAGAAATACAGTGGGGGAAATAAGTATTTGATCCCTTGCTGATTTTGTAAGTTTGCCCACTGACAAAGACATGAGCAGCCCATAATTGAAGGGTAGGTTATTGGTAACAGTGAGAGATAGCACATCACAAATTAAATCCGGAAAATCACATTGTGGAAAGTATATGAATTTATTTGCATTCTGCAGAGGGAAATAAGTATTTAATCCCTCTGGCAAACAAGACCTAATACTTGGTGGCAAAACCCTTGTTGGCAAGCACAGCGGTCAGACGTCTTCTGTAGTTGATGATGAGGTTTGCACACATGTCAGGAGGAATTTTGGTCCACTCCTCTTTGCAGATCATCTCTAAATCATTAAGAGCTCTGGGCTGTCGCTTGGCAACTCGCAGCTTCAGCTCCCTCCATAAGTTTTCAATGGGATTAAGGTCTGGTGACTGGCTAGGCCACTCCATGACCCTAATGTGCTTCTTCCTGAGCCACTCCTTTGTTGCCTTGGCTGTATGTTTTGGGTCATTGTCGTGCTGGAAGACCCAGCCACGACCCATTTTTAAGGCCCTGGCGGAGGGAAGGAGGTTGTCACTCAGAATTGTACGGTACATGGCCCCATCCATTCTCCCATTGATGCGGTGAAGTAGTCCTGTGCCCTTAGCAGAGAAACACCCCCAAAACATAACATTTCCACCTCCATGCTTGACAGTGGGGACGGTGTTCTTTGGGTCATAGGCAGCATTTCTCTTCCTCCAAACACGGCGAGTTGAGTTCATGCCAAAGAGCTCAATTTTTGTCTCATCTGACCACAGCACCTTCTCCCAATCACTCTCGGCATCATCCAGGTGTTCACTGGCAAACTTCAGACGGGCCATCACATGTGCCTTCCGGAGCAGGGGGACCTTGCGGGCACTGCAGGATTGCAATCCGTTATGTCGTAATGTGTTACCAATGGTTTTCGTGGTGACAGTGGTCCCAGCTGCCTTGAGATCATTGACAAGTTCCCCCCTTGTAGTTGTAGGCTGATTTCTAACCTTCCTCATGATCAAGGATACCCCACGAGGTGAGATTTTGCGAGGAGCCCCAGATCTTTGTCGATTGACAGTCATTTTGTACTTCTTCCATTTTCTTACTATGGCACCAACAGTTGTCTCCTTCTCGCCCAGCGTCTTACTGATGGTTTTGTAGCCCATTCCAGCCTTGTGCAGGTGTATGATCTTGTCCCTGACATCCTTAGACAGCTCCTTGCTCTTGGCCATTTTGTAGAGGTTAGAGTCTGACTGATTCACTGAGTCTGTGGACAGGTGTCTTTCATACAGGTGACCATTGCCGACAGCTGTCTGTCATGCAGGTAACGAGTTGATTTGGAGCATCTACCTGGTCTGTAGGGGCCAGATCTCTTACTGGTTGGTGGGGGATCAAATACTTATTTCCCTCTGCAGAATGCAAATAAATTCATATACTTTCCACAATGTGATTTTCCGGATTTAATTTGTGATGTGCTATCTCTCACTGTTACCAATAACCTACCCTTCAATTATGGGCTGCTCATGTCTTTGTCAGTGGGCAAACTTACAAAATCAGCAAGGGATCAAATACTTATTTCCCCCACTGTAGTTGTAATGCATTTTCTGTGATTTGTCCATCATGCAAGCAGAGCAATTACTCTGCTCCCACTGAATTGGAGGAAGGTGAACCTACCAGTCCCCACGTGTAATGCCAAAGCATGTCTGACAAAGGCAGTCTGTAGAAGTGAAGGTGTACATGTGACACTGACATCTTTCCATCTGTTTATAAGCTGTGGCCATGCCCACTACAACATTGCCAGCTGCTGACAGTAAAAGTTTGCCATTGGAGTTATTACATTGAAGTATTATTACAAAGGGACATGCCCCTTTTTGTGCCTCCCAGTGTGGCTTGCATAATCCATGATTTAAATGTGTCAATTAGTAGACTTGTGATATTTTATTTTCTGCTGGTATGACTATGTATACTGATATATTGAGTGGGAAGGGGGTATATGGGTTATGTGAGCACTGCAAATATGTAAAGAAACATCCTTGTTATCTACTTTGCTACCTATTCCACTAACGGGCCCTAAGCCAATTGAATTTTCTCATCAGGAATGAACTTGCAGTGGCGTAGCAAGGGCGGGGCGGTGGGGGCGGTCCACCCCAAAGGGTCGCTGGCGCTGCAGTCCCCTCTCCCATCGACAGCCTTCTTCTCCTGCCACCACCCTGCCTTTAAAAAAAAATCAGTGAAGCGGCGTCGCAGGTAGTTACTCGCATCTGCTCTGCTTGTAAATGAAGCAAATCTCGTCGTCGTCAGCCTTCCCTCACTCCATCCTGCCCTCACAGAAATAGGAAGTTACCTCAAAGGAGGGCAGGACACAGTGAGGGAAGGCTGACGACAACAAGGAGATTTGCTTCTTTTACAAGTAGGGCAGACGCGAGGGGCTGACTGCGGTCCCGCTTCACTGATTGTTTTTTTTAAAGACAGGGTGGTGGCAGGAGAAGAGGTCTGTCGATGGGGCTGGTAGGCGTGTCGGGTGGGGGGTTCGGAGAGGAGAGGGGGGTTCTCAGATGGGAGAAGGGGGCTGGAACTGGGGTCTGAGAAGGGGCCATGTGGGAAAATGGGGCGTGCCTGGGGCAGGTGGGAGAATGGGTCTGGGGCTGAAAAGGGGGGGCCCTAATGCAAGGCATATGGATGAAGGGGGCTGGAACTGGGGGCTGAAAATGAGGGTAGGTGGGATAAGGGTGCTAATACTGGGACTGGGGGCTGAAAAAGGGGCAGGGGCCGAAATTGTGGGGACTGGGGGCTGAAAAGTAGACAGGGAGAAGTGGCTGGGGCTGAAGCTCGGGACTAGTGAGAGAAATGGGCTGGGGTTGAAACTGGGGCATGAAAAGGGGACGGAGAAGTGGCTGGGGGCTGAAGCTCGGGACTGATGGGAGAAAAGGGCTGAGGCTGAAACTGGGGACTGGTGGGGTAGAGTAGCTGAAACTTGGGGCTGAAAAGGGGGGGGCAGGTGGGAGATATGGGTTGGGGCAGATGGGATAAGGGGGCTGGAACTGGGGGCTGAAAAAAGGGGCAGAGAGAGGGGACAGATCCTGGATGGAAGGGGGAGCGAGAGGGAGGGCAGACCCTGGATGGATGGGAGAGGGAGGGCAAATGGTGGATTGAAAGGGCAGACAGTGGATGGAAGGGATAGAAAGGGCAGACAGTGAATGGAAGGGGGCGAGAGAGGGCAGACAGGGGCAGATGGTGGATGGAAGGGGCAGGGAGAGAGGGCAGACATTGGATGGAGGGGACAGCAGAGGGCAGACACTGGATGGCAGAGAGAGATCGAAGAAAGATGCTAGATGGAAGGAAGACGGTGAAAAGAAGATGAGGAAAGCAGAAACCAGAGACGACAAACTGTAAATAAAATACATATTTTTATTTTTTTGCTTTAGGATAAAGTAGTATTGTAGCTGTGTTAATAAATGTTTATAATAGAACATGTAAACAAGGTAATATTTTTATTGGACTAATTTTAATACATTTTGGTTAACTTTCGGAGAACAAAACCCCCTTCCTCAGGTCAGGATAGGATACTGTAACAGCACTATACTGTATTCACCTGAGGAAGGATGTTTTGACCACTAAACGTTAAATGTATTATTAGTCCAATAAAATGGTATTATTTTATTTTCTATATTTGTTTTATTTCTATTTGTTAATTTGTAAAGTGGTGATTGGTACTTGTTAGTTTTTTCAAATTTACATCTGCTGTCTTTATGTTTTGCATAGAACTAGGGGACATTTTCTGTTTCTGTGGTGTTGCATTGTATGCAAAGTCTGGCATCTTGTGGGTTCAGTCTACATAGAAAGTTTATGATTACTTATTCTATAGTGGGTTAGGCTGTATCTGTGTTTGTGAAAAAGACATGGCTTTTAGTTGGCATTGACTGTGTAGGATCGACGATCTGTACTATTCTGCCTGGTTTCGTTTTACAATAGGTGAATTGATGTTCTAGCGCTCACTGTAGTGTTTAAGATGCTTTGCTTTTCCTAGTGTGAGTCGTAGAAATGACTGCTTATGGTATGGTATAATTGCTCTATATGTCCTGAGTGTTTTGTATTCTCGGCATGCCTAGTACTGGATTTTGGAGGGGGGTTGTTAAAAAATGACCGGCCCCGGGTGTCAACTACCCTAGCTACGCCACTGTGAACTTTGTAATTCAGCTAGAAAATGTTCTGCAGATAGATGTAGTTTGTCCTCCTAGTTTGGGGGAGCAAAAGGTAAGAAAGTCATATTGGCAGTGGGAGATGGGGTACAGTTCAGCTTAAGGACCTGAAACATTTGGAGAGGCATTGTCCTCCTATGCCCATCCTAAACAATGCCTGCAGTTCTGTTAGATCAAAATATTATAATTTATGATTTACTTATTAGCAACACAAGCAGCATCAAGATTATCGAGAACTGATTGGCAAAGGTTGATGCAGTTACTCTTGCATAGCTCTGACATTTTTACTCAAAATCGTGCCACACGCAAAAAAGACCTGAAGTAGCAATAATTCTTATGATACGGTCTACCTTGAAGTTTAAAAATATTTCTTTTTCAATTTGCTGTTGACCAAAGTGGATTAATTTTTTTTTTTGGTGGGGGAGGATCATTTTCCTTTCTTGTTTGTAAATGGATGGGATACACTAATGCTATTTCTTTTGATGTCTTTTCTTTATATTTCTATTTTCTGTTTTTAATTTGCTGCTTATTTCAAACTTTGTAAACTGCTCTAATAGCAATGATGGTTTATCAAATTTTTAATAAATGTAAATAGACATATAAGGTACCTGTAACGCTGCCTGGAATAAATTGCTTCTTGTTAGAGGTATTAGGTCCTATTTGAATTGTTATTGATTTATCTTATCCCAATTGGGCTGCAATCAGAGTTATTCACACCTTGCCACTATATCTCTGTAATTTTTCTAAAGTATTCTAATTTAATTATATTTTGCATTTTAAGCATTCACTGTGATGCTTTGTCCTCTGGCTACCAGCTGGCATTTGCATCAGCTGTACAACTCCAGGGTTCTCCTCAAATTTTCTAATCACATTGGGGTATGCTTTACATTTAATTTTGCTGCCTTATATGTGTGACATCTTCATGGTGGTAGAGTCTCTTATGTAAAGTTACAGGTGGTCAGATCTCAGTTTGAGTTCTCTTTCCTTGCAAGCCACTTAGGGCAAGATGCATTAAAGACTCGTTAAAGCCCTTTCCTTACCGATTCCCTTAGCTAATCGGTAAGGAACGGGCATGCATCAAGGAATAGGAATGCAAATGAGCTGCTCGTTGTAGCTCACTTGCATTCTCAATTCCGTCGTTAAACAGTCAGCCAGTTGGCCGGTCGAGCATGCGCAGAGCAGCCAAGTGTTATTCTGGCTGCTCTGCTCATGCCAAGGACGTCCGAGATTGCTACCGCTTCCCCCTCACCCCTGCATTGAAATGACAGCTTCCTGCAGCCCCAGCCTCCCCGCCATCCTCCGTACCCCCAAGGCCCCGCCCCTATCCAAAAAAAATGTCAATTTTTGCCGTCATCCCCCCTCCCCAATAATAAAAATGTCTTTTTTGGCAGTGCTTCACTCAGCTGAGACCTGGAAGTCTGTGAGCCAATCACAATGCGTTCAGCTCAGAGACTTCCAGGTCTCTCAGCTGAGTGAAGCACTGCCAAAAAAGATGTTTTTATTATTGCGGGGGGAGGGGGCGGTGATGAGCAGGGAAACCTCCTCTTCAGGGTTCAGCAGTACTGTAAAAGACTGGGGGGGGGGGGGGGAATGACGTTTTTTTTTTTTAAGCGGAGCGTTTTTTTGTTCCCTGATTTTTTTTGTTTTGTTACTTTTGGGCCAAGTTTTATCCCGCGCAGCCCCAACGAGAGGTTCAGACCTCTCGTTAGATTTTCCAGCGTTAAGGCAATCAGAAAAGGTTAGTGCATCTCATTTCAATAGGGTTTCTACACAATTTGCTCATCTGCATTCCGTTTTCGTTAGCTGCTACCGTCCTGGGAAAAAAGTCTTTAGTGCATGCCAGGGTTTACTACTTGCTCGTTAATGGCTCGTTAAGGGCTCCTTAAGTTTAGTGCATCTGGCCCTTAGTACTGCTCAACCTTTCATAAATACCATATTCTCTCTAATGATCACCCACCTCTAGTAATTCCTCCCCCCTCCCCCCCCCCCCCCCCCCCCCCCCCCCCCCCCCCCCGTTTCAGGTCCAGAAAACCCCTTATTTTAAGTCATAAATCCAAATTTTGATTCCTCCAGTAATCACCAACCCCCCAGAGTTCATGGTAACCTGACATTACTCTCCTCCCCCTTTTCTCCCCCCCCCCCCCTCCCCGGCGATAACAGTAAAACGATTAATAGAATTACTGTGGATGCAGAAGCAAAATTTTTTATCACTATGTGGGAACAGTAAAAAGTCTTATTTCTTTGTTAAAAAAAACAAAAACATGTACTGTTGATTACCACTGGTTCAGCCACATGTCAGTTTCACCGCCTACAGCTCCTTCCCGATGCATAGTCAGACACAGTCTCCCTGCAGTCAGTGGCATAACTATAGGGGATCTCGGGAGCCCAGGACCCCCCCCACCCCCAAGTCAGGTGCCTGATTTTACACACTCAGGTCTGGAAGTGCTGTTTGCTGTTGCTGAGGGCATCTGATAAGTCTTAGCTAGCGGCAGCTGTTTTGTTCTGTCTGTTTGCCTTTTGCTCTGCCTGGTGTCAGCCCGGCTGCTCAATGTGATGCCTGCCGGAGGGGGAGTGCAGGGGACAGAGAATCGCTGGACATGGATGGGAGGGGAGGGCAGGGAAGAGAGAATCGCTGGACATGGATGGAAGGGGAGGGCAGGGGAGAGAGGAGAATCGCTGGACTTGGATGGGAGGGGAGGGCAAAGGAGAGAGGAGACATGCTGGACATGGATGGGATGGGAGAGGAGGGCAGAGAAGAGAGAATTGCTGGACATGAGTGGGAGGGGAGGGCAGGGGGAAGAGGAGAATCGCTGGACATGGATGAGAGGGGAGGGCAGGAGAGAGAGGAGACATGCTGGACATGGAGGGAAGGGGAGGGCAAGGAAGAGAGAATTGCTGGACTTGGATGGGAGGGCAGGGGAGAGAGGAGAATCACTGGACATGGATGGGAGGGGAGGGCAGGGGAGAGGAGAATCGCTGGACATGGATGGCAGGGGATGACGGGGCAGAGGAGAATCACTGCACATGGATGAGAGGGGAGAGAGGAGACATGCTGGACATGGATGGGAGGGGAGGGCAGGGAAGAGAGAATCACTGGCCATGGATAGGAGAGGAGGGCAGGGGAGAGGAGAGGAGAATTGCTGGACATGGATGGCAAGGGGGAGGACAAGGGGGCAGAGGAGAATCGCATATGGATGAGAGGGGAGGGCAAGGGAGAGAGGAGACATTTATTTATTTATTACATTTGTACCCCGCGCTTTCCCACTCAAAGCAGGTTCAATGCGGCTTACATAGTAATAGGGGTTACAGAGTGTTGCTAGAGAAAATATAAGTTAAGTATACTAGAATAATGAAAGAGAGGGGGGATGGGATACGAGATAAGCATAGGGAATTTTGGTGGGAGATGTAGTCTGGGTCATTGTTTCCTGGATATGTGGACATGGATGGGAGGGGAGGTCAGCGAAGAGAGATTCGCTGGACATGGATGGAAGGGGAGGGCAGGGGAGAGAGGAGAATTGTTGGTCATGGATGAGAGGGATGGGGAGAGAGGAGAATCGCTGGACATGGATGGAAGGGGAGGACAGGGGATAGAGGAGAATTGCTGGACATGGGAGGGCAGGGGAGAGAAGAGACATGCTGGACATGGAGGGGAGGGAAGACAGGAAGGAGATGCACATGGATGGGGAGGGGAGAGAGGAGAAATGCTGGAAATGGATGGAGAAGAGAGCAGGAGATAGAGGAGAATTGCTGGACATGGATGGATGGAGGAGTTCGCGGGGAGAGAGGAGAAATGCTGGATTTGGATGGAGGAGAGGGGAGAGAGAATTATTGCTTTATATGGATACAGGGGAGGGAAGAGAGAGGAGAAATGCTGGACATTGATGGAGGTGAGGAGAGAGGAGAAGTGCTGGACATGGATGGAGGGGAGGAAAGAAAAAAGAAGAAGATGTACATGGATGGAGATGAGGGAAAGGGAAGAGAGGAGAAAAACTGGACATGGATGGAGAAAATAGGCAAAAGCTGGATCCACGTTGTACCTCCTCCAGTCAATTCCACAGAGGAGGACCCAGCTTTTACTTATGGATGTAGGGTAAGAAATGAAGAAGAAAGGAGGAAAGTAAAGAAATAAATGGAAAGGAAGCCCTGGAAACGGAGTTGAGAACAGATAGAGAGCAGCAGAATCAGAGACTGGGACCAATATGGGTAGAAAAACAAAGTCACCAGACAAAGGTAGAAAAAAATCATTTTATTTTCATTTTAGTGTTTGGAATATGTCCAGTTTGAGAATTTACATCTGCTGTCTTATTTTGCACTGGGTATACTGGAGCAGTAACGGCTTACAGAAATTATTTATAATGAAAAAATATCACGTTATTTTTTTCTCCTCTACTAGTATAATATTTTCAGTGATGTCTGTTTATATGTGCCATGGCTGGTATAAGGGGTGTGGCTACAATAGGTGTGGAGCCATATGTGGTGACCCCGCCCATAACGAGTACTGACACCTTTTTTTCTACAAAAAAAGCTCTGAACAGGGTGACATGATACAGACGATCAAATATTTGAAAGGTGTTAATCTGCAAATGAACCTTTTCTGGAGACGGGAAGGAGGTAGAACTAGAGGAAATGAATTGAGGTTGAAGGGGGGCGGACTCGGGACTAATGTCAGGAAGTATTTTTTTCACGGAGAGGGTGGTCGGAATGTGGAATGCCCTCCCACAGGAGGTGGTGGTGAAGAAAACGGTAACGGAATTCAAACATACGTGGGATAAACCCAGAGGAATCCTGTTTTGAAGGAATGGTTCCACAGAATCTTAGCGGAGATTGGGTGGCGATGCTGGTAATTGGGAAACAAAATGGGAGCTGGGCAGACTTCTATGGTCTACGCCCTGATTGTGACTGAATTGATAGGGATGGGCTGGAGTGTAAATTTTTAAGGGGCTTCGACGTTAGCTTCAGAACTTAGTACAAGAACAGTACTAGGGAGACTTCTACGGTCTGTGCCCTGAGAAAGGCAGGGTCAAATTAAACTTGGGTATACATATAAAGTATTGTATACCATGTAAAATGATTTATCTTGTTGGATAGCTGGATGGACCATACAGGTCTTTATCTGCCGTCATTTTCTCTGTTACTATGTTACCCTGGGATGTATACCATCTGGTACAGGTGATTTGTCACTCTGTAACTTGTCAATTTGGCTCAGTACATCTTCTAGGTTCACCAAGATTTCTTTCAGTTCCTCTGCATCGTCCCCCTTGAAAACCATTTCCGGTACAATGTAGAGCTCTTACATCTTCTTCCGTAAAGACCTGAAGCAAAGAATTCATTCAGTCTTTCCGCTATGGCCTTGTCCTCCCTGAGTGCCCCTTTTCCTCCTTCCTGATCTAACTGTCCCACAGATTCCCTTGCAGACTTCCTGGTTCTGATATATCTGAAAAAAAAATGTTACTATGAGTTTTGGTCTCTGCTTCAAGTTTTCTTCATACTCTCTTTTAGCCTTTATCAATGCTTTGCATCTATCTTGACAATGCTTATGCTACTTCTTATTTTCTTCATTTGGATCCTTTTTCCATTCTTTGACTGATGTTCTTTTGGCTTTAATAGCCTCTTTTTCACCTCACTTTTTAACCATGCTGGCTGTCGTTTACTCTTTCTTTCCACCTTTATTAATATGTGGAATACATCTAATCTTGGCTTCCATCATGATAATTTTAAACAACGTCCACGCTGTTTTAAAGTCCTAATCTTTTCTGCTGATCCTTTCAGCTTCTTTTTAACCATTTTCCTCATTTTCTCATAGTTGCCCTTTTGAAAATTAAAAGCTGCCACAGTAGAATTCCTTAGTGACTTCACTCCAGGTAGCTCAAATTTGATCATGTTATTTTCACTTTCTCTTAGAAACATCCAATTTTGGATGTCCTTAACTGCCCATTGCAGAAACGTCCAAAATGTGAACGTCCTCAACTGCCCCGTCACAGAACCATCCAAATTTTGAACGTCCTCAACTGCCCCGCTGCTATACCTCCGACACCCCCTTGAAATTTGGCCGTCCCTGCAACAGGGCAGTTGAGGACGTCCATCTTCCAATTTAAAGATGGGCGTTCTTCTCTTTTCATTGGTCTCCAGCCCAGACCTGTCAAACAAGTGCGGGAGGATTGTGCTGAGCGCATGCTCTGGCACAATTCTCCCGCACTTCTACCCCATGATCAGAGATAATTGCGCTGCTTAAATTTGCATGCATTATCTCTGATCATATGTCTAATAGCGCCCCGCGCTATTTTAGAGCGCTGTTTGGAACAGCGCGGGGCTTTTGATCATCTGCTTGACAGCGTCCCATTGATTGTCCTTCTTCCACCAGGTCTCTTCATTTAGTGCTATATACTCTAGTTCTATCTTATTTTTAAGGCTTCTGGCATTTGTATATAGACACTTCAAATTGTCTATTTTCCTTGATTGTACAGGCTGCTTTGATGTTAATGGGGATAATGTGCATCCTTTACTCTGTTCTCCCAATGACCACTACTGGCTTTCTTTCACCAGCATTGAAACCTCTTTCGAGATACCCTAAAGATCCTGTTTCAATAGTTTCCTTCAAGGATACTCCACTCTGAACCATGCGCTCCTGGGTGACTGTCGGCTCCCCCCCCCCCCCCCCCCCCCCCCCCATTTTAATTTAAAGCGGCTGTCTCTGCTTTCTAAATGTTAGCAACAGCCTGGTTCTATCCCGGTGAAGGTGGAGCCCATTCTTTCAGAACAGGCTCCCGCTTTCCCAGAATGTTGCCCAGTTCCTAACAAATCTAAATCCCTCATCTCTGTACCGTCGTTTCAACCACACATTGAGTCTTTGGAGCTCTGCCTGCCTCTTGTGTCTTGCGAAACTTTGGAGAGAGTTGATAGAAGGTATAGAATAAAGACATATTGGTATTTGATAGACTTGTTCAAATTCAAATGAAAGAGAGGCTTTGTACAAAGTTAAGATCCACCTAGGGGCAACGCCTAGAAAGGGACATGGAGGAAGCTTACTTTGAGCACAGATAAGATTGCCTTTCAAACTCATTTAAAAGAGAATAACCAACTGGTTAAAAAAAAAAAGCAAAAAGGAATGTTTATACTTGTATAGAATTATTTTAGCCCAAAATCATTCACATGGCTTATTTAATTTGGGTCAAGATCTGTAGAAACGGTCTCCCACGAGGACTAGCTGATCCCCATCAGCAGCATCTTTGACATGTGACCATTTTACTAGGCTTTTCTGAGAAAACACTTCTCTGGTTCATCAAGAGTTAAACTTAGTGTGAAAGATGCAGAGCATAGCACAGAGGTCTCAGTAGGTGGAGTAGGCTTTTTATGTTGTTCACTGTGCTTGCTGCAAAATGATGTAGGAACCATTTGGCAAAGTGAAGCATACCACCTGCTCATTGACCTTCCTAGCTGCTGAAACAGGATGATTGCAGTCTTTTTGCAGCTGATTCAAGATATCATTGGTTCCTAGTCTAAAGGTACTATTACAAATTTAATAAAGCAGTTCATTCCTTTTTTTTTTTTTTTAAAGCATCAGTTAGATAAAAGGTAAGATGGAGAACTGCCACCCACTGCAATTCTACCATTTTTCAGGAAAGAGCTTGAACTGGTGGTTGCATTTTAGTTTTCTAAGATAGTAGAAGGTATTATGTTTTTAAACCCTGTCTAGATGGGCTTTTATGAGCAGATAGAGTTCTGAGATGTCTCCATTTTCCCTTGGTATACAACTTTGACACACTTGGCATTCTTTTGAATACACTATTAATCAGGCTGTTTTGTTGGACCACTTACAGATTATAGTGTAGGTAATGCTATGTTGTATTGTCATTCTGAGGCAGCCTGGATAGAGAAATCATATTAATTTGTTAATTCTGTTTGTTTGGTTCAGTCCTGCAAGTGATAGAATACCATCTAGTTTTAATTACTCAAATGTCTAGCTTTTGCTAGACTAGAGGTTAGAAAGGTCAGAGAGAAATAAAACTTTCTTTGTCCCTTTTTGAGTGATGGATTGTTCATAGGTATTATTTGCCACATCTGGATGCCATTCTAAGCAAGGCATACTGCAGTTTTAAAAGATTAGACTGAACGCTGTTTAGAAGGAGATAGAGTAGATTTAAATAATTCTAGATGATTTAGATTTTGTCTTATAAGGAATTCTGATTTCTGCTTATTTTAAAATATGTTTTATTCTGTTTAATTAATAAGTTCTATTTCTCTATGTAAAATATCTTTTCAATTTAGTGTCTGACTTTCAAGTGAGATTTGTCTGCAGTTTAAGAGATCATCATCTGGTTTGAATTATCCACAGTCCTAGCTAGTTCTGTGTATGAAGCTAATAGGTGAAAGAGGTCAGGAAAAGTCAATTCTTCTCCTTGATTGATTTTAACAAAGTGTAGGACTGGTCTCCTGAAAGTAATAACAAACCATGTCTGTGTGCCATTAAGCAAGATTGGCCCCTTAATTTTAAGTTAACTGGGAATCTGAGAATTTAATAATAATAAAATGCAGGAGATAGGTACCACATTGTCTAGTTTGAGAGGCCCCAGGTCATAGGTCAGTTTAGGAAATATCTCAAACCTATGTAACTGATATTTTTGAGTAAATGTGTAGAGATAATTAGTTCAAGACAGGGTAATCAATCTATTCTTTACCATCTGGTGAGAAAGGGGGGCTAGAAGGGTTTAGGACCCTATATAAATGGGAACAGAAGCAGCTTATGTTAGAAGAGAAGGAGTTGAGAAGAGAAGGAACCAAGACAGGAGACACAAGACACAGAGAGCTGAAGGAGAGAGCTAGCGCTGATGTCCTACTTTGTTTGCTGGCAAATAAAGAAGATTTCTCTCTCATTCTGGTGTGTGGTGTTTGACTCCTGAAGTACCACAGATTCTGCTAACAATAGTGGTAATTCCTGCAACAATTCTTTCGAGTAACTGAAATGTGGTAGATTTAACTAGGCGTACAGGTGAATATTCTTTGGAAGATGTAATGTGGTGTCTTCATAGGGTTTGTGTTGTCTCATCCTGTTCAATGTCTATCTACATTTCCTGTCAGTTCATCAGGGAATGGATTATTCCCTTCCATATATAAGTGGACAGCATTCAACTATATTGTCATCTGGATGATGATAGTATGATTAATATTACAAAATTACAAGGCTGTGATGATATGATTAATGTGGCAAGGGGTAAATAAGTTCAAACTTAATGCTGTTAAAACAGACTTTATGTGGCTCCTTCAACCCTTCCACAGCTATCTATAGATATATATGTCAAAGGGGCAAGTCTCAGAATGGTTTGTAGTCAATTATAACATCATACTGAGTGTAGCTTTTATAGTAAGCTAAGTGGTGAATATGACCTTTTTTATGTTAATCATTGACTATACCCCTTTTTATAAAGGCAATGTGCTGAAATACTATAGTTCAAAAGTTTATGTAAATCAAATAATTCAAAGCCATACAACAAAAGTTCAGCTAAATGCAATATTAAAAATAACTCATTTTAAATCTCTTGAAAGCTGTATATTAAAGTACTTAAAGCCAATTAAAAAAACACTTTAGCTGTAGAATCCAAGCAGTTCAAACATCTCAACATTTGGGACATTTGGACTGCCTGAGATTCTTTAGCTAAGTGATTTTTAAATGGCTTTAAGTACTGGTTTCAAGAGACTAGTTATTTCTAATAATTACATTTAATTCAGCTTTTCCTGAATGGTTTTGAATTATTTGATTTGCACAAACATTTGCACTATAGCACTCCAGCACTTGGATTTATAATAAGGGGTATATTCAATGAGTAATATGAAAAAAGGTCTTATTCGCCACTTAGCTTGCTATAAAATGCCGCAGTCAGTCTCAAATTATAATTGACTATGAAAGACTAAGACTTGCCCCTTTAACATACATATCATTTGGGAGCATCTTGGGTTTATATAGGATGCTTTTTGGTATTGACTTGTGCATTTATAGCATGAAAGTATTTAAGTGTCACTATCGTATCTCCTGTTTCCCACTTTTTTCCAAAGCACACATACTGAGATCTTTGTCCCCTTATGCTTTATGTTGAAGACTGTTGATGGTTTGTAGACTCCATCCTATTTATATTTTTGAAAGTGCACTCTTCAGAATTGTACACAGTGCTGCAAATAAGGTCTCACCAGAGACTTAACAGAGGCCCTGTCTTTTCCTTTTTTTTTTCTGCTGGCCATTCTTCTCCCTATGTGCCCTAGCATTCTTCTGGCTTTTGCCATTGTCTTTTCTACCTGTTTGGCCACCTAAACGTCATCAGCTATGATCACCCATAGGTCCTGCTCTTCTTTGGTGCACTGACTTCACTCACTTTACCGTACTGCTCCTTTGGATTTTTTTTGCATCCTAAATGCATGACCCTGCATTTTTCTAGTATTAAATCTTAGCTTCTGCGTTCTAGACCATTGTTCAAGTTTTGCTAGAACCCTCCTCATATTTGCTACACCTTTCAAGGTTTACACCCTATTGTACATTTTGGTATCTTCCACAGAGAGGCAAGCCTTACCGGAAAACTGTTCTGTGCTAGTGCTCTCAAAAATGTTAAAAAGAACTGGACCAGGGTCTGATCTCTGAGGAACACCACTGTCCTCAAAGGTATGCTGCAAGGATTGATCCTTTGTTCAGATTTTGTAAACATTCTCATGAGTGATATTGCAGAAGAGTTATCAGGTAAAGTTTGCCTCTTTGCAGATGATATCAAAATCAGCAATAGGATAGTCACCCTGGCAGCTATGGATAAGTCTGTCCAAGTGGCAGTTGAATAGAAACTAACTTGTTTAGAATACAGTAGCTTTGTCTGCTGTACGGCTTAAAAACAAAAATGAAATTTACATTGGTTGCCAGTATCTTCACTAATACATTTTAAACTTCTGGTAACAGTACATTAGGTTTTGATGATAAAAATATCAGATACTTGAGAGATTGCTTGACCTACTATATGCCTATGAGGCTTCTCTGCAAAGTTAAAGATGCTCTTTGTCTGTTGCAGAGCCCAAAGCAATTGAATGGGTAGATACATGCAAAAAGGCACTTTCCTTTGTCTGCTCAGAGTTATGGAACCCTGTCTGTAGAAAACTACATATGCTGTATTCCTATTTGAGTCTTCGGAAGCACTGTTCCAGCAAGACTTTTTAACAAAGTTTCGTTTAAGGTATATGCATATTTTAACATGAAAGTCTCATGTGTTTGTTCTGTATGTTTTAATATTGTCATGGTGTGCTTTTATGTTGTGGTTTTTTTTCACAGTTGTAAAATGTGTAAGCCATCTGAGCTTATTCTAGATAGGCAGATATAAACAGAAGAAATAAATAAAATCACTAAACACATCTCTCCAGTAGCACTTGATATTACATTGCATTACTGAGTATATTATAGGCTCTAATGTATTTTTAAGATGTCAGAGTGGTATTGATTGGCCGGGGAGGGGGGGAGAGGCTTAAGGAGACCTAGCTTCATTCACCATGTTCAATCTTGAGTATTTAGAGGTCTACACCTTGCCGTGATTACTTCCAGCATCTACCAAGTACTTTTGGCTTGGGCAGAAACTTCTGATTCAAGATATGCATAAATGCTGGTGTGTATTTTCGATGTCTCCTTTTCTGTCAGTTTGTGACCTAATCCCACTCACAGTGACAGGAAGCTAAGCCATTTGGAGACACTGGTTTTATCAGTTTGGTGAGGCTTGAGTTTTCACACCAGCTGGTATTCATCCGCCCCTGAGGCAGCCCTTTGGCAATATCGGGTGAACTTGTTTAGACCTGGAAGTTAAAAGTGGCAAATAAAGACTGTGTTTTTCATATGGTTTGCTTCTCTTCTATTTTCCATACAAGTTGTACTTGTAGCCATTGATATAGGTGGAGAAGGAGAGCCAACCTGCTATTAAGCATCATGTCTGAAGTGATCATTTTCTTTTTTTTTTTTTAAATGGTCCCACTCCCTACTAGTTTGTTTCTTGAAAGAGAAAATTTAGGTATATGATGGCTGAATTGACAAGGTCTGTATTTTTTTAAACATAAAATTACTACTTTGCAGGTTAACATATGCAGTTTTTGATGTCCTATTCAGATTTTTCTGCATAGAGGAGTTAATTTATGCTCTGTAAGCACTGAGTATATGTTATGGCAAATAGATTTGTGCTAAAGGGATTAGATTGTTAGAAGGTACAGAAGAGTGAACTGGAATAGATTGGGAATTGTTTGGAAAAGAGTGGTTGATGCTTCTGAGAGAAGCTTAACTTTATTCAATGCAACTTAACTTTTACCATATACTAGTGGTCTGTAACAATGTATATTATTTCTGTTGTGTTATAGCTGACAGTTATTCATTATTGTAGACTAGGTGGAAAAACTATTCACAAAAGTAATGTAACATTATAGTAAAACACATTTTTATCATCCAACATCTGCGTATTGGTGGTCATCAGTGTTCATCGGTAGGTTGAGATGAGAGTTACAGATTTGAAGAAGACATATGTTTCTGTAGACAACTTGTGGACTTTTATCATACTAAGGTCCTCATTTTCATCATTCACCCACCTGGTGCAAAATAAAATTTAGGCACTTATTATTGTTTGTGCAATATGATATAGATATCCTTTTATAATTATCTCTAATTTTAATGTATTTGTACTCTAGTATTTATGTACAATTTATGTTAAACAAGAATAATTGAAGTTTAGATAAATTGGTGAGCCATAATCCAAATTCTGGCATAATACCATTTATATTTTAGTAATCAAATCACTCTCTTATGTGTAACGTTTAGAGTTTTTAAATAATATATTTCAGTGTATAATTTCTAATGATGAATATGTTCTTGAGGGTTTCCTGGTATCCTAGTTGGGGATCCTGATGTATTTAATTGCCTTGACTGTTTTGGTGTATGGGTAGAACATTGAAAGTCTAAATTATACTTTGATCTTTGGAAATAGTAAAGGAAGTAAGCAACCCCACTTTGTTTATTTTTAATTTGGTTCATGTAACTGATTACAGTAGTACTACAGTAATTACACTCTAGGGAATCCTGCACCAAGAATGGGAAAATTATGAAAAAGAATAGTTATAATTTTACAAAATATGTTAAATAGAATATTATAAATTTCCTTTAGGTATGAGAGGCTCTGTGTGTGTTGCTACAAGCATGAAAGGTGTATGCATGTTGCTGCAGGGCCAAGAGCAAACTGTGTGTGGGGGTGTGTGTGTGCAGTTGCAGGGATGAGGGAGTGCAGTGCATGTGTTTTCAGGTGTGAGTGGCACAGTGTAAATGTGTCTCTTTTCCTGAACGGATGAAAGATGTATTATATGGGAGGGGGCAGGAATAAGGGGAGATCCAGACTCTTCATAAGTTCCCTAATGCTCACACCCATCCTTGGGCATTCCTGCACTATGTGGCAGGCAGCTCTTGAGCTCCTCATCTGCTACATCACCAATTCACATCCACACAGCTTTTTGGCTGTCCTAACCCCCCCCCCCCCCCCCACCAGTCCATCACTCATTGCTGCCACCATGACCTGTTTCTTCCAGTGGGGAAGATCTTGGTGTTCCACTGCTCAATTCTATAATCATCCCCCCCCCCCCCCCCCCCAATAGAGCCATGAGTATTGGGCAGGGATGAAGTGCTACTAAGCTGCTTGATACAGTTTTCTCCGAGGACAAGCAGGCTGCTTGTTCTCACTGATGGGTGATGTCCACGGCAGCCCCGCCAATCGGAATCTTCACTAGCAAAAGCCTTTGCTAGCCCTCGCGCGCTGATGCGCACCACGCATGCACGGCCGTCTTCCCGCCCGAAACCGGCTCGTGCCGGCCAGTCTTCTTTTGTCTGCGCTCGGTTCGGTCGTGTTACGCCGTTCGCGCCCCTTAAGTCGACCTCGCGCGTCTCTTTTTGACTTTCGCTAAAAACAACAACAACAAAAAAAAAAACGGATTTCGGAAGAGGACCTTTTCGGTCTTTTTCCCTTTCCTCTATCTTCAGTTTTTGCCCCGGTAAGTTATCTTTCGTCTTCGGGGTAGGCCCTTTTGAGGCCTCGGGTCAAATTTTTTTCTCCCCCTCTTTTTGGTGCCTACCGCAATTACAAGTTTTGATTTCGCCGGCGTGATTTTTCCGCCCATGTCATCGAAGTCTCCCAGCGGCTTCAAGAAGTGCACCCAGTGCGCCCGGGTAATCTCGCGCACTGACAGGCACGCGTCATGTCTTCAGTGTCTGGGGGCTGGGCACCGCCCGCAGGCCTGTAGTCTGTGCGCCCTTTTACAAAAGCGGACTCAGGTAGCGAGATTGGCCCAGTGGAACATTTTGTTCTCGGGCTCTTCATCGGCATCGACACCGGGAGTATCGTGTGCATCGACAGCGTCCAGACCTCCGTCCTCAGCCGCGAGTGCATCGAGGCATCGACCCTCTGCATCGGGGCCGAGACATCTGAAGGCTGCGTCTGTGGTACCGGAACCTCCACTTCTGCTGATGTCGTCGGACGGTGGTGCTTCGACTGGAGTGCAGGTGAGGGCTGTCCATTCCCCTGCTGGTGGCGGTGAGCCTTCGGGTGGGTCTCCCCCCACCCTGAGGGCTCCTGCGGTACAGCCCCCCCGAGACCGACCTTCTTCGGCCTCGGCCCCGAGGAAGCGACGGCTGGATTCTACGTCCTCCTCGTCGGTGCCGGGAAGCTCCGGTGACATGCTTCGTTTGAAAAAGTCAAAGAAGCATCGACACCGGTCCCCTTCCCACGTCGGTACCGAGAGCTCTGGGTCGCCGAGGGAGTTGGCACCCAGTAGGCATCGGCACCGAGAGGACTGCTCACCCTCTGTTCAAGAGGTGTCGATGCGCTCCACTATGGACAGCCCGGAACAGCCTCCACGCCCGGAACAGATTCTGACATCGACACCTGCATCGGCTTCCACGTCTTTCTCCACAGCCGCTCTGCACGAGAGTCTCCGGGCCGTTCTCCCAGAGATTCTGGGAGAGCTGTTGCGCCCTTCCCCTCCGGTACCGGGGGTGCTTGCGCCACCGGTACCGTCGAGTGAGGCGCCGGCTGGCCCCTTGCCCGGGGTGAGGTCTCCGACATCGGTGCCGCGTGCGGTACCGACTGCGGTCGCCTCCCAGGAAGGCTCCCCGACTACGTCGGCGGAGGGAGCTTCGCCGATGCGGGAGAGAGAGTCTACCTCTCGACGCTCCCACCGTGGCCGTGGTTCCACGGAGTCGAGCCGGGCACGGCTTCAGACACAGGTCCGTGAACTTGTGTCTGATACCGAAAGTGAAGCCTCGTGGGAAGAGGAGGAGGACATCAGATATTTCTCTGACGAGGAGTCTGAGGGCCTTCCTTCTGATCCCACTCCCTCCCCTGAAAGGCAGCTTTCTCCTACCGAGAGTCTGTCTTTTGCGGCCTTTGTCCGGGAGATGTCTACGGCCATCCCCTTCCCGGTGGTTGTGGAGGACGAGCCCAGGGCTGAAATGTTTGAGCTCCTGGACTATCCTTCTCCACCTAAGGAAGCGTCCACAGTACCCATGCATCATGTCCTCAAAAAGACATTGCTGGCGAACTGGACCAAGCCACTAAGTAATCCCCACAATCCCAAGAAGATCGAGTCCCAGTACCGGATCCATGGGGACCCAGAGCTGATGCGCATTCAGTTGCCTCACGACTCTGGAGTTGTGGATTTGGCCCTAAAGAAGGCTAAGAGTTCTAGGGAGCATGCTTCGGCGCCCCCGGGCAAGGACTCTAGAACCTTAGACTCCTTTGGGAGGAAGGCCTACCATTCTTCTATGCTCGTGGCCAAAATCCAGTCTTACCAGCTCTACACGAGCACATGCGGAACAATGTGCGGCAGTTGGCGGGCTTTGTGGACAAGCTCCCCCCTGAGCAAGCCAAGCCATTTCAGGAGGTGGTCAGGCAGCTGAAGGCGTGCAGAAAATTCCTGGCCAGAGGGTTGTACGACACCTTTGATGTTGCGTCCAGGGCCGCTGCTCAAGGTGTGGTGATGCGCAGACTCTCATGGCTGCGTGCCTCCGACCTGGAGAATAGGCTCCAGCAGCGGATTGCGGACTCGCCTTGCCGTGCGGATAACATTTTTGGAGAGAAAGTCGAGCAGGTGGTAGAGCAGCTCCACCAGCGGGATACCGCTTTCGACAAGTTCTCCCGCCGGCAGCCTTCAGCTTCTACCTCTACAGGTAGACGATTTTTGTGGGGAAGGAAGACTGTTCCCTACTCTTCTGGTAAGCGTAGCTACAATCCTCCTTCTCGACAGCCTGCGGCCCAGGCTAAGCCCCAGCGCGCTCGCTCTCGTCAGCAGCGTGCGCCTCAGCAAGGCCCCTCGGCTCCCCAGCAAAAGCAAGGGACGAGCTTTTGACTGGCTCCAGCAGAACATAGCCGACATCCAAGTGTCAGTGCCGGGCGACCTACCAGTCGGAGGGAGGTTGGAAGTTTTTCACCAAAGGTGGCCTCTCATAACCTCCGATCAGTGGGTTCTTCAAATAGTCCGGCAAGGATACATCCTCAATTTGGCCTCCAAACCTCCAAATTGTCCACCGGGAGCTCAGTCTTACAGCTTCCAACACAAGCAGGTACTTGCAGAGGAACTCTCCGCCCTTCTCAGCGCCAATGCGGTCGAGCCCGTGCCATCCGGGCAAGAAGGGCTGGGATTCTATTCCAGGTACTTCCTTGTGGAAAAGAAAACAGGGGGGATGCGTCCCATCCTAGACCTAAGGGCCCTGAACAAATATCTGGTCAAAGAAAAGTTCAGGATGCTTTCCCTGGGCACCCTTCTTCCCATGATTCAGGAAAACGATTGGCTATGCTCTCTGTTCACAAAGTGCTTGGCTGTAGTAGCAGCGGCACTTCGCAGGCTGGGGGTGCACGTGTTCCCATATCTCGACGA
This sequence comes from Microcaecilia unicolor, assembly GCF_901765095.1. NCBI lineage: Eukaryota > Metazoa > Chordata > Amphibia > Gymnophiona > Siphonopidae > Microcaecilia > Microcaecilia unicolor. Next base: position 432,066,858 of record NC_044033.1, read on the forward strand.
TTGGCTGGTGAAGAGCACATCCGAGGCAGGAGCTCTACAGTCCATGCAGATGACTATTCGCCTCCTGGAGCTACTGGGGTTTGTGATAAATTATCCAAAGTCCCACCTACTTCCAGTGCAGAAACTCGAATTCATAGGAGCTCTGCTGGACTCTCAGACGGCTCGCGCCTATCTCCCAGAGACGAGAGCCAACAACTTGCTGTCCCTCGTCTCGCGGGTGCGAGCGTCCCAGCAGATCACAGCTCGGCAGATGTTGAGATTGCTGGGCCACATGGCCTCCACAGTTCATGTGACTCCCATGGCCCACCTTCACATGAGATCTGCTCAATGGACCCTAGCTTCCCAGTGGTTTCAGGCTGCTGGGGATCTAGAAGACGTGATCCACCTGTCCACGAGTTTTCTCAAATCCCTGTATTGGTGGACGATTTGGTCCAATTTGACTCTGGGACGTCCTTTCCAAATTCCTCAGCCACAAAAAGTGCTGACCACGGATGCGTCTCTCCTGGGGTGGGGAGCTCATGTCGATGGGCTTCACACCCAAGGAAGCTGGTCCCTCCAGGAACGCGATCTGCAGATCAATCTTCTGGAGTTATGAGCGATCTGGAACGCTCTGAAGGCTTCCAGAGATCGGCTGTCCCACCAAATTATCCAAATTCAGACAGACAACCAGGTTGCCATGTATTATATCAACAAGCAGGGGGGCACCGGATCTCGCCCCCTGTGTCAGGAAGCCGTCAGCATGTGGCTCTGGGCTCGCCGCCACGGCATGGTGCTCCAAGCCACATATCTGGCAGGCGTAAACAACAGTCTGGCCGACAGGTTGAGCAGGATTATGCAACCTCACGAGTGGTCGCTCAATTCCCGTGTAGTGCGACAGATCTTCCAGGTGTGGGGCACCCCCTTGGTAGATCTCTTCGCATCTCAAGCCAATCACAAAGTCCCTCAGTTCTGTTCCAGGCTTCAGGCCCACGGCAGACTGGCATCGTATGCCTTCCTCCTGTACTGGGGGGAGGGTCTGCTGTATGCATATCCTCCCATACCTCTGGTGGGGAAGACTTTGTTGAAACTCAAGCAAGACCGAGGCACCATGATTCTGATTGCTCCTTTTTGGCCGCGTCAGATCTGGTTCCCTCTTCTTCTGGAGTTGTCCTCCGAAGAACCGTGGAGATTGGAGTGTTTTCCGACCCTCATCACACAGGACGAAGGGGCGCTTCTGCATCCCAACCTCCGGTCTCTGGCTCTCACGGCCTGGATGTTGAGAGCGTAGACTTTTCCTCTTTGGGTCTGTCAGAGGGCGTCTCCCGCATCTTGCTTGCTTCCAGGAAAGATTCCACTAAGAGGAGTTACTTCTTTCTATGGAGGAGGTTTGCCGTCTGGTGTGACAGCAAGGCCCTAGATCCTCGCTCTTGTCCTACACAGACCCTGCTTGAATACCTTCTGCACTTGTCTGAGTCTGGTCTCAAGACCAACTCTGTAAGGGTTCACCTTAGTGCAATCAGTGCATACCATTACCGTGTGGAAGGTAAGCCGATCTTGGGACAGCCTTTAGTTGTTCGCTTCATGAGAGGTTTGCTTTTGTCAAAGCCCCCTGTCAAGCCTCCTACAGTGTCATGGGATCTCAATGTCGTTCTCACCCAGCTGATGAAACCTCCTTTTGAGCCACTGAACTCCTGCCATCTGAAGTACTTGACCTGGAAGGTCATTTTCTTGGTGGCAGTTACTTCAGCTCGTAGAGTCAGTGAGCTTCAGGCCCTGGTAGCCCAGGCTCCTTACACCAAATTTCATCATAACAGAGTAGTCCTCCTCACTCACCCTAAGTTCTTGCCAAAGGTTGTGTCGGAGTTCCATCTGAACCAGTCAATTGTCTTGCCAACATTCTTTCCCCGTCCTCATTCCTGCCCTGCTGAACGTCAGGTGCACACATTGGACTGCAAGAGAGCATTGGCCTTCTACCTGGAGCGGATACAGCCCAACAGACAGTCCTCCCAATTGTTTGTTTCTTTTGATCCCAACAGGAGGGGAGTGGCTGTGGGGAAACACACCATATCCAATTGGCTAGCAGATTGCATTTCCTTCACTTACGCCCAGGCTGGGCTGGCTCTTGAGGGTCATGTCACGGCTCATAATGTTAGAGCCATGGCAGCGTCGGTAGCCCACTTGAAGTCATCCACTATTGAAGAGATCTGCAAAGCTGCGACGTGGTCATCTGTCCACACATTCACATCTCATTACTGCCTGCAGCAGGATACCCGACGCAACAGTCGGTTCGGGCAGTCAGTGCTTCAGAATCTGTTCGGGGTTTAGAATCCAACTCCCCCCCCCTAGGCCCATGTTTATTCTGTTCCAGGCTGCACTCTCAGTTAGTTGGATAAATTGTTAGGTCAATCTCAGTTATGTCCTCGCCGTTGCGAGGCCCAATTGACCATAGTTGTTGTTTTGAGTCAGCCTGGGGGCTAGGGATACCACATCAGTGAGAACAAGCAGCCTGCTTGTCCTCGGAGAAAGCGAATGCTACATACCTGTAGCCTGCCTCCCCTTTTGTGTCTTCCCTTCTCTTTGTCTTGCTACATATGAGACTGGCCGGTACGAGCCGTTTTCGGGCGGGAAGACGGACGCGCATGCGCGGTGCGCTAGCAAAGGCTTTTGCTAGTGAAGATTCCGATTGGAGGGGCTGCCGTGGACGTCACCCATCAGTGAGAACAATCAGCCTGCTGTCCTCGGAGAATACCTTCTACAGGTATGTAGCATTCGCTTTACAGTGGTGGAAATAAGTATTTGATCCCTTGCTGATTTTGTAAGTTTGCCCACTGACAAAGACATGAGCAGCCCATAATTGAAGGGTAGGTTATTGGTAACAGTGAGAGATAGCACATCACAAATTAAATCCGGAAAATCACATTGTGGAAAGTATATGAATTTATTTGCATTCTGCAGAGGGAAATAAGTATTTAATCCCTCTGGCAAACAAGACCTAATACTTGGTGGCAAAACCCTTGTTGGCAAGCACAGCGGTCAGACGTCTTCTGTAGTTGATGATGAGGTTTGCACACATGTCAGGAGGAATTTTGGTCCACTCCTCTTTGCAGATCATCTCTAAATCATTAAGAGTTCTGGGCTGTCGCTTGGCAACTCGCAGCTTCAGCTCCCTCCATAAGTTTTCAATGGGATTAAGGTCTGGTGACTGGCTAGGCCACTCCATGACCCTAATGTGCTTCTTCCTGAGCCACTCCTTTGTTGCCTTGGCTATATGTTTTGGGTCATTGTCGTGCTGGAAGACCCAGCCACGACCCATTTTTAAGGCCCTGGCGGAGGGAAGGAGGTTGTCACTCAGAATTGTACGGTACATGGCCCCATCCATTCTCCCATTGATGCGGTGAAGTAGTCCTGTGCCCTTAGCAGAGAAACACCCCCAAAACATAACATTTCCACCTCCATGCTTGACAGTGGGGACGGTGTTCTTTGGGTCATAGGCAGCATTTCTCTTCCTCCAAACACGGCGAGTTGAGTTCATGCCAAAGAGCTCAATTTTTGTCTCATCTGACCACAGCACCTTCTCCCAATCACTCTCGGCATCATCCAGGTGTTCACTGGCAAACTTCAGACGGGCCGTCACATGTGCCTTCCGGAGCAGAGGGACCTTGCGGGCACTGCAGGATTGCAATCCGTTATGTCGTAATGTGTTACCAATGGTTTTCGTGGTGACAGTGGTCCCAGCTGCCTTGAGATCATTGACAAGTTCCCCCCTTGTAGTTGTAGGCTGATTTCTAACCTTCCTCATGATCAAGGATACCCCACGAGGTGAGATTTTGCGTGGAGCCCCAGATCTTTGTCGATTGACAGTCATTTTGTACTTCTTCCATTTTCTTACTATGGCACCAACAGTTGTCTCCTTCTCGCCCAGCGTCTTACTGATGGTTTTGTAGCCCATTCCAGCCTTGTGCAGGTGTATGATCTTGTCCATGACATCCTTAGACAGCTCCTTGCTCTTGGCCATTTTGTAGAGGTTAGAGTCTGACTGATTCACTGAGTCTGTGGACAGGTGTCTTTCATACAGGTGACCATTGCCGACAGCTGTCTGTCATGCAGGTAACGAGTTGATTTGGAGCATCTACCTGGTCTGTAGGGGCCAGATCTCTTACTGGTTGGTGGGGGATCAAATACTTATTTCCCTCTGCAGAATGCAAATAAATTCATATACTTTCCACAATGTGATTTTCCGGATTTAATTTGTGATGTGCTATCTCTCACTGTTACCAATAACCTACCCTTCAATTATGGGCTGCTCATGTCTTTGTCAGTGGGCAAACTTACAAAATCAGCCAGGGATCAAATACTTATTTCCACCACTGTATATACACATGCAATCCATATGGGAACCATGCTACATCCCCTTGCCAGCCCTGTATCTTCTTCATGGCCCTCTGCCTCTAAGGGTAAAGGCATTACGTGGAAAGGAGTGAAGAGAAGTGTACCTGTCTCCCTGGGGGAGGGGAAGGGTGAGGAGTGAAGTATGTGATTTTGTATGATTATGTGTTCATATATTATATACAGAATTGTGTTTGTGTAGAATCATATAATTTCCAGAGGTATAGGTAATGGATACAGGCTCCTGATGTCATTGCAGGAATGTAATGCTTAAGTAAAGGCACAATGTTGTCGCTTCATAAGTTTCTTGCCTGCAGTATTTCCACATTAACACATATTTAAAAAAAGAAATGATTACTGATAGAAATTCTTTCCCAGTCTATAATGGTAAGTGATTAAAATTAACTTTATTAATACTTAGAAATAGACTTCTGATTGTTCATACATACCTGCACAGAATAAATGATTTCAGTATGTCGGAGATGTGTGCAGCTGTAAATCTCTTGGATCTATTTATGCTATGTGAAGTTTCCAACTTGTCAAACCCTGCAGACTGTGGTATAAAACCTTTGGTTAGAATATTTACCTGACTTTTCATGATTTGTAGCTAAGGAAAGAAAATCAGAGATGATTATATGTAAGTGTGTTTGTGTGTGTGATCCCAGATCTTGCTTTGTTTGTATTTTAGTCACCTGGATCAGATATATTATAATCCAGGATCATGGTCCAAATAGACCATGCTCTAAGAAAATAAGATATGTGACAACTCTGATTGTGTATCTGAAGAAATATGACAGTTTTAAAGAAAGCAATTGTATCCTGAATAAGTGAATAAATACTTGTATAGCTGTAAAATTGGCAAGGCAATGGCACACTACACCATAGCAGATAATGAATGGAACCTTCCTGAAGTGTGTCTGAAAAAGTTATGTGGTGAGAAAATTGATCAAATGTTTTCTTTTCTTTCTTTTTTTTTTAGCTGCAGCGCCTGTGGTGCCTGAGTTGAGCAGTGATGTAGACAGCAGTAACTTTGATGATATTGAGGACGATAAAGGAGATGTAGAGACCTTTCCGATTTCTAAAGCCTTTGTGGGAAACCAGTTGCCTTTTATAGGATTCACCTACTATAGAGAAAATCTGTATGTGGAAGCTTTCAATTTTCTATATGCATTAATATGCTGTACAGTTCTATTTGAGTTTGTCTTTATATGTGCTTTCACATTCTTAGTTTTGGTGCCTGTAAAGGAAAAGCATGTTATGTAATATGCTTTTAGTTTACTTTCAATTTTTTTGTAGGTTTAGCAACCTATGTACTAAAACTCCTTCTAAACAGTTCTAGTGTGCATAACCTGAAAATTTTAGTTTGCATGCTAAAACAGCAATTAATAGGCAAAACAGTAAGGGGATTTTTACTAATCCGTATTAAGGCTTTTCAGTCAGTGTATGTTAACTGCAAAAAGTATAGCTGCCAAGCCTTTGCTGTAATTGTAGGAGGTGTTCTGACACTTGGGGAAGGTAGCCCTGCCACTTACATGGTGTAGTGGTCACAACCACATATGAGCAGTGCAGTTGCTAAGGCAGTATGCAGTTAACTACATCTCTTAAGGTTAGCAGGTAATACATATTAACGATACCTGCATTCACTGCAAAGCACACTGCCTCCTTCCCCACCCCCCTAGTGTGAAATTGTGTTGGATGGTTAATGTGACAGTTAACCCGAGCTGTTAACATGGTGCATTAATTGTTTGAACTCTGCATTAATAGTGAGTTGAAATCCACATCAAACACCTAGGGCAAAATTCTATAACTAGATGCCCCCAGTTAGGCGCCTGCCCAGAGCACATGCATTAGGAGCCTGTTCTGTAAAGGATTGTAGGTGCCTGCTTTTCTTTTGTAGAATAGTAGTAGAACTGGGTATTAACATGCTTAACATTTAGGCACTTTCACATACTCGGGTTAAAGTGTGAGTGCCTAAGTATGGCAGGTACTCATGTAACCTATAGTACTCTGTAAGTTACCTGCATAAGTGGAAGCTCTGCCTGTGTCCTGCCCATACTCCTCTCCCATGTACACCCTCTCTTGCAAATACACGTTATATAAGTCAAGTGTGTATTTTCTGAATAGTGCTTAGGCTTAATTTTTGCATTTATTCAAATATATGCGTGTATATGCCATTATTCTAAATATTTGAATGCGTAAATGTGGGTGCCTGTGTTGTAGAATTGCCCTTCTGTTGAATAAATACGCTTTTCTTTTCTTCTCTTCTCTCTCTCTTTTTTTTTTTGCATTCTTATAAGAGGAAGCCTTTGTAGTAGGTGTAAAATACAGGAGCTGATACTGAAAGTAATTTGTACATTTCATCACCAGAAGCTAATGAACACATAACTTATGTATTTCAGAAAATATATGGATAATATCAGACTGTTTAGTGAAAGCCATTCAGCAATTTATCCATATAAATATGGGGCAGTGTAAAGTCAGGTTGAGGGTGGGCAAAAAAATTATGTAGCTAGTGGAGATACTCAGCCATCATCTGGATAAATTATAGATTTAGTTTAGACCTGCTGAATAGCATAAGAACATAAGAGTAGCCAATGGTCCATCTAGCCCAGTATCCTGTTTTCCAAGCAGTGGCTAAGCCAGGTCACAAATACCTGACAGAAACCCAAATCGTGGCAACACTCCATTCTACAAATCCCAGGGCAAGCAGTTGCTTCCCATGTCTGCCCCAATAGTAGACTATGGACTTTTCCTCCAGGAATTTGGCCAAACATTTTTTAAACCCAGATATGCTAACCGCTGTTACCACCTCCTCTGGCAAACAGTTCCAAAGCTTAACTACTCGTTGAGTGAACAAATATTTCCTCCTATTTGTTTTAAAAGTATTTCCATGTAACTTCCTTGAGTGTCCCCTAGTCTTTGTACTTTTGGAATGAGTAAAAAATCGATTTACTTCTTTCTACACCACTCAGGATTTTTAAAGACTTCAATCATATCTCCCCTCATCAGTCTCTTTTCCAAGCTGAAGAGCCCAAACCTCTTTAGTCTTTCCTCATACGAGAGGAGTTCCATCCTCATTATCATTTTAGTCGCTCTTCTTTGAACCTTTTCTAATTCCACTGTATCTTTTTTGAGATACGGTGACCAGAACTGAATGCAATACTCAAGGTGCGGATGCACCATGGAGCAATACAAAGGCATTATAGTATTTTCGGTCTTATTCACCACCCCTTTCCTAATAATTCCTATCATCCTATTTGCTTTTTTGGCCGCCGCTGCACCCTGAGCAGAAGCTTTCAGCGCATTATCTACAATGAAACCCAGATCTTTTTCTTGAGCGTTGACCCCCAATGTGGACCCTAGCATCAGGTAACTGTGATTCGGATTATTCTTTCCAATGTGCATCACCTTGCATTTGTCCACATAATATTTCATTTGCCATTTGGATGCTGTGTCTTCCAATTTCCTAAGGTCTTCCTGCAATATTTCACAGTCCGCTCGTGTTTTAACAACCTTGAATAGTTTTTGTATCATCTGCAGATTTAATCACCTCACTCGCCGTTCTGATTTCCACATCATTTATAAATATGTTAAATAGCACCTGTCCCAGTACAGATCCCTGTGGCACTCCACTGTTCACTCTCCTCCATTGGGAGAAATGACCATTTAACCCTACCTTCTGTTTTCTGTCCAATAACCAATTCCTAATCCACACCAGAACCTTGCCTCCTATCCCATTACTCTTTAATTTTCTCAGGAGTCTCTCATGAGGAATTTTATCAAAAGGTTTCTGAAAATCTAGATACACTACATCAACCGGCTCACCTTTATCCACATGTTTATTCACATCTTCAAAGAAATGAAGCAAGTTGGTGAGGCACAACTTAACTCAGCTGAACCCATGCTGACTCTGTCCCATTAAACCACGTTTGTCTACGTGTTCTATAATTTTATTCTTTATAATAGTTTCCACTATTTTGCCCGGCACCGATGTCAGGCTATACCGGTCAATAATTTTCCCGATCACCCCTAGAACCCTTTTTAAAAATTGGCGTCACATTGGCCACCCTTCAATCTTCAGGTACTACGGATGATTTTAACAACAAGTTACATATCACAGATCAGCAATTTCATGCTTGAGTTCTTTGAGTACCCTTGGATGTATGCCATCTGGTCCAGGTGACTTGCTACTTTTTAATTTGTCAATTTGGCTCCATACATCTTCCAGGTTCACCAATATTTCTTTCATTTCCTCCACATCATCACCCTTGAAAAGCATTTCCGGTACATGCAGATCTCTTACATCGTCTTCCTTAAAGACAGAACAAAGAATTCATTCAGTTTCTCCTCCATGTCAAAGAATTTATTCAGTTTCGCCACTATGTCCTCCCTGAGTGCCTCTTTTGCTCCTTCGTGATCTAACAGCCCCATGAATTCCCTCGCAGGCTTTCTGCTTCTGATGTACCTGAAAAAGTTGTTAATGTGAGTTTTAGCCTCTGTGGCAAGTTTCCTCTTCATATTCTCTTTTAGCCTTCTTTATTAATGCTTTGCATCTGACTTGCCAGTCAGACCTTAAACTAAATAGTGCTGACATGGTGGCTGCTACTTATATGGACAGCAATACTGAATATATAAAATGAAATGCTGCATTTAAATTAATTCAGTCACTGCAGCAGCTGAAAATTGGCCAATAGTGTTCAAGTACACATGTGCATATTGCATTTTGGAATCCCCTGTGCTAAACAACGTAGAGAGGATCAGCCAGTCAGGATTTCAAGCTTCTTCCAGGATGCATAAAAAATAAGGTCCTTTGTAGTCCTGATTATACTCCTGTGCATGCCCCCCCCCCCCCAGTGTCCCCAAGATTTTCTGCATTCCACAACAATAATAAGCCTTAATCCTAAGCCAACATATTTGCAATATGACCTCAATCTGTCAAAATTACTGTTAGCCCTCGCCATTGTACTTCCATTGTGTCAGAGAGAGCTTCCTTTTGGTGTTTATAGTACATAATATGAATAGGCAATCTATTAAGGTATGCTTGGAAGTTGTCCAGTGTTGGGGGTCTTTTGGAACAGCTTAGTCCCTTGATCTTCTGTGTCAGGGAGGAGAGTTAGTTGGGTTTGCTGAGGGTTCTTCATATATTGGAGGAGAGGGATGGGATTGGGGCACCAGGCATATATTATTGTGAAAGGCACAAGTCAATTGACCTTGGGTGGGGGGGGGGGGTATAAATTGGGACATTACAGTTCCTAGATCTAGTCTTAGTTGCCCAACACTCATTTTCTATTGAGGGGGGAATAGTTGTAGCACTGAGCAGTGTGGCAGTGAAATACCAACACCTTCCCCACTGCAGGAAACGGGGCATGGTGGCAGCAATGAGTGGACTGGTGGGGGATGAGAAAAGCCAAAAAGCTGTGTGGATGTGAATTGGTGATACAGCAGATGAGGAGCCCAAGAGCTGCCTGCCAAATAGTGCAGGAGTGCCCAAGGATGGACGTGAGCATTGGGGAACTTATGAAGGAGGCAATGCTGAATGTTAGGCGGGGGGAAAAAAGCACATAGATTTTTAGAGCATGCAGTGGAGACGGTGTGCCATGCCAATTTCTCTAACCTGTGGCACTCAGGTCCTCTTCCCCAAGTCTGTATCCCCACACCCTTCTATTTTACTGCCCTGCCCCCCACCCCCCACTGGCCATATACCACCCTACCCCTCATCCATGCCGCAAAGTAGATTGTAAGACAGTTTGCTTGCTAAAAAATACCAGGTCTGAGGCAGTTGTGAACTTTAACCTTTAGTAGGCCCATGGTAAATACTGGGTGGAAGAAACCATATCACACTATCTACAATGTACCTGCTACATCCCAATTTGTGTATAAAGTTCTGCTAATTTTATCCCGTGCTCTCTAAATAATCTGACCCTTGTTTGCCGTGCATGCTTAAGGCCTTGGCACATAGAGAGAGATAATATATATATGGCGCCTAAAAAATCAGCACGGAAATCAGTGCCGACTAAGCGTATTCTGTAAGCAGCGCCTAGAATTGTGTGATATACAGAATATGCTTAGTTGGTTTCTCAGCGCTTAAAACTATGCACTCCAACGAAAATGTGGCATAAATCCTGGCACATAGATCTAGGCACACTGGGCCATATTCTATAACTGCATGTCAATTTTGGAATGCCCACGAAACACCCATTTCCATGCCCATAACCATGCCCTCTTTTGCCTGTGCATGTTAGAAGTTAGATGCACTGCATTACAGACTGCTTGTAGCAAGTCGTGTGCATAAATTCTAATTATTGAAAACTAGGAAAAAAGGCCCGTTTCTCAGCGCAATGAAACGGACGCTAGCAAGGTTCTATAATGGTAGGGGCCCCCTCCCTCTGTCCCTCCGAGCTGCTTGCCTGCCTCCGTGTGGGTCGGACGTTGTTCGTGGTTCGCTCTGTGTGGGGAGGGTTTTTTTTTTTTTTTGCTGCGCCTCCGTGCCTGTGCCGTTTCCGTTTCGGCCCTCGAGTGTCATTGCACCGCACTCGACGTCATCAGGTTTTGACGTGAGGGCGGTGCAGACACTCAGGGGCACACCGGATATCTCGGGCGCCTCAACGTCCGTGGAGGCTTCATTAGAACGTTGGGGTTGCCTTTTATATAGAGAGATTAGTGCTCATTATTGCTTATTAAGAGCTGTTATCAACGCTGATTAGTTTTTTAAAGCCAATTAAGTAACGCACGTTGTTATAGAATATACTTAGATTTTGGTGCAGATCTCTAGGGGGGTAATGCATTAGTGTAGCAGGTTTAAAATTAATTTTGGACAAGTTCATGGAAGAAAAGTCCATAAACCAGTATTAAGGTAGACTTGAGAGGAAAGTTCACTGCTTATTCCTGGAATAAGCAGCACGGAATCTATGACTCTTGGGATCCTGCCTTGTAACTTGGATTAGCCATTGTTGGACCCTCAGTCTGTTCCAGTATGGCAATAGTTATTTACTGGGGTTTTTTTGTTTTGTTTTTGTTTGTTTTGCATATGCTAAACTGCTTTTGTTTGCATTCTAACCTTTAGCATATAGAATGCATAATACTTAGCAGCATATTTTTCTGTGTAATTAAAGCTGCCTTCTATTCATGTTTTTCTTGTGACTATGCAAGCACATGTGAAAGAAAGTTCATACTATGAAGGTCTGTACAATGAATTTAATATATTTAGTGGGCCTTTTACAAAGACGCACTAGCGTTTTTAGTGCGTCCTAAAAATAAGCGTGTACTAAAAGCTAGACATGCCCATATATTCCTATGGGCAACTCTAGCGTTTAGGGCACGCTAATCATTAGTGTGTGCTAAAATCGTTAGCGTGCCTTTGTAAAAGACCCCCTTAGTTAGAACAGGGGTAGGCAGCCTCTATACAGAGAGGGCCACATGAATGTCAGTACTATACCTGGTGGGCTGCAATATTATGTAATGTCACAATCGGAAATGTACAGAGCTCCATAGACCTAACCTGTGATAAATAAGTAAAAATGTAACTAAAATAATGACAAACTGCTAGAGTGCCTATTCTGATAATACTTTTAATAATTTTTTTTTTTTTTTTTTTTTTATTGATGAAATACCAACCATAACATTGAATAAACAGCATTCTCAACATTTCTCTTATTAAACATTTGTTTCATATGGTGTTAGAGAACTCAACATTTCTTCCATCTTTATTTTATCTATGCCCCCTCCCTCCCGCCCCCCACCCTTTCTCCTCCCTCCCTCCCTCCCATCCCATCCAAGAGCCTAATACCTTAAGAAAAGGAGCTTGTTATAGTACAACATCATTAACTTTAGCTGTTATAATACGGCTATTATTATCTAACTTGTACCCGTGATACTTTAATATGCTACTTCCCCTTACTTATCCAAACTGTCTCTCCTCTCACTTTCTCTTTCCCCCAGTCCTTTTACAATGAGGAAAAAACTGGATTGACACGGGCTGTTCCAGCCTTAATCCGTGGCAGGCAGACCTTTGTTTTGCTTCCAGCCTTTAAGCTTGTAAAGGATTTGACGCCTGGTTGTTGGATGCATTGTGTTCCAGTATCTCCCCCAGATCTTCCTAAAAGTTCCTGGGTCTTTCTCTTGATTTATTAATGGAACAATGCCACAGAGTTCCAGATGTAACAGTTCTGACATTTTAGACTTCCACATGTCCTCTGGTCGGGGCTTGCTCCTCTCTCCATTTAAAAGGATTGCTTTTTTCCCCATCCGGGTCACTCGTTGTAGGAACCCCGTAAGTCCCGACGGCACCGGTTGTTCCATACTAAAAATGTCGAACAGCACCAGCACACTGACGGTTACTTTCCGTCTCCAGTACCGTCCGGATTCCGCAAGTATCTGTGTCCAGAACTGATGAATCTCCGGACACCACCAAAACATGTGACCCAAGGTCGCCTGTGCTTCTTCACATTTTGGGCATTCACCTGTACCGAAACCCGCTTTCAATGCTCTGTTTGGTGCTATATATAGTCGCATAATGAACTTGTATTGCTGCTCCCACTGTCGTATGAAGGTAGACCTGCGTAAATTACTCAACAGAAAGTTCTGAATCATGTCCACGGTTATTACAATTTCTAGATCTCTCGACCAGTTCTCTGCTAGTTTGACATAGTCAATGTCCTCGGTGGTGTCCAGCAAATTTCTATGGTGGAAACGCAAGGGAACCACGTTTTGGGCCCCCAACGTCAAGGCTGTTGTGAGTATATCCTGCACATCCTCACTTAAGTTAAGTGTTCCCAGTGATCGGGCATAATGCCGCACTTGTGCGTGTGCGTAAAAGTCTTTAGACGAAATGCCATAGTCTCTTATTAGTTCCTCCAGGTTCTTGACTTGTCCCTCTGCATTTAGCACTTGATATAAATAATGAATCCCTTTCTCCCTCCAGTGCACAAAGGTCCGCTCCAATGTCCCTGCCGGGAAATCAGGATTCCCTTTCAAAGAAACAAAAGGCGTCGCCGCTGCAGAGAAACTATGTCGCTTGCACAACCACCGCCACATTGCTCTTGCTGAGCGCACAAACCAATTCATCGGGGACCTCGCCTCGGGGTTCTTCCCAGATGTATGTAGCAACAGCTCAGGTGCATTTTAGGTTCCAATGAGGCCTCTAGTAATGTGTTTGTAAAGTGTTGGTTGCCTGTTAACCAGTCCCTAACATGTCTCATTGTGCAAGAAATGGTGAGATATCTTACGTTGAGCAACCCCATTCCTCCATGCTCTTTGGGTTTATATAATACCTCCAACGGCAGTCTGGGCCGTTTATTACACCACAGAAATTTCCTCAGCATCCTGCTTAGCTCTTTCTCCTCTCTCCCCTGTAGATGTAAGGGTAACACTTGGAATTTGTACAGCCATTTGGGCACTATCATCATGTTAAACAAAGCTATACGTCCCGTCAATGTGAGGGGGCAGGACTCCCACATTCCTAATAATCGTCTCGTTTCTGTTAACAAAGGTCTCACATTTATCTTATAGAGTGTCGATAGCTGTATCGGCACCTCCACTCCCAGATATTTCAGCCGGTCTGTAGCCCATTGAAATGGAAAGGGACCCACCCACTCAGCTTGAACTCCCTCTGTGAGGGCCAGAGCCAAGGATTTATCCAAATTTAATTTGAACCCAGATAAACTGCCATAATATTCAATCTCCTGAAGTAGGTTCTGCGCTGATGTGTGAGGGTCATCTATCATTAACAAAAGGTCATCTGCATATGCCAGGAGTTTAAGCACTGTCTCGCCCACTAACATGCCTTTAATACCTGGGTTGTTTCTGATGCAGCACAATAGTGGCTCTAGCACTAATATAAAGAGCAGTGGAGATAGTGGACAGCCCTGTCTTGTCCCTCTGCCTATCATTATTTCATTCGTTCGAACTCCATTTACCCGCAGTCTGGCTCTCGGGTCCACATATAGTGCTCTTACTGCCCCAATAAGCCAGCCCCCCACTCCAATCCATCTCAAAGTCTCATACATGAAAGGCCATGCAACTCTGTCGAAAGCGCGTTCCGCGTCTAGGCTAATTACTAATCCCTTAGAAGCTCCTTCTGACGCTACCGTCATTGCTGCAATCAGTTTCCTGACATTGATGACAGAGTGCCTTCCCCTTACGAACCCGACTTGTTCCTCCCTGATTATTGAGGGTATCACCTGTGCTAGACGTTCAGCCATGATCCTCGAGAGAATCTTTATGTCAACGTTTATGAGCGATATGGGTCTATACGCAGCAGGATCTACCATGTCTCGCCCAGGTTTTGGAATTAAACTTATTAATGCTTCATTTGCGTGCATTGGGAACTGCTCTGCCTCCACCACCTCCTCATATAAGTTCATTAGGGGCCCCACCACCTGTGCCCGGAGCAACTTATAGAACTCACTCGAGAATCCATCTGGACCTGGGGCGGAATGAAGTTTCAATGCTTGTATAGCCCTCAGCACCTCTTTTGCTCCCAGTGGGGAGTCTAGGGTGTCTTTCTGACCTTCTGTTAGCTGTGGCAGCCTTGACTTTTCTAAATATGTCCTAATCATATCTTGTTGTTCCGTTCTTTTCCTCTGTCCAGCATAAAGCTGGGAGAAATGTTTATGAAAGGTCTCTGCTATCTGCTCTGGGT
Organism: Microcaecilia unicolor; assembly: GCF_901765095.1. Classification (NCBI taxonomy): domain Eukaryota; kingdom Metazoa; phylum Chordata; class Amphibia; order Gymnophiona; family Siphonopidae; genus Microcaecilia; species Microcaecilia unicolor. Next base: position 432,081,862 of record NC_044033.1, read on the forward strand.
CTGTTGTTAGGTTACCTGTTGGGGTTTTTATCTGTGCAATCATATGTGACCTACGAGAGCCTTTTATCAAACGCGCCAGCATTCCTCCCGGTCTATCCCCGAACCTTTGTAGATTATACTTGCGCGTGAGCGTGGCCTTATTATACCTATCTTGTAGTAATGAATTAAGCTCCACACGAATGGAGATCAAAGAGTCAAATAGCGTTCTATTAGGTGTTTCAGTGTATCTTCTCTTGGCTATTTTAACCCTACGTTCTAGATCTATTATTTTTTGCGCTATTTTCCTATTTCTCCTAGAAACGTAGGCTATCACTTCTCCGCGGAGCACCGCCTTAGCGGTGTACCAAAAAAGGCCTGGTGTGCTGACATGTTCTTTATTATGCTGCGCAAATTCCTCCCACTTGCCTTTCAAGAATTCTACAAACTCTGAAGAAGTTTGCAAATACGAGGGAAATCGCCAACCCCCCAGCTCTCGGTAGTATGGTTGTGGTTCAATGTCTACCCAAATCATGGCATGGTCTGAAATCTCTTCCGGGCCTACCTCCGCTCCTCTAATTCTTGAGAATATTTCAGATGTCACCAAAATATAATCGATTCTGGATTGTGTTCCATGTGATCTCGAGGTATGCGTGTAGTCTCGCTCTCCCTCATGTGTTAATCGCCAGGGGTCTACCAACCTCAGGCCCTCGCAAAAGGTCTCAAGTATTCCCGGCCCCCGATCTTTATTCTGTATATGTCCCGTTTTATCCAGATCTGGATCTAGAACCTGGTTCATATCCCCTGCTACAATTATTGGCTCTGGTCCCCGGCTCTGGCACTTCGCAAACAGGTCTGCAAAGAATGCTCTCCCGCCCATCTGCGGGGCATACACCGCTAGTAGCATGTATTCCTGCCCTTGTAGGTTAAATTTAATTCCCACATACCGTCCCTCTTCATCTGCGAAGAGGAATTTGGCTTTTGCCATTACTGATTTGTGTACTAATATTGCTACCCCTCCTCGTCTTCCTACTGCTGGGGAACCGAAAACCTCTCCCACCCAATTTCGTTGTAATTTCTTAAGTTCTATTGTTGATAATCTAGTTTCCTGGATACATGCTATTCCCACTTTGTGCCGTTTAAGCGCACTTAAGATCTTTGTCCTCTTAATCGGGGAAGTTATCCCACATACATTCCATGATATTATGCGTGTAATCCCATCAGTCTGCTTGGCCATTGCTTCTTGATATCATTGAATGAATCATCTTATTTTCCATCTTTAAACCCAGGGAGCCCAGCCTCCCCCTAGGATTCCCATGTTGTTCCCCGTCTACTGTGGCGTTGCGTAGTCTGTGTGTCCAACCACTCCCTATGTGACTCGTGGTCTTTTTGCTCTTGTCTTTCCCCTTCCCCCCTCTTTCCCTATACCCTTGAAGTGTCCCTTTCTTCCCCCCTTTCTCAATACCCTGTATCCCATTTGTATTGTGGGATGTTGGGGTTTCCCGCGTCCTCCCAATCAGCCCCTTTCCTGATATGTTAAATTAATCAAGCACTGATTCCGCTTGTGTGAAATATCTAAGCAAGGCCTCATTGGATAACCTTTAAATTATACCTTTTTAAAAGCTGTCGTCCGCTTATGTTACTTCTCCTCTGTCTGCTCCGGACTCTTTCTCGATACCACCAGTGCCTGTACTTGCTTTTGCGCATCTGCAATGTCTGTGAATTGCTTCCATCGTCCTTCAACCTTTAATTTCAATATTGCAGGGTAAATCAGCATGAACGGCACCTGTGCCTCGTGCAGCTGCTGACAGAGTGGCGTGAACCGCCGGCGTTTTTCTTGTAGGGCCATAGAATAGTCCTGGAAAATTCGTAATTGGTGCCCATCATATCTCAGCTCATTCCGTTTAAGTCGGGAGCCCCGTAAAATTTCATCCTTATGTACATAATTATGTATTTTAATGATCACTGTTCTTGGGGTCTGTTTCCCTTCCTGTTTTTTGCCAATTCGGTGCGCTCTCTCTAAGCACAGTTTCCCCGAATGATCTGAGAGTGCAAATTCCTCTGTCAACCATTTTTCCAGAGCTGACGATAGCATGTTATCTGACACTGTTTCGGGGAGCCCTACAATTCTCAGATTTCCTCGCCGCGACCTGTTTTCTAGGTTGTCAACTTTGGCCTGTAAGGTTGTCAATGCAGCGGCCATTTTGTCCGCTTTCTGCGCCCCAGGCCCCGCCACGTCCTCTGCCTCCGATACTCGACGCTCGAGCTCCCCCAGCCTTTGCTCTGCATCTGCCGTCCGCGATTCCAAGCCAGACACTTGTGCGTATAATTTTTCTAATTTCTGGTCCAACGCAACACTCACAGCTGCTGTTAATTGTCTTAATTGCTCCTCTGTGAACGAGCCGCTACTGTCTGCTTTCTGGCTCTCTTCCACGCTGCTTGCCGCTTTCAGTTTTTCTCTTTCTTTTTTCACGGACCTGCTCGTCATAGCTGGTTGTGGCGAGTTTAAATATCTTTCCATATGTTTATCCTCTGCCTTTGCGCTTCTCCGCGTTCTTTTGTTTCTTTTTTCAGTGCTTAATTATAATTATTGTCGTCGGGGCCTAGGAGGACGCGGGAACACGTCTTTCTCTTCCTAGAGCATCACGTGACCCCCCTGATAATACTTTTAAAATACAGTATTTTAAATTACCAACACTCTGGTTAATGGTATTTTCTGTTTATACTTCCCATGGTCTTGCAGGCCACATAAAATTCAATGGCAGGCTGCATTTGGCCTGCACGCTGTAGGTTGCCCACCACTGAGTTAGAAGAATGTTTCTTCTGTTTTCTGATGCCTTCTGAAACAAACCTAACAAACAATATTACTTCCCTTTCAGCAGCAACAAGCAACCAACATTTATACCTTTTAATGTTACTAAGTTATTTTGTTTTTCATTTTTTTTAAGTTGCTTCTAATTTTGTAGAACCCTGAGGAGTAGCCATGTGTGGGATAGTGTTACAAAGAATTTCATGTGAGATGAAATGTTGCTTTTCTGTGTGAGAGATACATTTGTACTTTATTATTTGTTATATTTTATAACAAGCCTTATTTTTACTGTTATTTCATTGCATTTACTTGTATGTGATCCATCTTGAACTTGGATGTGAAAAAATTCCTAATTAAATATACATTGATAACATGGCTGCTTCTTGGGATGTGATGCTTCTAGTTAAAAAAGAAAAAAAAAGATTTAACAGTGAAATTTTATTGATACAGAGTAGACATTGCTATTGTATTTATTTTAAGTATTGCAGAAGGCACAGCTTTTTAAAAATGTGTACTACACAGTACAGCCAAATGGTGCTCTATCAACTGTCTTTTTTTAAATCAATAATCTCAATTTGTAGTTGGAAAAAAGTCTTGCTATTTATTTTGACCAAGAATAATTGTATTTGAATGAAAAGAATACAGATGATTAACACATCTAGCTTCAGTTTAGAGACTGGTCCTATGGAGAACAGAACACAAGAAAGCTTTTTCAAGTGAGCAGATTGTCCAATAGGCAATTGCGGAAAGTTTGAGTGAGAGGTGTATTTTTCTTACAGGTTGCTAAGTGACTCTCCTCAGTCTCATGCTGAAAATGATGCCTCCAAACAAGTTAGCAATGTGAGTGCTTATTTTTTTATATTTTAATACAACAGAGCATTAAATACTAAAATTAATCTTCAGTTATGGTATCTTTGAATTGTATTCAGATCACATTCCTTCAGATAGTCTTTTGGTGGTGTTTGATTCTCATCATTCTGCTCTATTCTGTAAATGCAACTGTTATTTGCAGAAGCATTAGATCACACGTGGACAGGGGTGATTTGCTACTAATTGGGTTTCTGCCAGGTACTTGTGACCTGGATTGGCCACTCTTGGAAGCATGATACTGGGCTAGTTGAACCATTGGTCTGACCCAGTTGTAGCTATTCTTATGTTCTTATATATAGTATCATATATTTATTTTGGTTAAAAGGCCTTTTAGGTCTTAAGTGCATCCAGTTGCAAGTGAAAACTGTAGTTGGATTGAGAGTATACAGATTTCACATGTATCTCTGGAATTTCTTGCACTTTGACATTCACTCAGAACATCATATCTAAAATTTAGGGCTCAAGTGAAAACTCGTCTTTTCACTAAACCATTCCATGAGGGGGTTAGGGTCTGACTTGACCAACAGGATACCTTTTTTTGTTAAGTCTCGGTGCTACTCTTTCTTTATCTGTCCTGTTGATTTTATAGTTCCTTTCTAATTATGTTTAGATTTTTAATTGTAAACCGCTTTGATTTTAATTTGAAAGGCAGTATATCAAATTTTAATAGATAAACAATATAAACTTATCCAGAAATATATTTTCAATTTGATGCAGGAACCCTGTAAAGAATATTTTAAGATCCAACTATTTAGATCAGTGGTTCCTAAACTTTTTCGGTTCACAGCAACTAGTGTCCCGTCCCGTCCCCCCCCCCCCCCCCCCCCGGCCACGTGGGTCTCTGCCCCCCCTCCAGCCACATAGGACTTCCGCGCCCCTTCCCCCCCGGCCACATAGGTCTCTGCGCCCCTTCCCCCCTGACCACATAGGTCTCCCTTTCCCTGCAGCCCCCACCTCTCACTCCAGCACACCTCTCCTCCCTGAAAGTTCAGCATACTTCTCCTCCATTCCTTCAGACTCCCTCCTCCCAGAAAGTCCAGCACACCATTCCCTATAGCCCCTCTCCTTCCAGATGGTCTAGCACATCTCTTCCTTCCATGCAGCCTCCCCTCCTATAAGTCCAGCACACCACTGCCTTCCCCAAATCCAGCATCACTCGCTACCTTTCTTCCCGCAGGTCCAGGATCACAGCCGCTTCCTTCTTCTTCCCCCGCTGCCGTACTTGCAGCTTATATTTTTGGGCTGTCCGCGATTCACACAGGCAAAGCCCCTCTGATGCAACTTTTGTTGCAAGGGCCGGACGCAGCAGAGGGAAATCACCACAGTGCCTGTGTGAATCCCGGATGGCCCGAAAATGTAAGTTGCAAACACTGCAGCGGTGGAGGAAACGGCAGATTCCGGACCTGCGGGAGGGGAAAGTAGGGAGCGATGCTGGATTGTGGGTGATGGGAGGGAAGTCAGGTTTTGCCGCGGCATCTTTGAGAGTTCTCTGCGGTGCACCAGGGTGCTGTGGCGTGGCTCACAGTTTGGGAACCACTGATTTAGATTAATCCAAGATTAACATTAAGAGAGCCTGATGTCACATTTCTGGCTGACCATGTGCGACTTCAGAGTTTGACACCCCATCCCCTTGCCTGCATCAGTGTTTGTCTCATGCTTGAATGATAGTATGCAGGGTACCCTCCTCTCCTCCAGGTGCTGGTGCCTCTTGTCAGGCATCCAACACAGCCATAGCAGTCAGCTCTGAGAGTGATGAGTACATCCGGTATTGAGCAAGCGTCTTCATTTATGTCCAGGGTGGGGTAATTTGTATTATGTTTAGCCCCCACCCCAATCATTTTGCAATGTTGGTGCTTATGAACAGCTAGCATATTTGCTCAACTTCTGAAATAAACACTGGGCTGTCACACAGGTGACCGAATACACAGAATGTAAACAGCCATGGTTCCTGTGGTAAGGTGACCCTTCCTATTTCCCTTATATTTATTTACATGCCTACAAAGGGAAGGGCAGAAGATCGTGAGCATGTCACTGTCCACAGCCTGAGCCATAGGTGCACTTGATGTCAGTGAGGAATAAAAGGGGGCATCGGTGAGGAGCTAAGGGGCCCAACAGAAGGTTCCAAGGGGGAAGAGCAGTATAAGGTGATTTCACCATCCCCTAAGCATTCCCCTACAAAATGTCATAATGTATCTTTGAACACTCAAGTTTAGATCACAGGGGTGGAAGATGCAAATTAGTATGTACAACACAGTTCACCTACAGACCACCAAAATTAGAAGATTTAGAGGTAATATGAATTAGATTAACATCACTATTAGGTATTATAGTGTTAATTTTTAAGATAACTAAAATCTTTCCAAAGTCACTTAATCAAATATTAATACATTTGCTCTTTTGCTTTTTCTCTGCACATTGTACGGTTCTCTCTTCTCTATCTTTATTTTCTGGGTTCTCTTGACTCCTTTCCCTGGCCTCCCTTCCTCCTTCCAGTTTACTTCTCCTAGTCTGTTTTCTCTGCTTTATACAGCCCTCACGATTTTGTACCTCTCATTTTTGTATTTTTTTTTACCTCTCACCCCTTATCCCCATTATACCTTGCAAACTTTCCCTTTCCCCTACCCTCTCCCAGTGTTCTATCTCCCTTTTACTACTGCTAATACTTATGTTTCTCTCCTATAATCCCTCTGGCTCATTTTTCCCAACTTTGCAAACCCCTTCTCTTACTGCACCATGTAATTTCTGCTTCTTTTTCTCACCTGTGTGCATCCTCACTTAATTCATTCTTGCCTTCTCCCTCACTGTGGCCATTCTCTTGACTCTCTCTCCCTGTGCTTCTATTTCCCTGTTTCCCCTGCCTCCTCCTATTTCTCCTTGCTACCCACCTTCCTCTGTATTGTAACTCTCAGCCCTATTTCCTATGACTGTCTTCCCCTTCCCACCTCTGTGTTTCTCAGCAGGAACAAACAATATCATTTGTGTTTTGTTTTGTTTTTTTTAACAAGGATATTGTATTGCATTTAGGAAATGTTGCAAACTAGAATGTTGCAAACTAGAAGGTCATATAGGTATTAAAGCAGAAAAGAGAGACCTAAAAGGAGAAACACTACAGTTCATTGAACATTTTAAGGCCAATTCTGTATTCTAGGCACATATGTTTATATTTCTCTTATGTGCATAAATGTCTAGAATACTAGTACTTATGCATGTCAGTGTGCACACCCGTTAACAGCAGGGTGCCTAAGCACTATTCTACAGCGACACATGTAAGTGGCAGAGTGCAGAAATGGTAGGGGATGAGAACATGAGTAGAGCATGGATGGGGACTCCCGATTATGCACGTAAAGTACAGAATACTGTAAATTATGTGGGTCCCTGGCAAATTTACATGCTTGCAGCAATGGCATGTCTATGGTTAGTGTAACTGTGGGCATGTAAATGTAAGGAAATTGATACCGGGTTATGCTAGTATTCTGTAACAGAATCAAGGCACCCAGATGCCCTTATAGAATAGGGTAAATACCTAGAACTGCCCCTTTATTCTCTAACTAGCCGTTAAGCCCGTAACAACGGGCGAGTTTTTTGTTTTCCTATGGCTTCCCCCCGTCCACCAACACTGCTCTCTCCCCTGCTCTCCCCCCATGTCCAGCAACCCTCCTCTCCCCCTTCCCATCCGCTCCATCCACCTGTGTCCATCAACTGTTCTCTCCCTACCCTCCATCCTCTGGCTCCCATCCATGTCCACCCATCTCCTACCGCGATTGTAACCTCCTCTGCCCTGCCGTCCCCTCCGCCGCCATTTCACCCCCTCCGGCCGCCACCGCCACCTTTGTCGCCCCCTCCCCCTCTTTCTGCCATCGTCGTGTCCTCCTTCAGCTGCTTTCGTTACCTCCCGTGATTCTTCCTGTCGTGTCGTCAGTTCTCCTCCATCGCTGAGTCTGTTTCCCTCAGTTCTGCTCCCTCCTCCGATTTCCACGCCCATGTCCGAGCCCTCCTCCCTATTGGGCTGTACTGCTGGTGGAGGTGGGGCTTGGACTTCTGCACTCTCAACGTTCGGTCTCTACTGCGCATTTGTGGGTGAGTCGGTCACTTGTCATTTATATGTTTGATGACTGTGCCAGATAGAGGGAAGAGAAGAAAAAAGTGTCCATAAATTAGTTTTTATAACTTCTCTTCGCACTTTTTCTAGGGGAAATTTAACTCTGCAATGCAAACTTCTTTTTTCTTCTTTTTCCTATGTTAACATACAGATCTGAAATTGACTAATATGGGTCCTGTCAGAGGTATAGACATAAAGGGGGCATTTTCGATATGATGTCTAAATCTGATTTTGGGTGTTTTGGAAAAAACATCCAAAAATTCAGTAGCAAACATGGCCATTTTCAAACCATAAAATGTCCATTTGCTAGATATTTTTGTGCTCAGTGCATCTATCTTTTAGGATCATTTAAAAGAATATCCAAGGGGGGGAAAAAAAAGCACTAAAACAAGCCATTGGGATATATGGGGGGGGGGGGGGGGCAGCATTCTTAGTAGACTGGCATCAGACATCCCAGCAGAGCAGTAGGGATCCTAGGAGGCACTGCAGTGGACTTCACATAAAAGGTCCCAGGTACACATCTCACCGTTACCCCCTTATATTGTATGGGGAGCCCTCCAAAACTCACCAAAAACCTATTGTACCCAACTGTACACCACTGCAATAGCCCTTATGCCTTCAGGTGTCACCTATGTGTAGGTACAGTCAGAAGCGAAGCCAGGTTGACGGCGTGGGGGGAGTGAGAGCGGACTTACGTTGGCACACATTTTCAGTGCAACATGACGAAAACAAATGCCGGCAGAACTCCATTTGGGGAAGTGGCTGCTCCCCTGGCGCCCCACCTAGCTACTCCACTGGGTACGGTAGGTTTCTGGTGGATTTTGGAGGGCTCACATGTTCCACCACAAACATACCAGTTACAGTGGGTTGTGAGCCTGGGTATCCTTCTCTACAATCCATTGAACTGACCGCTAGGCTACTCCAGGGACCTGCTTACTGCTTTAATAGGACTGGCCATAACATCTGAAGCTGTCATAGAGGCTGGTATGTACTGTATATTTCACATCTTGTGGGGGTAGGAGGGGGCCAGTGACCACTGGGGAAGTAAGGAGGGTCATGCCTTAATCCCTCCAGTGGTTATCTGGTCTAGGGCACCTTTTCTGGCTTAGGCATGATTGAAACAGGTCTAGACCAAAACATCTAACTTTTTTCCTTTGTTCCATTATGGCAGAAAAGCATCCATGTTTTAGGAATGCCCTAATCCTGCCCCCAAAATACACCCTTTTATGATTTGCATGCACTGCAGAGAAAAACATCTCAAATCCATTTTTGAGATGTTTCTCTCTTTTGAAAATGAGCCCAAAGTGAATTATACACCTTGAACATCAAAAAGCTTATAAAAAAAAATTGTCACAGTGAAAAGCAGTAATTAGTATTGCTATATAAACTGTACACAGATATGGAAAAATGTGATGTAACGCAGTGCCTTAAATTTGTTAGGGCATGTTTTGTTTACAGCTCTGTTCCATATGGTTAGGGTGGTGGACTTTGGTCCTGGGGAACTGAGGAACTGAGTTCGATTCCCACTTAAGGCACAAGCATCTCCTTGTGATTCTGGGCAAGTCACTTAACCCTCCATTGCCCCATGTAAGCCGCACTGAGCCTGCCATGAGTGGGAAAGTGCGGGGTACAAATGTAACAAAATAAATAAATAAACCCAGAGTCAGTGCAATGGACAGTGAATACCATAAATGTGTACAAGGCCACAACACCTGAGATATTTTAAGAACTGAGTAAATATTTGACTTGTTTTTTAAATAATGTTTGAAAGTTTATTATTTATAATTTAAATCTCATATTTGTTTTTGTTCTTTTTACAGGACAATCAAGAGGTGGGTCTTCAGTTTAATTTTTACTTCTGAAAGTCAATAACTGTTTATAGAGTTGATATAACATATATTACAAAATAAGTGTGTTATTTTCTTGTATGCTCTGGAAAAGAATAAAGCCTAGTATTACATAGTTGGATGTCACTTTGCAGTTCTTGTCAGGTCTCTCAAATCCATTCTGTAAATCAAAAGGCCATGTATGTGATCTTGTGCTAAATAACTGGAGGGAAAAGGTAATTTTCAAATATTAACCCACTTACGAGAACAATTCTTTTTAACCGGCTAAAAGTATATGCTGTGTGGTGGCATGAAGGAGTAGCCTGATGGTTAGAGTGGTGGGCTGAGAATCAAGGAAACCAGGATTCAGGATCCCACTGTGGCTCCTTTTGACTTTGACAAACAGAAAAGATGGGAATCCAAAGTACAGGAAACTAAGACAAATGCAAAAAGCATGATGAACCTTCAAAGACAGGCTAGCATCTAAAATTTATTGAAGGACATGACACTGGCTGTGTTTCATCAAAACACCTGCGTCAGGGGTATAGGTAATATCAGTAACAGATATAATGAATTACTGTAATTGATGCAATCAGGATATTTTCGCTTATTACTTCAATGATCAACATATGATACTAGCATTTGCAGTGATTAAAGCAAATATATCAGGTATTATAACTTTATAAGTTCTGTCAAGGAGATTAAATTCTCTCCACCTCTGAGACGACATCCTTACACCTTGTCATTTGCTGACTGCTGTGTTGATAATATACATTTGTATAAGTTCTATGTAATGTCTTGACCATATTGTCTTTTGCAACAGAATGAGCAGTTAAAAAATAAACTATACCAGTTAGAAGAACAGCTCCACCATGAAATGCAAGCCAAAGATGACTTAGAGCAGAAGTACAGGTAAGATACTGAATTTTTTTATGCCCATCCCTGGAACTGCAGTATTTCTTAACCTAAAACACATTCTTGGCTGCTAGTAGTATTCTTTTCATAATTTTCTTTTTCTCCCAATACATATATATGTGTGTGTACCAATTCAGTATGATGGTGTAGTTCTGAAATATAACTCTTTAATATATTGTATGCTATATATAACCCTGAACAAACAGTTCAAAATATTCATTAATTCAAACAATTTTCTCTCATTCTTAAGATAAAATATTTTGTATATACTCTTTTGTCTCTTAATCCTTTAGATCTACCAATATTCGTTTAGAGAAGACAATAAAAGAGCTGGATGAGGAGGTAAAATATTGCAATTCCGGTTTTATTTAGTCAGCTTTATTGCTTAAAATACTATATATAACAAAAGAGAGGGAACAAAGTACAAACTAAAGTCCAAACAAAAAGACAGCACCACGGGCCTGTAAAAATGGAACACGGTTCTTTAATGAATGAACCTTTGTCAAGGCTTATTTATTAAAGAACTGTGTTCCATTTTTAAAGGCTCGTGGTGCTGTTTTTTTGTTTAAAATACTATATGACATCTGGAAGTGTACATAATCCTGGAGTTCACAAATACAAATTATTTCCTTTTGCATGCAGGTATCTTCTGCAGTATTTTAAGTAGCAAGTTCTCAGGGCCGGCTCAAGAGGTTGTGGCACCCTGGACCAATTTTTGTTTTAGTGCGGCCCCCCCCCCACCCCCCCCCCCCCCCCACTACCCTCCTACCTGCCTCACCCCATGCCTCGGGGTCAAATACAATTCAATAATTTAAACATGTTTGTCAATCCAGTCCCAAGGACATACCTTGACAGTCTGGTTTTCAGGGTAGCCATCATGAATGTATATGAGTTTAAAAAGGGGTTAGACGGTTTCCTAAAGGACAAGTCCATAAACCTCTACTAAATGGACTTGGGAAAAATCCACAATTCCTGGAATAACGTATAGAATGTTTGTACGTTTGGGAGCTTGCCAGGTGCCCTTGGCCTGGATTGGCCGCTGTCGTGGACAGGATGCTGGGCTCGATGGACCCTTGGTCTTTTCCCAGTGTGGCATTACTTATGTACTTATGTACATATAACGAAGGCAATACATGCAAACCTTTCATGTATTTACTGTGGATATCCAGAAAAATGGATAGATCAGTGAACCAAGGTCAGTGATTCAAATGTGTGGGGAGGCTAAAGGGGGTGGGACTAGGGCAGGATGAGGTAGTATAGGATGCAATGAGTCAAGTTAAAATCCTTGGGGTGGTGACCGCTGTGTTAGCAGTAAAGGGACATTGGGGATATTTTTGAACACGGCTGCCTCTTCCACCTAGTACCTCTGTTATTGATCGTATTATACACAGTGAACACATTCCAGGGAATTATGTGCCAAAATAATCAAAATAACGCACCAAAATAATACAACATATTAAACAGAACAATACTTTCAACATTCTGGAATTATATGCAGATACTTTAACACCTGGCTCCCAGTCAGCCCTAGATCCCCAGTACAGTATCTTCCTGTTGGCCACGTGAATAGTGATGTTCAGCAGCACTGTAACAGAAATTCTGTGGTTACTGGTAACCATAAAATAATTTGCCTATCAACGGCTACCAGGTTTGGATTATGTATTATCTGTATTAGCTGTTCGTAATGGTTAGAGCAGTGGGCTGAGAATCGGGGAAGCCAGCGTTCAAATCCAGCTGCTGCTCCTTGAGATCTTCAACAAGTCACTTAACCCTCCATCGCCTCAGGTACAAACTTTGATAGTAAGCCCTCCAAGAAAATGCCTAGTGTACCAGAATGTAAGTCACATTGATCTACAATTGAGAATGGTGAGCTAAATCTAGATCCAAAATCTAGTATTAGGGATATTGTGAGATAATACTAAACCTTAAAGTCACATAGGACATATAAAGCAAATCTACCATACCATAATAGCACTTATTTCCAGAAGTCACGCAACAAGGGCCTACATAGGAAACATATCAGTGGGCAGTAGAACATTAATATACCTACTAAACAAACTGGATTAGTACAGATTGATTCCATACCAGACATTCAGTGCTATCAGAATAGCTGTCCACTTTCACAAATGCAGAACATAACTCTCACCAAGAATGGAATAAGTAACCACAAACTAAAAATAGAAATATGTAGACAAAAATTAAAAACTGAAACCGCAAGAAGCTGAACTCTGCATACAGTGTAGAAATAGAAACACTGATGCATTTCTTTCTGTACTGTACAAGATAAAGATAGCAGATGTAAATTTTAAAAATTGGCACATTCCACTTACTAAATTTAAAATATAATAAAAATAAATTAGAAAATAAATATTGGTTTAGTTAAATTTTTGAACCAGCTTATGGAGGCCAAAGCCTCCTTCCTCAGATCAGGATAGTTTACTGATCTGAGGAGGGAGATTTTGGCCTCTGAAATCTAGACAAAAAATGTATTTGGTCCAATTAAAAAAAAAGTCTCTCTATTTTCTGTTAATGTGGACTAACACAGCTTCCATATTATTTCACCCTAAATTAAAAATAAAATTATTTTTTTCTACCTTTGCTGTGTGGCCATTTAGGGCCCTGTTTACTAAGGTGAGTTAGTGTTTTTAGCGTGCCTACACTTAACATTTACGCTAATCATGAAGGCGCCTATAAGGATATTGTAGGCACGTACATGGTTAATGCATGTTAAAAATGTTAATGCGCCTATAATGCTGCTTAATAAACAGGGCCCTTAATGTTTCTAGTTATGTAGGTCACTCAGTCCCTGGTTACTATTTTCCTGTCTTCTCTTAACTCTTTCCAGGTTCTTATATCCATTTCTATCTCTCCTTGTGTCTTCATCTCTTCCACTACATCCTTTTCCATCACTGATATTTCTCATTCCTCTTTCTTCTATTTTACTGTCTCTTTCCACTCAGATATCATTCATTCTTCAATCAAACTTTTTTTTTCTGCTTTCCATCTCTGTCCCTCACCCAGGCCCTCCCATTCTGCTTCTCTTGTTTTGCACTCTTTCACTAACTCTTCTCTCTTTGCCTTGCCATGAAGTACCTCTTCTTCATGTTTGTCTCTCTCTCTCCCCACCCCCCCAGCCATACATCATTTCCTATCTGTCTGTCTCTTTACCCCTTTCCATGCAGCACCTTCTCTGTGGTCTGGTGTGGATGTTTTATGTGAGAAGCTCCTAAAAACATCCACACTGGACCATCAATACTCACCAGAAACTATTACAAAATTAATCAAATTTATTCTAACTTGCAACTATTTCCACTTTAACAATGATATCTACCTACAATTTCCACTTTAACAATGATATCTACCTACAAATTATGGGCACTGTGATGGGCACCAGGGCAGCACCCCAATATGCGTTATAACCTCTTTATGGCTGACCTGGAAGAGACATTTCTGAATACATATCAGACCACACCCCTAAAATACTACTTGTATATTGATGACATTTTTATGATTTGGACTGAGGGGGAAGAAACTCTAAAACAATTTTACAGTTCTTTCAGTACATACCATCCTACAATCAGATTCAAAATTGACTACTCCCCAGAAAAAGTCAATATTTTGGACACCACAGTTTCAATCAGCAATGGCTACATACATACAAAACATCCATATATAGGAAACCGACAGACAAATGTAGCTACCTCCACAACCCCAGCTTCCACCCTCCACCCTTCACATACAAAAAAATCCATTATTCACAGCCAAGCCACAAGATACCACCGTATCTTCAGTGACCCAGGGGACAGAGATGAGCACCTTAAACTCCTGACTGCATCCTTAAAACAGAAAGGCTATAGCCCCAAAATAATTTCCAAGAATATTGCCTCCTCCCTCAAAACAACCAGGGAAAATCTGCTACAGTACAAGGAAAAGAAATCCACGGACAGAACCCCTCTTGTAGTGACATACAACCCAGAGCTGGAAAAATTGAGGAAAATCATAAGAGATCTGCAGCCTCTACTCCAGGAGGATGAATTACTGAAAGAGATATTCCCATCCACACCAGTGCTGGCCTTCCGACAGCCACCCAATTTAAAACACAAGCTAGTGAGAAACAAACTCTCAACAGAGACCCATAAAGATGTGAATGGCACACATCCTTGCAATATATCCAGCTTCAAACTATCCCAAAACATTTCACAAGACTCCAGAATCATTCACAAAGAAAAAATATTCAACATAAAGGAATCCTTCACGTGCTCATCTTCCAATGTAGTATTTGTCATCCAATGTAAAAAAAATGTGATGATAGGTTCTATATTGGAGAAACAAGCCAGATGCTGAAGAAGAGATTTAATTTACATAGACATCATATGAAAAATGCCAGTGCCAACCAGGATGTTACCTCTGTGGGACAGCACTTTACAAAGCCAGAACACTGTACCAATGATTTTATGGTGAGAATACTGAAAGGAAATTTTAAAACAATACAGGAATTCAAGACCTTTGAAGTCAAACTAATTAAATATTTTGCCACCCACCAGACAGGACTTAACAAAGATCTGGGTTTTCTAGCCCATTACAAACAATGAAATTTCACTGCTTTGTCACCCTCTGATCACCATGCATATTTCCCTGTCCCTCATCTTTTTAACCCTCTCTGTTTCTCACCTAGCCCACCCCTCCCTCATCCCTTCAGATGGTCACTGAAATACTTTGATGTTTCACTTATATATGCTGTTACTTATCAAAATTTGCTTTTTTCTGATCTGACAAAGAAGAGCTATCTTCGAAAGCTAATCTAAAAATGTATTAAGTTAGTCCAATAAAAAGGTATCATCTTATATTTTTTTCTGTTTTATTTTATTCTCTTTCTATTGATTACCTTTAAAAGTGGACTAACATGGCTATCACATCTCTCTGCTCAAGAGAGGTAATGGAAAGAGACACTTATACTTCACACATCTATACACAAGTACCCACCCAAACCCTGAAAAACATACATTCTACAATCCTGTAAACACAGAGAATGCTCATTCAGTAATCCCCCATCCCCCCTCCCCAAACCTACCCATACACATATATCCAGCTAATATGTACACCATCTCACATATGCATCCACATCTGTACCCCTCAGACACACCCCATGCACACAAACCTACACCTTCACACATAAACCAACAGTCCATTATTCGTTTATCTACTGATGTTAGTTTCATAGAGAGTCGTATTATTTTTGTGTTTCCTCTTAACTGTTCCATCCTATTCATGGTTTTATAGACTTTGATATGGAATGCATTTTTTTCATTTAATAATTAATCTGTGGAATCTGTTGTTGAAGGATGTGGTGAAAGCAACAAAAATGGTGAAATTTAAAACAAGTTTGAACAAGTTCCTGGAAGAAAAGTCCATTTAAATATTATTGACCATTAATTATCCCTGGAAATGAGTTGTATGAAATAAATGCAAAATTTTGGGCGCTTCTAGTTAATTGTGGCCGAGCCTGGCCAGTGTTGGAGACAAGATGCCAGGCTGTGATGGACCTTGCTTTTATTCAGTATGGCTTTTCTTACATTCTTATGTACCCAACATAAGAATCTGCTGCCTGCTTCACTGTCTCTCCATAATGCCAATGTTGCACAGCAGCTTCTCTTCACCTCCACCGCTCTTACCTTATCAGTGACCCAAACCCTATGCCCCGCATCCCCTTTTCTCTCTCTTAACCCTGCCCTCATTGCTTCTCTCAGTTAGCCCTCTCTCAGCAGGCTGCTTGACCACATAACCAGTTTTATATGTGGCCTGTCTCCCAGTCTTTTCTTCAGGTAGCAGAAGATCCGAGGTATAAAGTGAGTGCTAGGGAACAGCTTCAGCAGTGGTGATGGGATCTCCCAAGCAGGTAGATAAGCAGGAGACCCTCAGTTCAGTGGCTGTAGAGATAGTGGGAGTCTCCCATGCAGGCAAGTAAACAAAAGGCCTTAGTCTTAGTTTCTTGGGGGAGGAGGGCTCTTATGGAGGCATGAGTCCCCAACTTCAGTTGGTGCAGGGGTTGTTACTAGGCAGATCCCTGGATTTGTTATCTGCAGTAGAGATGTGGGTCCTGGGTAGACAAGGAGGCAGGCTGCATGATGTTGTGGGCTTCTGGTCAGTGAAGACTCTAAAGTCAAAGCATCAGTGAAGCCTAAGGCTCTAAGTCTGAGAAATAGGAGGCTCACAAAGGCAAGATTTCAGAGGAACGTGCATCTGTACCCTTGCGTTAGAGGAGATAGAGACATGTTTCTATTATCCCTGAGTGGAGTAGGGGAGGGATGGGTTGGGGGGATACCCCTTCACCATTGAGTGCATTGATGCTGTAAGGGGTTGCTGCCAACATAGATGAGTTCAGTAAGGTGGGAGAGAATGTGGCCACTCTGTACCCCTGGGAGTATGACATACCATGATTTGAGAAACCATGGATTGGAACAGGTAAACCATGGATTAGAACGGGTAGAAGTGAATCAGTTGTTTACTCTTTCCAAAAATACTAGGACTGGGGGGGGTGCATGCAATGAAGCTACAAAGCAGTAAATTTAAAACAAACCGGAGAAAAATTTCTTCACTCAACATGTAATTAAACTCTGGAATTTGTTGCCAGAGAATGTAGTAAAAGCAGTTAGCTTAGCGCAGTGGCGTAGCCAAGGGTGGGCCTGGGTGGGCTCAGGCCCACCCAGTAGCAGCACACCTATGATGTGGCTGGCAGAGATCCCCAAGCCCCATCAGCCGAAAACTCCCAACAACTGTTCCTCCTGCATACCTTGTAAATAGCAGATCTTTGCCTTCAGCGAGCAGCAACTGTTACATACTGCTCGCACCAGCCCCACAGCCTTCCCTCTGATGTATTCCTGCCTATGCGGAAACAGGAAGTTGCATCGGAGGGAAGGCTGTGGGGCCAACATGAGCAGTGTGTATTAGTTGCTGCTCGCTGAAAGTGAAAATCTGCTATTTAAAAGGTATACGGGGGAGGTGGGATGTTTGAGAGTCCATTTGGCATGCAG
The DNA here is from genome assembly GCF_901765095.1 of Microcaecilia unicolor. Taxonomy (NCBI): domain Eukaryota; kingdom Metazoa; phylum Chordata; class Amphibia; order Gymnophiona; family Siphonopidae; genus Microcaecilia; species Microcaecilia unicolor. The sequence goes on from NC_044033.1 coordinate 432,099,388, forward strand.
GCGAGAGAGGGAGGGACCAAATCATTTGTGGGACAAGGTGGAGTTCTTCTGCACACCCATTTTGGGCCTAGGCCCACCCAAAATTGGGTGTCTGGCTACGCCCCTGGCTTAGCGGGGTTTAAAAATGGTTTGGATAGCTTCCCAAAAGAAAAATCCATAAGCCACTATTAAAATGGACTTGGGGAAAATCCACTGCTTATTTCTAGGATAAGCAGCATAAAATGTACAGTTTTAGGATCTTGCCAGGTACTTCTAACCTGGATTGGCCACTGTTGGAAACAGAATGCTGGGCTTGATGGACTTTCGGTCTGTCCCAGTACGGCAATACTTATGTAAACTCTGCTGTGGATCAGTGTTTCCCGTTTCATACCATGGATGCATTATTGCTTCTAAGCAACTGGAGTTAATGGTTGCAGTCAAGCTCATTCAGAAAAGATGACCCACTTGCACTTAAGATCTTTAAAAGTAAAACTTAATGTTATTATTAATCTTATTAAGTGTGAGAGAGAATGGGCTTTGCTTTTAACCAGCATGGACACTATGCATCAGTTATGGAGAGACCCAAGTTCAGAGTTTCATAGATTGTAGACTGTAAGGTTTAGATGTACTTCAGAATGAATGTACTTTTGCACTGGAGAATAAAGGAGGTTAGTGTCAGTGACCAGATTGTTGAAGACAGAATCATTCTGGGTAGTGGGTCAGCCATCAAAATAAGAGATGAGAGATGGGGAAGAGAAAAAAAAAAGCTTTAAAAAAGATCCATAGGTTTTTATTGTGCAGAATTAGCCAAATGGTTATTGCAGTTGGCTGAGAACTTGGAGAACTGAGTTCAATTCCCACTACAGAGCGCATCCAAGGACATGGATTACTGAGACCAAGTCAGCACAGCTTTTGTGTGGGGAAATCTTGCCTGACCAATTTACTTCAATTCTTTGAAGGAGTAAACAAACATGTGGACAAAGGGGAGCCGGTTGATATTGTGTATCTGGATTTTCAAAAGGCGTTTGACAAGGTACCTCATGAAAGGCTACAGAGGAAATTGGATAGGAGGAAATGTCCTATTGTGGATTAAAAACTGGTTGAAGGATAGGAAACAGAGAGTAGGGTTAAATGGGCAGTATTCACAATGGAGAAGGGTAGTTAGTGGGGTTCCTCAGGGGTCTGTGCTAGGACCGCTGCTTTTTAATATATTTATAAATGATTTAGAGATGGGAGTAACTAGCGAGGTAATTAAATTTGCTGATGAGACAAAGTTATTCAAAGTCGTTAACTCATGACAGGACTGTGAAAAATTACAGAAGGACCTTACGAGACTGGGAGACTGTGCGGCTAAATGACAGATGAAGTTTAATGTGAGCAAGTGCAAGGTGATGCATGTGGGGAAAAAAGAACCCGAATTATAGCTGCGTCATACAAGGTTCCACATTAGGAGTTACGGACCAAGAAAGGGATCTGGGTGTCGTCGCTAATACACTGAAACCTTCTGCTCAGTGTGCTGCTGCGGCTAGGAAAGCGAATAGAATGTTGGGTATTATTAGGAAAGGTATGAAAAACAGGTGTGAGGATGTTATAATGCCGTTGTATCGCTCCATGGTGCGACCACACCTTGACTATTGTGTTCAATTCTGGTCGCCGCATCTCAAGAAAGATATAGTGGAATTGGAAAAGGTGCAGCGAAGGGCGACTAAAACGATAGCGGGGATGGGACAACTTCCCTATGAAGAAAGACTAAGGAGGCTAGGGCTTTTCAGCTTGGAGAAGAGACGGCTGAGGGGAGACATGATAGAGGTATATAAAATAATGAGTGGAGTGGAACAGGTGGATGTGAAGTGTCTGTTCACGCTTTCCAAAAATACTAGGACTAGGGGGCATGCGATGAAACTACAGTGTAGTAAATTTAAAACAAATCAGAGAAACTTTTTCTTCACCCAATGCATAATTAAACTTTGGAATTCGTTGCCGGAGAACGTGGTGAAGGCGGTTAGATTAGTAGAGTTTAAAAAGGGGTTAGACGGTTTCCGAAAGGACAAGTCCATAAATCACTGCTAAATGGACTTGGGAAAAATCCACAATTCCAGGAATAACATGTATAGAATGTTTGTACGTTTGGGAAGCTTGCCAGGTGCCCTTGGCCTGGATTGGCCGCTGTCGTGGACAGGATGCTGGGCTCGATGGACCCTTGGTCTTTTCCCAGTGTGGCATTACTTATGTACTTATATGTACAGCTCCTTGTGATCCTGGGCCAGTCACCAAACCCTCCATTGCTCCAGGTACAAAATTTGTGAGTCCACTAGGGACAAAGTAAATACCTGTAGATATTTTGGTTGTACCACAGAAAGGTAGTATGTCAAATCCATGACCTTTACCCATTGATCAAGGTAGGCACAATTATGGATACCTGTTGTTCAGTGGTACTTAATTTTGTATTTAGCTCTTTAAGCTGTTCTGTAGACCTTTTATGGCAACTTGTTGGGTCCTTAATTGGCTCTTATTTTTTCAGGCAAATTCAAGGAAGACTTTAGAATGTACATCAAGACAGTTGGAACGAGAAAAAGCACTGCTACAGCACAAGAATGCAGAGTACCAAAGGAAAGTAGAAAATGAAGCAGACAAAAGGCGCAGTTTAGAAAATGAAGGTAAATTTGACCCCTTATTTATTTTAAAATACAGACATACATTATGAATCCTAATTCTTTCAGTAGTGATTGTCATCACCTCCTTGTGCTTTTTGCTGTACTGCGCTGAAACTTCTATAAGAACATAATTACCATCTTTGGCCAGACCAGAGGTCCATCAGGCCTAGTATCCTGTTTTCTTTTTTTTCTTCTGTATTTTAATTTTTATTGAAAGTTTCAAATATAAATAAGGAATCCATTGTGCATCACAAAATCAAAACATATAAAATATCTACAGACGAACCATATAATCAAGAACTATGATACCAAGAAAATTTGGAGCCATCAGTGTATCCCCTCCCTAATTCTCCCAGCCCCCCAGTCCCCTCCTTTCACATTCAAAGGCCTTTAAGGTACAAGGATAATTGGTCTCAGGTTGATTAGTTGAGCATCTTGTTCTGTTGCAATTGCAGCTTTACTAAGTCCAGAAGGATGGATCAACTCAGATAGAAACCCAGACTTTGCCAACTGACTTTTCTGTGACTCTGAGTCAGAGGTCTCCTGGGATTCTGATGAGCCAGGGAGCTTCTGGGAAGATAGGTCATTAGTCTCCCTTCAGATCCCTCCATGCCTCATGAGAGATGCAGATTCCTACCAGAGAAGCTCTCATTCATCAATTTTATATGGGAGATAGCTTAGGCTGTCCCATTTCAGTTAGAGACAGAAGAGGAACCCAGACAGAAACACTGCATATTTTCCAACTCTTTGACTTCCCTCCCCAAAAGAAGGTGTGACAGTGCCTGTTCAGACTCTTGAAGCACGTATAGATGAAAATGTGGGGACCCCCACCCTAATCTGCTAAAAAGACTGATTTCATGTACAGAGTTTAGAAGATTCCAGGATTTGAGATGTGGTCTTGTGGAACATAATGCACAGTATGATGGAGTTTACAAGAGACAAAGCTGAAGTCTCTGCTCACTGGTATGGTCTCCGGACAAACTTGCTGACATGCTATGTCTTGGAGATAAGGTGCAGGAGGCTACTACTCTTATCAAGCAGCATAGTGATATTTTTATTTTTTTTTATTTTTTTATTTGTAAGAAGTCTTTATTGATATACAATACAACAATCCAGTAAAGTGTGACAAGAAAGGGCTTATTTCAAAATACATTACACTGAACACAGATCAGAGAAGGCATAATGAAAGATACATTATTCAGTTATTATCACATTGTTGTCTCCGTAGGCCCTCACCCGGCTATTGGGAAAACTAAAAACCGGAACATCAAAACCATCACAAACTTCAAATTTTTTAGAACTTTTATCAAAAGATAAGACCCTAGCCCCTACCCCCCTTATTCCCCCCTCCCTCCCAGTCCGGACTTGCATCACTATTTCCCCTATCTTCATCGTGTGTGTGCATATCGGAGATAAACATCCCACGTTAAGCGCCATCTGGGCATTTGGTTTCGTCTCTCAGCCATGAGCCGCTCCATTTCACAGACATACCCCATCTTTCGGAGCCATCTATCCAGTGGTGGGGCCACTGGTATTTTCCAACAAGCCGCTATTACAATTCTAGCTGCACATGTGGCAAAGCGCAAAAGAGCTTGTTGGGTGGAAGAAAATCCCGCCACTCTTGCTGAGAAAAGGAAAATGGTTGGATGCCAGGGAATCGCCCCTCCCAGCCAAATCTGCACTCTACTTCGAACCATTTTCCAAAAGGCTCTAATTTTCCTACAGTGCCACCATATATGACCCATGGATCCCCTGAGACCACAGCCCCTCCAGCACAAACCCGACAATGCAGGGTAAATGCGCTGAAGACGCTCCGGAGACATATACCACCTAAACAGTACTTTAATAGCATTCTCTTTAAAGGGTACATGAGTCGACACCTCCGTCGCAGCCCGCTCCATTCTCTCCCACGCCACCTCCTCCAGTTCAATACCCAGCTCTCTCTGCCAGCTCTTCCTGTGTATGGTGTGACGCGGTATTGACTGATTAAGAATGTGATGCAGTCGGGATATCAACCCACCTGTCGTGGTCTGTCCCTCACAAAGTTTTTCCAAAGCTGAGTGCTCCCTTTGTATCACCTCCCGGACTGCCCGCGTCTTAAGGAAATGAGACAGTTGAAGGTATGCATATTCATCTGTCCCCACTACCGGGAATTGCTCTCGGGCCGTCAGGTATGGCATAAGGGACTCCCCCTCAAATAGTTGACCCCATGTTTGCAAACCACCCTCATACCACCTGGTAAAAGGTCCTACTTCGGTTCCCGGATAAAACAGCGGATTGTATGCTATCGGGGACAAGCGAGATAGAGTACATTGACGCTTTGGAAAGAGACTATCCCAGTTGGTGAAGGTAACATATATAGAGGGGCACAGACCCTCCCCCAAAGCCCTAAAAGAACTCTGCATCCACATAAGCGCCCTCAAGGGCCTTGTACCCACTGTAGATTGTTCTATATGTACCCACTGCCTGTCTGGGTAATCCTGATACCATTCCACCGCCGCACGCGCCTGCACTGCCCGGTAATACCGAGCCAAGTTAGGAACCCCAAGTCCTCCCCTACTCTTCTCCTGATATAGAAAAGCCCTTGCTAGCCTGGGGCGCTTACCTGCCCAAATGAACCTCACAATACGATCTTGCAGCGCAGCTAAGAATTTGCGAGGCATCTCTATTGGGAGGGCTTGGAACAGGTACAGCAGGCGCGGCAAAATATTCATCTTAATAGCAGCTATACGGCCAAACCAAGAAAGCCCAGTTTCTCCCCAGCTCTCCATATCCTCAGCAAGTACCCGAGACAGGCCCTTATAATTTGCAGTAAAAAGTTCCGAAAGCTGAGCTGTGATATTCACTCCCAGGTAACGAAGACTCTGATTGGCCCACCGAAAGGCATACAGCGATTTAACTTCGTCCACGGTTCCTACAGGGAGAGTCACATTTAAGGCTTCAGTTTTTGTCATATTTACTTTAAACCCAGAAACTACAGAATATTCTTCAATGTCCCTCAAAAGCCCAGGGAAGGTAGTTAGAGGTCTAGGGACAAACAACAGCACATCATCTGCAAATAAAGACAGCTTGTGTTCTCTCCCCCCTATGGTTATACCAGTGAACCCTGGGTTAGCTCGAACCCTTGACGCAAACGGTTCCATAACCATGGCGAACAATAGCGGAGAGAGAGGGCACCCCTGCCTAGTACCCCTGTGCAGGGCAAACAGATCGGAGTTACCTCCATTCACTCTAACACACGCTTTGGGTGAGCTATAGAACGCTTGAATCCATCCTCGAAATTGCGGCCCTATCCCAAAGGTCTCCAACACTTTGTACATGAAGGGCCAGTGCACCCTATCGAAAGCTTTTTCAGCGTCCAGGCTCAGGAGACATAAAGGCCTGCCCAGTTTTTTAGCTAAGTACATAATGTCAATTACTCTCCTCGTGTTATCTGTTGCCTTGCGGTGTGAAACAAAGCCCACCTGATCATGGTGAATTATCGCAGGGAGCAGAGGGCCCAGCCTATTAGCCAGGACCTTAGCTAAAATTTTGGCATCTGCATTCAGAACCGAGATAGGGCGGTACGAGCCACAATCCGCATGGTCTTTATCAGGCTTAGGTAACACAGCTATCCATGCCTCCAACATAGAGGATGGAAGCGACTCCCCTTTCCCAATTTGATTGAACAACTCAGCCAGTAGTGGTGCTAATTCAGGGCCAAATTTCTTATAAAATTCGTTCGGGAGGCCGTCCAACCCCGGGGATTTACATGATGGCAAGTGTTGGATAGCTTGTAGAATTTCAACCGGGGAAACCGGGTCATCCAAAGTTGCTTTCTGTTGAGGTGTCAACGAAGCAAGGCCACTCTCCGCTAAATATTCTGTAATGGAATCTGCTGATGGATCAATCTCCCTAGCATACAATTCTTTATAAAATTCTGCGAAACGCCGCCGTATGGCCTCCGAAGTGTTCAGTATGTCCCCCCGTGTCCCCTTGATATGTGTGACTGCACGCAGCACCTTTTGCTTACGCAACCTTAGGGCTAAGAGTCTGCCTGCCTTATTAGTAAATTCATACGCCCGTGCCGTCGTTTTAGATTGAAGCTGGCATAAGTGATCTGAGTAAATGGAGTCCAGCTGAAGTCGCTGAATGCGCAGTTCCTCCAGAGTAGCCTGGGAACCACATGTCTTATGTCTCGCCTCTAGTGCCCGAATCTTATCCAAACATTGTGCCAATTGTTTCCTACGTATCCTAGCACGTTGACTAGCTATCTTTAAGAAGTAGCCCCTGGACACGGCTTTCATTGTATCCCACACAATACTTAGGGAGGGTCCCGACTCTTTGTTCAATTCCATGTATTCCTTCAACACCCTCCTATATCCCTCCACTACCTCTCCCTCCTGCAGCACACTAGCGTTAAGCGCCCATCTCTGGTCTTTAACCTCCACCTTTATAGAAGGTAACGTAACCCAGACAGGCGCATGATCTGAAATCGTCACGTTCCCAATGCCTGCCCTCGGGCCCCTCTCTGAGAGCGTAACATCTACAAAGATATAGTCGATGCGGGAGTAAGAAGCATGAACTGGGGAGAAGTAAGTATAATCCCTCACATGTGGATAACTAAGCCTCCATATATCCAGGGTTCCCAAAGCGAAAGCCAGTGAGCCTAATGCCAAAGAGTCCCTATTCCCCCCAGGTTGGGCATTTCCAGACCGGTCTAATACCGGATCCATGACCCCATTAAAATCACCCCCCCATAACCAAAGAGCCCCGGGCGATTGTGGCCAGGAGATTCTTCACCTTAGTGTAAAATGCCCCTTGATGGTCGTTTGGTGCATATATCGAGGCTAGGGTTATGTCCACTTGATCTATAGTTATGTGTAAAAACAAGAAACGCCCTCCAGGGTCCCGTTTAATTTTTACTATTTGGGCAGTCAACTGTTTATGAATCAAAACCGCCACACCCCTTTTCTTAGAACCATCCACAGAAGAAGCAAAAAAAACCCTTGAGTAGTGTGGCTGGGCTAGGAGTCTCTCATCCCGCTGACGGAGGTGCGTCTCCTGCAACAGTACTATATGTGGCTTCAAGTGCTGGAGTTCTTTAAATAGTTTTTGCCTTTTTTGGGGCATGTTCAAGCCTTTTACATTATAAGATAAGACCTTTATATCTGCGCTCATAGCTGATATCTAATACTAAGCGAACACACCAAGATAGCCCACTGCACGCTTCTACGTTCTTCAACTTTCACTTTGTGCAAGTCCGAACTTCCCCCCCCCCCCCCCCCCCCCACATCCGTACACCAGACAGGGAAACAAGTCCCCTAAATGGGAAAAAGAAAGAAGAGAAAATAACCCACCACATGCCTGGCTGCCCACCTCCACCCCCCCCCCCCCCCCCCGCTCCCCCAGCCATCTCCTAGATACCATCAGGTCCCCAGGCTCATTGAAACATTTTTGCTCTGAACAGCTCTTGTACATACCCCACTTATTTCCCACATCTCCATGTCTCAATAAACATTACCCACCCGCCATTTCACATTGACCCCCATCATATCTTAAGATCCCTTCTACTTTAGACTCTCCCAATCTTCAAAACATATATACACATGGGTCCCAAGTTAGAACAACCTCAGAACCACCCGGAGCAAAAGAGAGAAGACAGAGATGAAAAAGTCCTAGGCTTAATAGCCACAGACATTTATACGCCACCATTTCATATTCATCCCGCCCTCTCCATTTCAAAGTCAAGCACCATTAACCCCATGTGAGTTACTTCACCAAAGTTCAGGTTCCCTCTGTTGCAGCCCTCCGCTTCGAGTTATTCTTCTTGCTGGATTCGGGGATCCGTTGCCACTTTTGCAGTTTCGCTTTAGTGGCGGGTGCCACCGCTCCCGGAGGTGCGCCTGAATTCACCAGTCCCGCCGCCTGCAGTAGTACCCAGGCGTCTGGCAATGAGCAGACTCTATGCTTAGTCCCTTTGATTGTGAAGATCACCGAAAAGGGGAAGCCCCATCTATATGCTATACGTTCCTTAATGAGGACATCCAGAGCGGGCTTCAGCAACCTTCTCTGTTGTAGAGTGAATTGGGACAGATCTTGATAGACAGAGACCTTTGCCCCGCCAAATTCCAACTCCTTCGTTTTCCGGGCATAAGATAGTATCTGTTCCTTAACTTCAAACTTATGGAACCGAACAATGATGTCATGCACTTTGTTCTCTTGTCGCGGGCCCAGGGCTCTATGCGCCCTGTCCAACTCAATGGACGCTGCATTGGCCGCCTCATCGCCCAACAAAGAAGCACACAAGGTATGTACTATCCGAGAGACATCCTCCATATCGCCTCCTTCAGGGACTCCCTGGAAGCGGAGATTATTTCTCCTACTCCGGTTTTCAAGGTCGTCCATTTTGTAGGTTAGTTCCTGAGTTTTACGTTCTATTTCTTGTAGTTTTGTCTCGTGAGAAACCAGGGATTCCGCGTGTTCTTCCAGTCTCACTTCCACGTCCTCCACTCTGCCCCCCAGTTCTTTAAGGTCAGAGCTCAGGACTTCCATTCGCTCCAGTATTTCATCTTTTGATTTTTGAATATTGTCCTGAATACCAGACAAAATCTGCCGGAGCTCAGCCGAGACTCCCTTTTTTGCGGGCGGCTTTCGCGTTTCCGCCAACGAGAGCGCCGAATCTGAGTCCGTTGGTGAGCCCGGCGCCATTACCTCGTGGCGCTTTGATGCCCGACTAGAACCGCCGCCTGCGGATTTCTCCGGGTCTTTATTTCGTGTCGCCGGTGCTTTGCTCATGTCAGGTGGTGTTTAGAGGCTGTGGGGACGTGCTGTTCGCCGTTCAAAACACCCGATGGCTGCTAATTATTGCTTTTTATGGCATCAAGGAACGGGAGCCTTCGAGCTAAGCCGCCATCAACAGCGGTGACGTCACTTCCTCCTCAGCATAGTGATATTTTTATGACACTTTCCAGGCCCACTTCTGACCTGACTTCTTTTTCCAGGAGGTAACATAGTAAATGACGGCAGATAAAGACCTGAACGGTCCATCCAGTCTGCCCAACAGAGCTCCTGTTACTTCCAGGTATAGGTTTCCTCTACACTCCCACTCCTCCCAATCTAGACAGGATTTTTACTCTTGTCCCAGACAGTAGAGGGCCTAGAAATTCTAATCTGTCTTGCAGCCAAAGCCAAGAACAGGGTTTTTACTTCTTTCATATGAATATAGCTTCAGTCTCTATATCCATTCTGAATGACTTACCTGTAGGAGGGAGGGTACTTTTTTTTTTTTTAACAAACAGATGGCCCCTTGTAACTTCAGACAAGGTGGGTGCTTAAAATAGTCTAGATAGGATGTCATCTTCATTTAGTGAACTGGCCTCCAAATTGCCTACTAAGAACATCAAGGAATGCTTGCAAAGGAACTTTTCCTTCTTAAAAGCCAATGTGGTTGAGCCTATTCCACTGAGGAAAAGAGGGCAGGGATTTTATTCCAAGCATTTTCTGATCTTGAAAAAGGTGGATGCTGCCCAGCCGTAGATCTAAGGGCCCTAAACAAATATCTCTCTAAGTAAAAGTTTGGGATGGTTTCCTTAACTTCCCTCGTACCATTTCTTTAAAAAGGGGGCCGCCTATGTTCTCTGGATTTATAGGACACTTAATTCATATGGCCTGGATGTATTTGTATGCAAGTGTATCTGAGATTCATCATAAGAAAACATTATTACCAGTACTGTGTTCCGTCACTTGGCCTTGGGTCACCACCTTGGGTGTTCATAAAATGTTTAGTGATCATTGCTGCATATGTGCACAGACTGGGAATGCTCATGTTTTCCTATTTGAATGTTTGGGTGATAAAGAATTCATTTCAGGAAGGAGAAGGCAGTAGTACCTACTGTTCTTTGAATTTTTCTCTGTGCCTCCATTATTCACATAAAAAAATATTGAGAAAACTGTTCAACCATTTGAGTGCTAAAGTTGCCAGGGTTCGTCATAAATTATCCAAATCACATCTAGAGCCAACACTGAAATTGAAATTTGTAGGAGTCTTACTATAGATTACTCAAGCCTTTCTTTCACAGCAAATGATAGGCCCCTTGATTTCCATTGTGAAGAGAATGTAGGAGAGTCAGCAAGTATAATCCAGAGAAGTGTTGAGGATGCTAGCCATATGGCATCAACAGTTGATGTCACTTCAGGTGGAACTTATCCATCCAGTGGACTTGGTCTATGGGGAATCTCCAGGACATCATATCTATTACCAGTCCTCCACAGGACTCACTGTCCTACTGGATGATGCTTTCAATTTAGCAAATTCCTCTGATTCAAGCAACCCTAATGACAGATACATCTAAGCTCGGCCGGGGAGGTCATCTGGATGGTCTTTACATCCAGGATTTTTGATCTGCTCACAAAAACTTAATCTGATAAACATTGTAGAGCTTAAGAGCAATATGGAATGCTGTAAATGTTTTTTGAGATCATTTGTTCAAATGGACAACAAGGTGGCTATGTATTACGTAAACAAGCAGAGAAGGATAGGGTTATACCTCCTGTGCTTGGAGCTGTCAGAATGTAGAAATTGGTCATCTCTTGTGGAATGTCTTAGAGCAGTATTTCGGGTGGGCAAAGGCAATATCCTGGTAGACAAACTGAGTCAAGTCCTGCAACCTCATGAGTGAACACTGGAAGCTGTCTGGAATCTTTTGAGTGAGGCATCCCTTTGATAGATCTCTTTGCCAGTCCAATAGGAAAGTACCTCAGTTTTGCTTCAGGATAGAGCTGCATGACAAACTAACTTTGGATGCCTTCCTTCTGCATTGAGGGTGGGGGTGGGCATGTCTTTTATATGCGTATCCTCCAACACACTATATAGCAAGGGCCATTCTGAAGCTAAAGCAAAATTGGGAAACAGATATGTCTAACAGAAGTGAAAACCATATTTTCCTTGGTCAATAAGGGTCTATGAGAATCAATCAGAAGTGCTTCAAGATTGGAGTTCTGTCCAACCCTGATAAAGCAAGAGCAGGGCATACTGTTGCATCCTAACATAGAGAGGACCTAGCCCTCACAACTTGAATGTTGAGAAGTTGACATTGTCTTCCCTGAGCTTGCCTGACAGTGTTTCACAGGCCTTACTAGCTGCCAGGAAGAATTCCACTAAAATGGCATGTGGTTTTAAAATGAAAGAAGTTTGCCATCCAGTTTGAGGGCGAGGCCATAGATCCTTTCACTTGCCTACACAACAATTGCTTGAATACCTTCTACGTTCATCAGAAGCTTGTCTAAAGACCAGTTCTGTATGGGTACACCTTAGTGCAACTGGTGCTTATCATTGGGTAGACGATAAAACCATCTTTGTTTAGCCTTTAGTTCGCATTATGCAGGCTTGCTACTAATGAAACCTCCCATCAGGTCTCCTGTAGTATCATGAGACTTGAATGTTCTTACCCAGCTAAGGAAGTTCCTTTTCAGCCACTAGATACTTGATGCTTGAAGTACCTGACTGGCAGGTCTTATTTTTGGTGGCAGTTACTTCAGCAGGATTAATGAGCTCCAGGCCCTAGTAAGTGATGCACCATATACTAAGTTTATTAATCACAGAATAGATTTGAACAGCCATCTTATGTTCCTTCCTAAACTTGTGTTGGACTTCCATCTTAAACAGTCAATAGTCCTTCCATCATTTTTTTTTTAAACTGCATCCCATGAAGGTGAAAGTGCATTGGATACTTTTGAACTGCAAGAGAGCTTAGGCCTTCTATCTGGAGTGGACTAAAGCCCATAGAAAGTCTACTGAGGTCTGTCTTTTGACCCAAACAGAATGGGGGCTGCCATCGGCAAGCACACACTTTCCAAATGGTTAGCAGACTGCATATCCTTCACTTATGCCCAGATTGGGCTGACTCCAGAGAGTCAAGTTATGGCTAATAATGTCAGAAATGAGCCTCCATAGGAGAAGTTTGTAGAGTGGCAATATGAATATCTGTCTATACATTCATATTTCAGTACATCCTAGAACAAGACTTTTGAGGTGACTGATTTGGTAGACAAACCTCCAGATTCTATTTGGGTTTAGAATCCAATTCCATCAACTCTAGTCCTTTCTCTCTCACTTCCAAGCTGTGAGCCCTTCCAAAAAAATCTTTAAAAAAAAAGAAAAATGATAAATGTTGCTGCTAAAAATATTGATGTCTGCCTGTTGCATCATCATCTCTATATATAAAAGGCACCTCCAACGTTCGAATGAAGCCTCAAGCCAGAAACTTGAGGCGGCCGAGATGTCCGGTTTGACCATGAGTGTCTGCCCCGCCCTCGCGTCACAACATGATGACGTTGAGGGCGGAGCAAACACACTCAACGAATCAAGGAAGCCCATTGTTTAATCTGTTTCCGCTCCCCAATGCAGCCGTCATTCCCATACACTGAAAACCAAACAAAATCGCCACTGCACCCCGTCCCCCCGCCCACATTCCCCCTCACCCACCCTCCCGCAGCCGCTCGCTCACCGTTCCGCCGCACCCCCCTCTCCTCTCCGACTCTGGCCATGCAGCAGGACGATTACTACACACGAGTGGAACTGACCCAATCAACTACAATGTAAGCAAGGAGGCCCATTGGTTAATCTCTATTTCCACTCCTCATCACAGCCGTCATTCCCATACACTCAAAACCAAGCACACCTATGAGCTGCTGATGCACATTGTCGTTTTCACTCAAAACCAAACAAAATCGCCACTGCACCCCATCCCCGCGCCCACCCTCACCCACCCTCCCGCAGCCGCTCGCTCACCGTTCCGCCGCACCCCCTCTCCTCTCCGACTCTGGCCATGCAGCAGAACGATTACTACACATGAGTGGAACTGACCCAATCAACTACAATGTAAGCAAGGAGGCCCATTGGTTAATCTCTATTTCCACTCCCCAACACAGCCATCATTCCCATACAGTCAAAACCAAGCACACATACGAGCTGCTGATACACATTGTTGTTTTTTTTCCCTTCTTCCATCTGAAACACATCTAAAGCTGTTTCTATTGGATAAACTGTGCCTTTCCAGGTAAAGGACAAAAGGTTTTTGTTTTTGGTTTCTTACTGCACACCTTTTTCATTTATTTGACAGCTACATATCTGTACATGTCAATATCATGAAATCTAAACTACATATCACTAAAACAGTTTATCCAGCCGTTCCCTGTCAATGTGTGTCACTGAAAGAGTATGAGAGAGCTCCAGCTGCCTGTGGGTCACGACAGGACTTAGCTGCTGGACGCCAGAAGCAGTGTCTCCTTAGGTTGACAGCAAATAGCACCAAGCACCTCGGAGGGAGGGAGGAAGGGAGGGAGGGGACAGGACCATGGAACTGGGAGGGACCCTTGAACTGGTAGCGGGACCCTGGAACTGGGAGGTGCACTATGGAACTGGGAGGGAGGGAGGGAAGGTGACCCTGGAACTGGGAGGGTGGGGACCCTGAAACCCTGAGGGAGGGTGGGGGGGGACCCTGAAACTGGAAGGGACCCTGGAACTCGGAGGGAGGGGGGAATGACCCTTGAACTCAGAGGGGGGATGACCCTGGAACTCGGAGGGATGGAGGGGGGATGACCCTGGAACTCGGAGGGATGGAGGGGGGACCCTGTAACTGGGATGGAGGAGGGAGGGGCCCCTGGCACACACTCTGATTCTCACACATACAATCTCTCTTTCACGGACACACTCGCACCCAGTCTCATTCTCTCTCTGTCACACACTCAATCTCACATACACTCTCTCAAACAGACACACTCCGAGGAACACCTTGCTAGCGCCCGTTTCATTTCTGTCAGAAATGGGCCTTTTTCACTAGTTTGATATATTTTTCCCTTTTCTGTTGAAGGCAACCTGTAGCTAGGGAGTCTCATACATGAGGATTTTAGACATGCTTGTCCTCGGAGAAAACAAAGTTACCTGTGGCAGGTGTTTCAGAAAAACAGGACTTAAATTCTCACAACCCTCCCATATCCTTAAGGAGTTGTATTTGTTAGCATTTAATGGACTGAGGTCCTGCGTGACCGTGGCAGATAAGAACAGGTGCACATGCATGGTGAGACTGCCCAAATGCTTCTGGAAAAAGTTACTGGGGTACTGCTTCCCATGCCAGGCTCTGTTGGTGATATCACTCATATGTGAGGATTTAATTCCTGCTGTCCTCAGAGAACACCTGGCTTAGGTATGTAATGGTATAAATTTTAATATTTCAACCATATACAGTGTCTTTAGCTTGTAATGTCTTGAGTTTCCTACTGAGGAGTTGTTATTTTGATCAGTTAACAGTTTGAAAGATCAACTGGATGATTTGAAAAAGAGAAACCAAAACTCTCAAATATCCAATGAGAAGATTAATCATCTACAGAGACAGGCAAGTTTTGTTCTTTCCCTTTAATACTGCAGCAGTGCCAATACTGTGCAACAGGCTGTGTGGAGAAATCCATGTGTCTTTCAATGTCTTGGCATCCCAGGGCAACATTGCTGAGCCTCTAGGTGAGGTTTCTACTGGTTTGCATTAATATGTAAAAAAAAAAAAATTTTGAAATGGCATAGGCAAATTAAATCATCCCTCTTAAACATTTTGCCTTCTACTGTAATTTTTTTAAAATCATTTTCTTCTAAATTGGTTCTGTTTTTTTATGGCAGTCATTTCCTCTATGAACATTATTATAAATCACTGTACCCGATTACAAGCCAATAAAATATAGTCATGTGCTTTGCAGATTGCAGCAACAGTGTGTTGTAGATTTGGAAATCAACTTTTTGCAAAAATGAAACACTAACGCATGTTTGTACTACTTTAAAACCCTCTATGCCCTTTGTATTTGTGGCATTATATTGCTTGGCCCTTTTTAATATTTTGTATATGGTAAATGAGTTTTGTGGGATAAGTTTTACTAAAGTTGGTATCTTTTCTCTCCTTGACACTCTGGGTGCACAGCTAGATGAAGCCAATGCTCTGCTGCGGACAGAGTCTGACACTGCCGCAAGGCTGAGGAAGAACCAGACAGAGATGTCCAAGCAAATCCAACAGCTGGAAACCAACAGCCGTGATTTGCAGGACAAAAACTGTGGCCTGGAGAATGCCAGGTTGAAGCTGGAAAAGGATTTCATCAATCTGCAGTCAGCTTTGGAGTCTGAGAAGAGAGACCGAACACATGGATTGGAAATCATTAGCGACTTGCAAGGTATCAGAAAAGTATGATGTATGCTGTTCTGATTAAAAAAAAAAGATCTGTGCTGCCCAATAGGAATATTTTAATTGTTTAAAACTCTATGGGCCAGTTAAAATACAAAGCTTGGCCCCACCCCTTTTGTATATTTCCGATATCTTCTTTATTGAGCAAAGTTCAAGTAAGCTTGACATAAAACTTTACTCGCTCTTGTCAGTAAGTACAAACCCAATTAAACATAATAACTTTCCAAATATTGAAAAATGTGAAGCTGTTCGAGTAGATGCACAACTTCCATTGGCATAGCTATTAAAGTCCTTGACAGTGGCCTTGAATGCATAAAAATGGTAAATTGGCTTTTTCTTCCCTTAAACTTTGATTCCAGTGTTAAAATACAAAAGCTGTTGTGACACAATGGGTTGGTCAGTTTTTTGTCACTTTATCTTTTAATTTTTGTTACTGAAAAATATAATATTTATAGTGCTTCTGCATGGAATTGTGGAACTGTCATGCAGCTGGAAACATTATACCTTTGCATCTGATAGAACTGCCACTCTCTTTCTAGAAAGAAAACGGATGATTATTCCGTTTATTGTCAGCAAAGGGTTTGTCTCTCATGCAAAGGACCAAAATCTTGAGTTCTATTCACCATGACTGGTATCTTATAAGCAACTGACAGTTCTATTTGTAGCCATTCAGTACTCTTTCTTGAGCCCTGCTGTATGAAAATTAACCCGTGAGTGACATAGGAGTTCTTTTACTAAGGCACAGTAGATCGAATGTGTTCCTACTGAGTGCTAAAAGGGCACTATCATGGGATGTTTTGTGGCATCCTGCAGTAGTTTCCCACTCAATGCTCACTAATTCCACATTGGGCAGAGAGTAGGGCATGCCTGTGCTAATTGGGTAGCGCAGGCACACACTTGAGGACAAGTAGGCCTTCATATTCTCACATCTGGGTGACGTCATTTGACAGAGTCCAGTGTGGATGCTGACTAGCTACTAAGTAGAAAATTCTAGCAGTGTCCCACTGCACATGCGCTGGTGGTTTCCCTCCTGATGTGTGAGCACGGGTCCTGCAGTCTTTGTTTTTCTGCAGATCTGAGAGGATACATTTTTTTGACTAAGACTTCTTTGTGTCTTCCTGTGTGCATTTTTTGTTTATTTTTCAAGTATATTTTTTGTGTTTCTATTTTTCCCTTAACCCTTCATGTTTTGTTAGATTTTTTGGCTCTTCGAGTTTTATTTTTCAGTGTGGCTGCGTGATTAGGTCGCAGCCCCTTCCTCAATTTGAAAACTGCCCCCTTTTTTTTTTTTTACCTCTTCAAGATTGAGGAGTTTAATTTAGCCGAGTTAAAAATGCAGGTGAGAACTCAGCTGGTGCGACTGGCTCAAATGGGGCATCTTTTTGGCTCCTCGAAGACCAGTCCATCGACTTAGGCACCGGACCGGAACACACTGGACTGGAGCACACCCGACTGGAACACACACCGGACCGGAACACACTGGACTGGAGCACACTGGACTGGTCCCCCGGACTGGAGGACATAGGACTGGAACACGGGACTGGAGCACACTGGACTGGTCCACACAGCTTCACCTGCACTTAGCTACTAAGCCCCCCAAGAGTTGAGCTCATGGGTTCGAGTAGCCGGCAGGACTTACTGGACGACACAGGGACCAGGACTGGAACAAGCTGTAACTGAAGTGCACCTAACTCCTAAAGTGACCAAAAGTGTTCCTAAGCCCAGCACCAACAGAAAAGCTCCTAAGCCCTCCACTAACAGCAGTGCTCCCAACAGAAACTAACAGGGGTGCCCCTACGCCCTACACTAACAGAAGTGCAGGGAAACCACAAGGGAAAAGGAAGGGAAGACAAATGCCAGACCTTAACACTGGTACTTCCCTAAGCACCAAGCTGCAGCAGCTAAACATGGGTTCTCACCCTGGTGCTTCCAAAGCACTCAGCTACAGCAGCTAATCACAGGTCATGAGGAAAAGCGGGGCAAGCACAAGGAAACAAGCAGGAAAGCCAAATACCCCAACAACAAAAGGTGCTTCCTAAACACTTACTCACAAGGGAGCTCCCAGCACCAAACTCCAGCACTGCACTAAGAGCAGTGCTACACACTGTAACAAAAGGGAAAAACAGGGAAGTCAAACACACAAGTCACAAGTGCACACTGCACTAAACTAACCTGGACCTAAAGCAAGTAGCCAGAAGCAAACGTTGCGAAGGCCCTGAAGGAAAGAACCCACTTCCTTATCAAGGCCCTCCAAGATGATATCACACTCCCTAGACCTAGGGAAAAGCACACTGACCCAGAGAGGCCCAACCCACATCAATGCAACACCGTGAAACACTTTAAGCCAGTACACCCAGAGAGAGTTAGAGCAACTCAGACTACCCACACAGGTGCAGTATAGTGAGACAATTAACCCCATGCTGCTGGAAGCTGCCAGCACAGAGAGCCAGAGCCAGCTCAGAAAGGACAGAGAAAGAAACAGAAGCCAGCTAAGAAGCTGACCCCCAGGAAAGAGGTAAGTTTGAGAGGGGTTCAGACCCCAATCATAACAGAGTGGACCAGCATCGAGTGAGTCTCCATCTGCCTTGACACCGGTCGCTGGTAGCAGGCCCTGGGACCAGTCAACATTGGACCCAACACCGAGGACCTGTGTGGATTCAGCGACGTCCTAATTGGCACTAGGGTATTGAGGCTGTTTGCATTGGGGGAATCCCAAGAAGAATAAGCATCAATCTTTCTCAATGCACGGTGCCAGGAGCACCGGGGCATTGGAACCTCCAATACCTGAGAAGCACTGGCACTGGGAGGAGCGTTCCCCCTCCTTGGAAGAGGTGTCAGTGCGCAAGTCACCGAGTGGCCTGGTCCCCGCCACCGGTTTTCGGCACAGACATTTTCTCAGACTGCCTCTGCCCCGTCTCCCATGGCATTGTCGATGCCCACTTTTGATAAGCGATTCCACAGCATGCTGCAGGGTACTCCCACTGTGGCATCAAGTGCATGTGCACCACTGGCTGAACTGGCCCAATCTCTCTGAAGCTCCATTGGTGCCGGTGTCCAGATCTTTGATGCCGGCGCCTCGCCAGGTGTCATGTCCTGGCAGACAGTAACACCTTCGACATCTGGGGAGGAAGCTTCCCTGGAATCTGAGGGTAGGGTTGCACCTTGAAGTTCCTCAGAGCGTGGACATCGTTCCACTAGGCCGAGACTGGTACAGACTCATTCACCTGCAGCTGAATATGGTGAAGAATCTGATTGGGGACCGTTCATGGGAGTCAGATAAAGATCAACTTTACTTCTCGGAGGAGGAATCATATGGAATTCCATCTGATCCCTCTCTTCCTCAAGAGAGACTAAAATCTCTACCAGAGGCACTGTTTCACCATTTTTGTGAGGGAGATGGCTGCAACTATCCCATTTAAGTTAGAGATGGAGGAGGATCCCAGAGCAGAGATGTTGTCTGTACTGGGCTATAAGCTCCTCCTAAGGAAGGGGTCACTGTACTATTGCACCCTATCCATAAGGATGCACTATTGAACTGGGAATCTCCCTCACAGTGTAGGTCACACCCAAGAAGGTGGATACGCAGTATCTTATCCAGAAAACTCCCGGATTCGAGAAGGCACAGTTGCCACACAACTCCATGGTGATCGAATCTACTCTCAAACAGGCCAAAAGTTCTCGGTCTCATGATTCTGCACCCCTGGGGTGGGAGGCCAGAACATTGAATTCATTTGGGAGGAAGACTTTTCAGGACTCAGTGCTTATTGCCTGCATCTCTACACGACCCTATACTTTGAGTCTTTCATAAACAGTATACTCAGTCTGGCAGACTCTCTCTCCCTTTGGAGCAGGCCAAAGAGCTTCGCCAGCTGACCAACAAGCAGATAGAGTTGTAGGCATTATCTGGCCAGGGGCACCTATGATAACTTTTGATGTCACATCCAGACTCTCTGGAATGGGTGTGGGGATGTGCAGACTCTCATGTCTGTGTGTTTCTGACTTGGAACCAGTGGTTCAAGAGAGGTTGTCAGACATGCCGTGCCAAGGGGACAACTTATTTGGAGAGAAAGTAGAGGAGGTCGTCGACCTCATAAAGAAATATATGGATTCTATCCACACTCTCTATGTGTGTACTCCATCTGCATCATCTTCAGCGAGAAGATTTTAAACCGGGTCTAGGTGGCGTTCCTACTACTTTCAAAGGCATAGGTTCCCCCCTCCTGCTCATTCCACTCAAGTGACTCAGGCCTAGCGTCCCAGTCCTTGCCAACATCGTCTTCAGAAGTCCCAGCTGGCTCCCCAGACAAAGGACACGGGCTTTTGACTGGCTCCAGCAGAGCATAGCCGCACAAAACGTATCTGTTCTGGACAATCTTCCAGTCAGAGGGAGGCTCATTTTTTACCAACACAAATGACCCCTTCTTCAAATAGTCTGTCTTGGATAAGCACTGGATTGGCGTCAGAGACCTCCAGATTGCCCGCTGAGAATGTCATTCATAATCTCTCAGCACAAGCAGGTACTTGCAGAGGAACAGGTTGAGAGTGGCCATCAGCAAATACACACTTTCAGATTGGATAGCAGACTGCATGTACTTTGATATGTCCAGGATGGCTGACTCTTGAGGGTCATGTCACTGCTCACAATGTGAGAGCCATGGCTGTGCTGGTAGCCACTTGAGATCAGCCTTCATAGAGGAGATTTGCAAGGCTGCAATGTGGTCTTCAGTCCACACATTCACTTCCCACTACTGTTTGGATCAGGATACCCGATGCGACAGTTGGTTTGGACAGGTAGTTCTGCAGAATTTGTTCGGTGTCTAGAATCCAACTCCACCCTCCTAGGCCCTGTTTTATTCTGTTCCAGGCTGCATCTACACAGCTAGTATGCATATAGTTTAAGGTTGATTGAACTTGATGTTTCGAGACTCATCATAACGTTCTTGTTTTTGGTGAACCTGGTAGCTAGGGATTCCCAAATGTGAGAATATGAAGGCCTTCTTGTCCTCAAAGAAATCAAAGATACTTACCTGTAGCTGGTGTTCTCCGAGGACAGCAGGCCAATTATTCTCATACCTGATTGGAAGATCCACGATCGTGCTTTGGGCAGGAAGGCACCAGAGAATCCATGGTGGGACTCTGCTAGAATTTTATACTTACTCGCTAGCCAGTGTCCACACCAGGCTCCACTGGATGACATCACCCAGATGTGAGAATAATCAGCCTGCTCTCCTTGGAGAGTACCTGCAACAGGTAAGTATCTTTGATTTGCCGCACGCTACCCGATTACCGTGGAAGCCCTTACTGTCTTCTAAATAGGTGGCGATAGGGGCTCCCACAATAATGGCCACATGCTAATGGGAAAAACAGTGCATGGCCATTACAATGCAATATAGAACGATGTCTGTTTTACCACCAGGCTTAAAATGGCTGCAGTGCGCAGAAAACCTGTGCACTAACACCAGCGCCAGCCACTCTTTAGTGCTTTTTGGTAAAGGACCTCATACTGCGTTGAATGTTGATATATTTTTATTTGTCAGTTTGGTGACTTAAGGTGTAATAGACATTCATTAACTTTAGTATGTTGACAGGGCAATATGAGCTTGTAATTCACATTTTTTTTTTCTTTCCATCCCTTCATCCAAGCATCATTTGTAGCCCTGACTCCTTTCCTATTCACACTTGTGATTCTTCTCTCTGGTGCTGCTGTATTAGAGGGGGGAGAAAAAAGCACCATATGTTCTGTTGCTGCATTGGGATCTTGAATTTTATCTGACTTTCATTGGGCCACTTAATCCCTGCTATCATGATTCACCGATGCTGGTGCAGTTGCTTGTTGCCAGCATAGGACTGTCAGATATGGCAGGTCATGAGTTATTCTTTTTCTTGTTAAAGTAGCATAAATTCACATATAGTTCAAAGTCTGACTTTATGGATTTTAAAAGGATTGCTGTGGCTTGTAACTTGCTCTTTGTTAATTTTTGGGGACACTTTTAGGTCGAATATCTGGCCTAGAAGAGGATTTGAGAAATGTGAAAGGCTTGTTAGCAAAAGCAGAGATGGAGAAGAGACAACTGCAAGAAAGGCTATCAAATTTGGAAAAGGTATCTAAATTTACCATCCATTTTTTGCCATGTTAGTCTCCCCCTTTTGATTTGTTTTAATTTATTTCCATGTGTGTCCCTTGAACTTTACAAAAGGAAAAAAATAACATGGAGATTGACATGACATACAAACTGAAAGCCCTGCAGCAGAGTTTGGAGCAGGAAGAAGCAGAGCACAAAGCCACCAAAGCGAGACTAGCAGACAAGAATAAGATCTATGAATCTATCGAAGAAACAAAGTCTGAGGCCATGAAAGGTACAGTGCACAAATGTCTTACAGGCAATAAATTGAGCAGCATAATTTAAATTACACAACGATTATATATATTTTTTATAATTAGGACTTTTATTTTTAGATTTTTTTAATCTGTAAATTTAGGTGTTTCTTTTCTAGTTAATTAGAGGATCTTTAACAATACAAATGATTGGTGTTTTTACACCACATACATTATTGTTGTGTACCTTTTCCTGGTAGAATCAAATATATGCATTTGTAACTTGGGAGTTGTTAGCATAGAAAAGACACAGGGTAAGGAATGTCAAAGTACTCAGAAGTGATGTTTTTCCAATATTTATCCACTTAAGAACGCCTGTTCTAATGTTTTGTTTTGTTTTTTTGCTTCGGAGCGTTTATTTTATTTGACATTTGTATCCCATGTTATATAACCTGTAAATGTAATTGAATCAATGTAATCTCTAACAACTGTTAAATGTAAGCCACATTGAACTGAAACTCATTTTTGGATAATTGTGGGATACAAGTATGAATGAATAAAATAAACTTGGTTGGTTTCAATGTGGCTTACAGTAAATCAGGAAAGAATCGGACAATTAAGTTAGATAGCCTAGAACGTTTGAATAGAGCTATTGAACAAAGCAGTGGAAAGAGAAGTGTGAAACGAGTGAATCAATGAAGATAACTGACAGGCAGATGATCAAAAGCAAACGCCGGCGCTAGAGGCTGTTAGCGCCATACTAGCGCCGGCGTTTGCTACCGACCCATGATCAGAGCCCTCGAGGGCTCTTTGCGCATGTAGCATGCAAATGCATGCTAAACAGAGCTTAGTGTATTCATCACCAATGATCAGCGGTCAGCGTGCCAAAATTTGGGTCGCTGGCCGCAGCAAACCCTACGCCAGCTCCGAGCTGGCGTTAGGGTTTGCAGATCATTGGGGAGGAATGGTGAGCCTTGTCCAGCATGCAGTTGCATGCTGGCAGGCCCCCGTCCACCCCCCCTTCCCCACAAAGCAAACCTGCCAACAGGGGGCTGGAGGTCCAGTGGGCCTCCGGTCCCCCCGACGACCCCCCCTAGACCCCCAGAAAATGGTCCCTAGTGGTCCAGTGGCCGCTGGCCATACCCCCTCACTCCCTCCCAGCTAACGACGGGGGGGGGGGGGGGGAGGGCTGGAGGTCCGGTGGACCTCCTGTCCCCCCCCCCCCGACGATCCCTTCCCCCCAGGTTCAGGGAGGGCTGGAGATCCGGTGGGTCTCCAGCCCCCCCCCCCCCCCAAACCCCCAGAAAATGGTCCCTGGTGGTCCAGTGGCCGCTTAAAAAGTGGCCGTTAAAAAAAAAAACCCTCCCGACCCCCCTACCTTAGTTGGAGGAGGAAGGTAGCCTGCCTCCCTTCTCTTCCTTGGGTTTACGACACCGCAAAATGGCGGCGCCCATCCCCTCTCAGTGCATCCTGGGTGCGCTGGCCGGGGTTACACCCCCCCCTTTGAACCTGGGGGGATGGGATCGTTGGGGGGATCGGAGGTCCGCCCGACCTCCGGCCCCCGTTGCTTGGGGCAGGGGTAGTCAGGGCCTGGTGGTCCCATGGACCTCCAGCCCCTGTGTTTGACAGGTTTGGGCTTTTGACAGCCCAGACCTGTCAAACAAGTGTGGGAGGATTGGCACAATTCGCCCACACTTCTACCCCATGATCAGAGATAATTGCACTGCTTAAATTTGCATGCAGGTCTAATAGTGCCCCGCGCTGTTCCAGCGCTAGTTTAGAGCACTGTTTGGAACAGCGCGGGGCTTTTGATCATTGGTGCCTGAGTGTATTAGCTAACAGTTATGACTAGTTCGAGATTGGCTGTGATGTGAGAAGGTAGGTGTTATTTGCTGTCTACCTGATAGTTATTCCTGAAGAAAAAAGGCTTTCAGATGATTGTGAAATAGAATATAATTACTCATAATTCTTATTTTCACTCCAAATCTAAAATCAGAAGCCCTTTTTATAATTGACAGGGTTTCAGAGATGGCTGAATAGCAAAGAAGGCCTAGATTTATAAATAGGCAACCTAAGCAACTATCTGGAATACTGAGTTTTGAAGGTACCAAGTATCTGGACTTTAGAGGAGCCTTCTCCCTCTTGGGTTAGGGGCTGTATGTCAGCACCACTTTGTAGGGGCTATTCCATTGCACCCTGTCCCCCCCCCCCCCTCCAGTTTTGCTTATGTGCACAAAATGTTAAATCCATTTCCTTAAGGGATATATAGCCAATAGTAACAAGGGGCAAAGGGTCCTGGAATACCCTCCTTCGGAAGGTGGTGGAGACGAAAACGATAATGGAACTCGAGACTGTGTGGGATAAACACAAAGGCTTTCCTATATGGAAAGAGAATGAAATCCAAACAAGTGATGCACTTGGGATGCAGAAACACTAAAGAGAGATACCAAATAGAAGGGGAGAGATTAGTAAGCTCGACTCAGGAGAGAAACCTTGGGGTGTTGGTGTCTGAGGATCTGAAGGTGAAGAAACAATGTGACAAGGCGACAACCATGGCCAGAAGGATGCTAGGCTGCATAGAGAGGGGCATAACCAGCAGAAGAAAGGAGGTGGTGATGCCCCTCTACAAGTCGTTGGTGAGGCCCCACTTGGAGTATTGTGTTCAGTTTTGGAGGCCGTATCTTGCTAAAGATGTAAAAAGACTGGAAGTGGTGCAAAGAAAAGCTACAAAAATGGTATGGGATTTGCATTGCAAACCGTACGAGGAGAGACTTGCTGACCTGAACATGTATACCTTGGAAGAAAGGAGAAACAGGGGTGACATGATACAGACGTTCAAATATTTGAAAGGTATTAATCTGCAAACGAACCTTTTCTGGAGACTGGAAGGCGGTAGAACTAGAGGACATGAATTGAGGTTGAAGAGGGGCAGATTCAGGACTAATGTCAGGAAGTATTTATTCACGGAGAGGGTGATGGATATGTGGAATGCCCTCCCACGGGAGGTGGTGGAGAAGAAAACTGTAATAGAATTCAAACATGCATGGGATAAACACAAAGGAATCCTGTTTAGAAGGAATGGATCCACAGAATCTTAGCAGAGATTAGGTGGCGATGCCGTAACTTGGAATCAAAACCGGTGCTGGGCAGACTTCTATGATCTACGTCCTGATCTTGACTAAATAGATAGGGATGGGCTGGAGTGTAAATTTTAAGGGGCTTCGACATTAGCTTCAGAACTTAGTACAAGAACAGAACTGGGCAGACGTCTACGGTCTGTGCCCTGAGAATGGCAAAGACAAATCAAACTCGGGTATACATATAAAGTAACACATACCATGTAAAATGAGTTTATCTTGTTGAGCAGACTGGATGGACCATACAGGTCTTTATCTGCTGTCATTTACTATGTTACTTAAGCGACAAATTCAATAGTTGGGAAGTAAGTCTAGAACCGAGCAGACTTTTACAGTCTGTGTCCCAATTATGGCTAGACCTGGTTGGGCTGGAGTTGCCTTTATGGCAATTTAAGTAGTTGAAAATTGAATTGGTGCTGGGCACACTTCTATGGTCTATTCTCTGAAAATTGGAAGGACAGCTCAAGATCAAGTATGCATATGTTATCATATCATATATACTAGGAGTTTATCTTCTTGGGCAGATTTGGATGGACCATGCAGGTCTTTATCTGCCATCATCTACTGTGTTACTTTGTAAGCCCCCTCCAGAAAGATTGTTTTCGTTATTGGCAAATGCTAATGTAAGACATGATTACCACGGAATTTCATGCATTGTGGCCAATGACACGTACCTACTTCCATAAGGAGAGCAACAACATACTAATGTCAACGTGGCAACAGATTTGGCCACTCTAACCACATACTCAGGAGGCCAGTATTACATAAAATGCTAACTTAGAGAAATGAGGAGCAAAGCATAGCTGTATTACTTCCTGGTTTGTAGCCATTTAGTCTAGTAAATGAATATTTACTAGACTAAAATTATATTTTACTTAATATCCATGATCTGCTTTATTTATAATCTTTATTGCCAACTGAATTCAATCATCCATGCATCCATATTCTTATCAAGCAACATGAAAATATGGGTAAAGTTAAAAAAAAATTATATGAACAGAAAGCATGGAGAAATTGATCCGGTATTAGGAAAGACATACAATGGAATGTAGCACAATAGTTTCCATCAGGAAGGGTTTCTGACATTTTCACATCAGTCTGGATGTTCTGAAGAGTGTTTTTTCCCATTTTTTGTTTGTGATAAAATTTTAGTATATCTGACTCTTAATGCTTGTATATGAAGAGTAAGGATTGCCAGAAGCATCCAGGGTTTGAAAATCTTTGTACCTCTATTTTCCTGGAAGGTAGAAAAGGGAATCCGTACCCTCCTGGTACTCAGCATTTTGCTCCATCAAGTTCTACAATTTGTTCTTGTTTCCAGCTTTAGTTATAGCAGAAAAACTCATCCAGTACTCCATGTCTCTAGCTAGATCAGCAGGCCTGTAGCATAGCCCTGAAAAGCCTTAGTGTTGAAAGCCAGACCCTGAAATGCAAAGGATTTAGGCATTTTTGCAAAGCTATGATCCCTTATTTACTTAAAGAAATTACTCTAGCCACCAAAGTGTGAAATTTTCTGTAGAAAAAAAAATTCAGTGTCTTTTATTCCACAGATATGGAGAAGAAACTGCATGAGGAAAGAATATCAAAGCAAAGAGTAGAAAACAGTCTGTTGGAAGCTGAGAAACAGCGATCTATGTTGGACTGTGATCTCAAACAGGCACAGCAGAAAATAGATGAACTGCTTAAGCGGAAAGAGAAGCTCAATGAAGATGTAAGCACTAACACTAAAGTGAACTCTACAAGTGGGTGGCAAAGGAATCCAGATAGAGGGCAGGGCACAGCATGCCCAGAGAGAGTGAACCTTGGATTAAAGGCATGATACAGTTCATTATGGGTACTGTAATTTGAGTTTTACAAAGAATGGGCCATATCTGTTAGACAAGATGGTCTGTACAGCATTGTACATGATTAGCCCAGATAAACACAAGAATACATTGAATGTGCAACAGAAATAATTGGTCAGTGGTGTGCTAGATATCAAAACATATTTTTTCTTAGTCACCAAATGGGAACAATCCCTTAGCACCTTGATGGAGAACCTTTCTGAGCCTAACTGACATAGATCTACAATTACAAGTCTGGTAGATGTCAGTGTCAGCAAGGCTAGGACATCTTGTTCATTTGGGGGTTGTCTCTCTTGACTACTAGAAATAACTGACCACTTTGAGCACCCAAACACACAACTTTGAGCACCCATACACACAAGTTCTATGTCACTTCTTTACTCCATGTCCTATATGCCTATCATATCTCTCCTGCTTTTTTTGTGGGTGTGTACATACTAGGTTTCATTGATTTTTTTTCTACATTCCTAGAAAGGTCTAGGGCAGTGATGGCGAACCTTTCAGAGACCGAGTGCCCAAACAGCAACCCAAAATCTAATTATTTATCGCAAAGTGCCAACAGGGCAATTTAACCTGAATAACAGCAACGTGGGTTTTAAACTGGTTCTAGCCAGTGTAGAACGGAAGTAGTAAACCGGGGACATGCACAAAAGGGCATTTCCTGTCACAGTAGCAGCCAATGAAAATGGTATGCAAATGAGCAAATTAGTATTAAAATACTAATCCGATGCGATGCACTACCGTTTTCCGAGGAAGTCACCGTGGAAAACCTGACTGGAGGTCTGCACCTCCCATTAGGTTTTTCTCATTGGGGCTGCTGCCCTCTCGTTCGCCCTCCCTCCCTCCCAGCACCAGGCCTCCCTCCCTCCCTGCACCAGGCCTCCCTTCCTCCCAGCACCAGGCATGCATCCCTCCCTCCCAGCACCAGGCATCCCTCCCTCCCTCCCAGCACCAGGCAGGCCCTCCGAGCACCAGGCAGGCCGGCCGCCCTCCCTCCGAGCACAAGGCTGCCTGCCCGCTCTCCCTCCCTTCCTCCGAGCACCAGGTTCCCCCTCCGAAATTTAAAAGTCATACCTGGTCGGGGTTAAGGTGGCAGCGTGCTGGCTCGGTGCGCCTTCAGCCTTCCCTTCTGTCTCTCAAGCTCTGGTCCCGCCCTTGCGGAAACAGGAAATGAGGGTGGGACCAGAGCTTGAGAGACAGAAGGGAAGGCTGAAGGCGCGCCAAGCCAGCGCTTTACACTGCCAACTCCGCCTTAACCCCGAGCAGGTATGACTTTTATTTGGAGGGGGGTTGGAACTGGCTGAGGCGACAGCGCGCATGCCAACAGAGAGAGCTCTGCGTGCCCTCTCTGGCACGTGTGCCATAGGTTCACCATCACTGGTCTAGGGTGAAGAGTTATCACATTCTTAGGTGATTAAAAGGAGGATCCTTACTTTCACTGAGAAAGGATAGTGTCAGCAGAATTCAAAAACCTGCATTTAGTATTTTGTTGTTTCTTCTCTGAATAAATGCATTGTTTATTTTTAGGTTAAAAACTTAACATTGAAAATAGAGCAGGAAACACAGAAGCGCTGTCTCACGCAAAATGACCTGAAGATGCAAGTGCAGCAGGTGAACACATTAAAAATGTCCGAAAAACAACTGAAACAAGAGATTAACCATCTCATGGAAATCAAACTCAGCTTGGAAAAGCA
Source organism: Microcaecilia unicolor (assembly GCF_901765095.1). NCBI lineage: Eukaryota > Metazoa > Chordata > Amphibia > Gymnophiona > Siphonopidae > Microcaecilia > Microcaecilia unicolor. Next base: position 432,128,214 of record NC_044033.1, read on the forward strand.
GAACAACGAGTTGCGCAAGTAAGGTTGTAACTTCAGAGTTGCAGGTTTTCATGTAGATTAATACTTTAGTTTTATAACACTTGATTACCTACCCTTTGCCTTTTGGCATCAGGGGGAGTTACAGAAATATTTGTTTGCCAATACATTTTCATAATCCACAAATACCCAAGTTCACAAACTAACATGCATGTTACATAATAAACCATAACCCTTTTGCCCTGGTTTTCCTCAATCCCATTCTGTTTATCCAAGTTAAACTTGTTATGCTTAGGCTGACATTCTGCTCAAATTAAGTGGGAGCAATGTAAGTATGTGTCTGTGAGCATGTGTTTTTCACAAGTGTCATTTGCCTATACAGGGAACGCCAGGATGCAGATGGACAAATGAAAGAGCTTCAAGACCAGCTTGAAACAGAGCAGTATTTCTCAGTATGTATCACTTTATTTTGTTTGTACACAGAGTCATTAGAGCCCTGTTCATGACTTTTTTTTTTCTTCTCATGTGCTGCAATTATAACCGTAGAAGTATTGGAAGGGAATTTGTTGAGTTCTATAAGACAGAAGCCAGCTCATAGCAGTTATCTATAGGTCATGTTAATTTTAATATGCAGCTGTTGCAGTAAGAGGATTAATCATATGTCCCTATTGCATCTTGTCTTCTAAAGTGTGTGGTATTTTGGTGTTATTCCAGTATTATAGATGTAGACCTTCTGTCCCTACCCCATGTCACTGGGGATCATTTCTGTAAACACTAAAGTTAGGTGCCTTGTTATAAAGTTACCTTATGTCAAAACTCCAAAAAGGTTCCTATCTGCCTTTATAAAACAGGCACTTATCTCTATTAGTGCAAAAGTTGTTGCACACAAATTTACTTGCATATGCATCACAAATCTGCCCCTGCTGTGCTCAGACTACACCTTGGGAGTGCTTTGCTTGTTACAAGTACATGCCATCTTATCAGCATGCATATATATACGCATGTATTCAGTCAAGTAGTTTTATAAGAGCTCTTTTGTACATGCAAAATGCTTTATAAAATTACTTCCATTTAATATGGATATTGGTTGGTGGTTAAGTATAATTGAGATTATATACCTTTTGTACAATCACGGTTTTGAATATGGGATCCATTACATATTTTCTTAACACCAACCCATGTGCTTGCTAACTACATGGAGATGACACCACACAATCTTGTAATTAACTTCATTTTATGTGCTTATGTTCAAAATGTGCTTTCCACTAGATGTGGATAATAGGTGCAATTTTAAAAGTGACGAGCATTTAAAACATTGTTCTACATGCTCAAGTAAGCACTTGTAAATTCAAGCCCTATGTGTTCCATATGCTTGCTTTTAATTACATATACCCTTGGCAGTTTCAGGATGCCTACTTGACAGTCCAAATAGGCACTTATTTTATTAAGACAACATAGGTGCTTGTAAGTAAGTCTAAAAAGTACTATTTACCTGGGAGACATTATGGGAATTTCAGGGGATTCTGGGGTGTGAAGGCTTCAAGGGGATTTGCTAGTAGGGGGTGGAGAGAGGGGGAGATACTCAGGACCCATGGGTAGGTTAGGTCCTGAATGGGACCAGAAGCACAGCAAAAACACTGTGTGGAGCATCGAGAGACAGGCCCTGGTAGGCATGGGGCATGCAGGGGTCATGGCATGCAACCATGATTGAGCCACACTAATGCAATGTCAGTTAAGAGGGAGGCCCGAATAAGCAGTCCGCAGCCTACAGGAAGTGGTGAGATGCATGGCATTGACAGCCACAAGAGATAGAGAGAGGCCCGATGCTGAATAAGTTTTCCATTAACAGCAAAGATCTGTCCAGCCACAGATGGTGATGACATCCTATGCCATTGGCAAGTTAGGAACAACTGCCAGAACTTTGCTGAGTTGTATGGGTGTTCTGTGCTACTGACAAGAACCATTGAATCCAGTTACTTTTCTTCCATGATAGTGTACAGCCAGGCTTTGAGCTTCTACATTAAATTATCAGAAATCAGAATTTGACCGTCATACAAGTTTTTTCATAGTGGTTGGTTTTATACCATTTAATATACTGTAGCTAGCATCTTTTTTTTGTGATTTGTTTTTAAAATGTGTCCTTCATGTGAAAGAAAAAGGGACATAATTGCTCAGAATATGCCAAAATGTCACCTAGAAGAAGAACAATAGGGAGTTAAAATTGAAGGAGTATTTGGATGGGGGGAGGGGAAGATTCCCTGAAATAGGTCTAAAGGGTCTAATGACCAGGAAGGGACCAGCCATTCAAAAAAATCTAATTCTAAACTGAAATATTCCAGTCAGAATGTTAAAATGTTACATTGAGTGATAACTTCTGCAGGACAATGGTTGCAGCACTCAGACCACCTGCTGCAGCTCCATGGTACCAATGCATCTGTCCTGAAGGCAGGGCCACACTCATATTTAGAGAGGGTTTCCCCAGCTCAGAAATACCACATGGGAAATGCCCTCCTCCTGGATGACAAATCAGTTAACACCAATGGAGAAAAGGTTGGAGGTTGGTGCCAGTATATCCCCAGAATCTCCAGTGAGACAACGTCAGCTCAATTTGAGAGCCTCAGCATTGACAGAATTGAAGTGTGAAAGTAAGCAAAGCAATTGTGCTAATTCTTCTGCAAAAAAAAAAAAACGGGGAAGTTGACTTCTGTTACATTAAGCCCATCTCATCCACTACTTTTATCTTAGTTTAGAGACAGAACATCAAGGTCCCCATCTCAGCCACACCCGATATTCACCAAGTTATGATGGGAGTTTTGCAGGGACTTTTATGGTATAAAGGAATCAAGATCCCCCTCACGAACTACAAAGTCCCCATCAAGAAACATGAGTTCATTCTCTGGATTTTTTTTAATCAGAAAAATGGCTTTTGCCAGTTTTTTTCCATTTTTCTTTTGGAAGCATTTGTTAGAATCTGATGAGGAATCTGCAGCATTCAGTTATTATTATTCCAGTTCTTCTATTCTGCCTATACCTATTCAGGTCAAGGACAGATCACAGACAATCGGAGGCTGGGCTAGCCACACCAAGAATTACGGATAGATAGGACAGTTGAAGGCATTATCTGTTAGAATCTGATGGGGAATCTGCAGCATTCAGTTATTATTATTATTCCAGTTCTTGAGTTCTGCCTATACCTATTTAGTTCAAGGACAGATCACAGAGAATAAAAGGCTGGGCTAGTCACACCAGGAATTACAGATAGGACAGTTGAAGGCATAACGTTTAGGGGGGAGGGGTGCATGAATTAAGTATTAGATAGAACTGTTGTACAGAACAGCAAGGTTTTTAGTTTTCTAAAATGAAGATAGTGAGTACATGATGTTAGGGTTACTGGGAGCTGGTTCCACAGCTTGGATAGCTGGTATTAGATGGACCGGTTGAGATGCTTGATTAACTTGAGGTTTTTATGCATTGGAAATTTAAGCTGGAGGGAGTTGCGTGTGTTATATCCCAAGGAAGGGTCATGTAGCAAGGCTACTAGATTCACATGTAGTTAAGAATATCCCCAGCGAGAGTTTTGAAGATAGTGATATCTAGTTTGAATTGTATTCTCTTGTTGATGGAAAGCCAGTGGAGTTTGGCGTAATAAGGTTGAAGTGGCTCAAGTTGTGATAGTCCAAAGATCAGTCAAACAGCAGAGTTCTGCACGAGCTGCAAATGGTGGATCACTGATTTGGAACAAACTCGTAATGCTAGGTTACAGTAGTCCAGACTATGGAGAATTAGAGATTGGACCAGGAGTCTGAAAGTTTCTAGGTTAAAGTATTTTCTGAATAACTGCAGTTTTCTCAGTGTAATGAAGGATTGTTTAATGATTGACTGGGTGTGGTTCTGCATTGACAGTAGGTGATCTAGCTCAACTCCTAAGATTTTTGAGTAGAGGTCCAGGGAGAATTGATTTCCATCCAGTAGTAGTGACTCAGCACATCTAGGTTCTGAGTCGGTGCCCAACCATTGGAACTTGGTTTTGCTGTTGTTTAGTTTGAGCCTGTGGAAAGCAGTCCAGTTTTCTATTGTTTGGACACAGGATCTGATAAGGGATACGATGTAGGACCACTTTTGAGAAACAGGGATAATCATGGTGATATCGTCTGCATAGATAAAATGGTTTACCTTAGCTTGATCCAGGGATTGCATCAATAAATTGAAGAGGGAGGGAGAGATAGTGGGGAGCCCTGGGGGACCCCATTGGAAGGTCACCATCTGTTGGAAAAAGTACTGTCTTTCCTGATAAGATGGTGGCGAGTGGTTAGAAAATCTTGCAACCAGGTTAGTACTGAGCCTTGAATACTGAAGTGATTAAGAATTTGGGTCATTACTTCAAAATCTGCTACTACTTATCATTTCTATAGCGCTACAAGATGTATGCAGCGCTGTACACTTGAACATGAAGAGACAGCCCCTGCTCGGCAGAGCTTACAATCTAATTAAGACAGACAAACAGGACTAAGAGATAAGAGAATAACTAAGGTGGGAATGATAAAGTACGGGTACTTAACAAGTGAGCAAGGGTTAGGAGTTAAAAGCAGCATCAAAAAGGTGAGCCTTTAGCCTAGATTTGAAGACTGCCAGAGATGGAGCTTGATGTACCAGCTCAGGGAGTCTATTCCAGGTATATGATGCAACAAGATAAAAGGAACAGAGTCTGGAGTTAACGGTGAAGGAGAAGGGTACAGATAAGAGAGATTTACCCAGTGAACGGAGTTCCTGGGGAGGACTGTATGGAGAGATAAGAGTTGAGAGGTACTGAGGAGTTGCAGAGTGAATGCACTTGTAAGGCAAGAGGAGTTTGAACTGTATGTGAAAATGGATAGGGAGCCAATGAAGTGACTTGAGGAGAGGGCTTATATGAGCATATCGACACTGGCGGAATATGTTGTGCAGCAGAAGTTTGAACAGATTGAAGAAGAGAGATGGCTAAGTGGGAGACCTGTGAGAAGCAAGTTGCAATAGTCTAAGCAATAAGTGATAAGAGTGTGGATAAGGGTTCTGATAGTAAGCTGAGAAAGGAAAGAGCAAATTTTGGTGATATTATAGAGAAAGAAATGACAGGTTTTAGCAGTTTGCTGAATATGTGCAGAGAAGGAGAGGAGTCGAAGATGACCCCAAGGTTACGAGCTGATGAGACAGTGAGGATGAGAGTGTTATCCACAGAAACAGAGAATGGGGAAAGATAAGAAGCTCAGTCTTGGTGATGTTTAGTTTCAGATGGCGGTGGGACATCTAGGCAGCAATGTCAGACAGGCAGGCTAATACTTTGGCCTGGATTCCTGCTGAGATTTCTGGTGTGGAGAGGTAGATCTGGGAGTCATCAGCCTAAAGGTGTTACTGAAAACCATGGGATGAGATCAGAGTACCAAGGGAAGAAGTATAGATGGAGAAAAGAAGAGGTACTAGGACAGATCCCAGAGGTACACCAATTGATAGTGGGATAGATGTGGAGGAAGATCCATCAGAGTATGCACTAAAAGTACGATGGGAGAGATGAGAAGAAAACCAGGAAATAACAGAGCCCTGAAATCCAAGTGAGGACAGCGTATCAAGGAGTAGGCTGTGATAAGCAGTGTCAAAAGCAGCAGTTAGATCGAGAAGGATGAGGCCAGGAATAGGACATTGGAGACCTTAGCAAGCGCTGTTTCAGTTGAATGAAGAGGGCGAAAGCCAGATTGAAGTGGATCAAGAATAGCTTGAGATGAAAGAAAGTCAAAACAATGGCGGTGAACAGCACGTTCAAGTATCTTGGATAGGAAAGGGAGGAGGGAAATAGGGTGATAGTTTGGAAGGACAGGTAAGGTCCAATGAATGTTTTTTTAAGGAGTGGTGTGACTATGGCATGTTTGAAGGCATCAGGAACAGTTGCAGTGGAAAGTGAAAGGTTGAGGATTTGACAGATAAAAGTGTTGACAGTATAAGAGAGAGTGCTAAGTAGATGGGTGGGAATAGGATCAGAGGAACAGGTAGTTTCGAGGAGGGAAAAAGATGTGTAGTTTCCTCTTCAGTGATTTCAGGAAAGGAAGAAAAGGGATTGGAGGGTTGAGAGAATGGACTAAGGGAAGGAGTGGTGGAGGTGACTTGGTTGAGAATTCAAGTTTAATCTTGTGAACCTCGTCATGAAAGTACTCAGCCAGAGTCTGGGGAGAAAGTGAAGGGGGAGTTGGAGGTGAAGGCAGTTTGAGGAGAGAGTTCAGTGTGGAAAAGAGACGTCAAGGGTTTGAGCCAAGAGAACTTGTCAACTGGATGTAGTAGTCCTGTTTGGCAAATAAAAGAGCAGACTGGAAGGAGGTCAGAAAGAATTTGAAATATATGAAGTCAGCATGGGCATGGGAGTTCAGCCAAAGGCGTTCGGCAGAGTGTGCACAGGAATGTAGGTAGCGGATTCTAGAGGTCAGCCAAGGCTGGGGTTTGGTATGTCTTACAGATTGGGGAATGGGAGGAGCTAGAGTATCCAGAGCAGAGGAGAGAATAGTATTATAGAAAGAGACAGCCTCACTGACCGACTTGGATAACATAGTGGTTGAGAAGAGATGTGAAACACTGGAGGACAGAGTAGAAGGGTCAATAGCCTGAACATTCCTAAATGTGTTGGTTGAGATTGGATGGGTCTGGGGAGGAGGGTGTTTTAAGTGTGAAAGTTTATAAGATGATGCTCAGAGAGGGGAAGAGCTGAGGCACAGAAACTGGAGAGTGAGCAGTTTGAGAAGAAGATAAGATTAAGACAGTGGCCATTCTGGTGAGTGGGGTTAGTGGAGCACAGTGGAAGATTGAAAGAGGATGTTAAAGCAAGAAACTGAGAAGCATAAGAGTCAGAGGGATCATTAGCGTGAATGTTAAAATAAGCAAGAATGAGGGAAGGAGATGAAGGTTCATGAAAGAACGAAACCCAGGCGTCAAAGTCAGTGAGAAAGGAAGAAAGGGACATCAGGAAGTCGATAAATGAGTGCTACTCGGAGAGGCAGATGACTGAATGGACAGATGGAGTGGACTTCGAAGGAAGAAAAGCAGTGAGACTGGGGTGGAAAAAGAGGTTGAAATCTGTAGATTTCAACCTCTTTTTCCACCCTAGTCTCACTGCTTTTCTTCCTTTGAAATCCACTCCATCTGTCTATTCAGTCCTCTGCCTCTCCGAGTAGATTTCAACCTCTTTTTCCACCCCAGTCTCACTGCTTTTCTTTCTTCGAAGTCCACTCCATCTGTCTATTCAGTCCTCTGCCTCTCCGAGTAGATTTCAACCTCTTTTTCCACCCCCGTCTCACTGCTTTTCTTTCTTTGAAGTCCACTCCATCTGTCTATTCAGTCCTCTGCCTCTCCGAGTAGCACTCATTTCAGGAGGGTGAAAGTAGTGGCCCGACACCACATCCGCGGCCAACCGGGCGAGAAGTATGGGAGAAAAGATAACCTCCATGGCATAGGGCCGCAACTGAAGCAGAGCCTTCAGGGAAAAGCCAAGTTTCAGTTAGGGTAAGCAGATGGAGAGTACAAGAGATAAAAGAGGTTGTGGATGTAGGAAAGTTTGTTACAGACTGAGCAGGCATTCCAGAGAGCACACGAGAAAGGCAGGGAAGAAGGGGGAGGAGAGGAAGAGAAATTAGATTGGAGACATCACGGTGTGACTTCCACAAATAGGATGAGAGCTGATGTGGAGGACCAGGATTTTTATTTTTACATTTGTACCCCGCGCTTTCCCACTCATGGCAGGCTCAATGCGGCTTACATATACAGGTACTTATTTGTACCTGGGGCAATGGAGGGTTAAGTGACTTGCCCAGAGTCACAAGGAGCTGCCTGTCCCTGAAGTGGGAATCAAACTCAGTTCCCCAGGACCAGAGTCCACCACCCTAACCACTCGGCCACTCCCCAGTGGAGAGCAGGAGAAGGAGCAAGAGAGTACGGAGAAGAGTAGGAGAGGCATGACGACAGCGACGAAGGTGAGATTTACTCAGAATGGAGATGGTTGAATGGAAGAGAGGAAATGTTGAAGGTTGAGAACTGAGAAGAAGGGAGAGGACAAAAGAGATGGTGAGATGATGAAAGCAGAGGGTGGACAATGTGTTCCTGCACTGTACAGTGGTTTTAGATGGGGAAACAGATTAGGAAGCGACAGTACCAAGAAGAGAAAGTGTACTGGACCCATAAGAAGTAACTGGGAGAAAATATAAAATGTATAGAAAAAATGCTCCGGGGCGTGGCACCTGGAAGGCTCGGAGTGGACCTGGGAGTCACCCCAGGGAAGGCTGTGAGGATGTGCAGAAGGACTGCAAGTCCTCCACAGCACCTGGTGGGAACGCTGGGCACCTTGAGTGAAGGCCCTGAGTGGATCGAAGTCACCCCGGAGAAGGCTGTGAGGATATGCAGATGAGCTGCAAGTCCTCCTCAGGACCTGGAAGGCAGCTGGTGGGAGAGCTGGGTACCTCTCAGCCAAGGAAAGGCTTACCAGGGGTTAGGCCAAAGCCAGCATTCCTCCCCCTGAGGGTCACCTGATCGACTAAAGCGAAAGCACCATTTAAGTCGAATTGGATGATAATTGCACTTTCTACTGTTGAGAGTAGTTTTTTTGCATACGCTATCAAAGCTGACACCACGGTTTCAGTACTATGGTTCTTCCTGAACCCCGATTTTGAGAGGGGATGCAAATTGTCAAATTTTTGTAGAAATGAGTCCAATTGTTCTGCCACGTATCCCTCCATAATCAGCTGGATGATTTGGCGTATTTTGTGAATAAGCGTTTCACAGCTGGGTCTTGTATCTCGTCAAACTGCAATCAGAAGTGGCATTGGGAACATTAGATGGTGTGGAGCAGTAGAACTTTAATGGATTAAGCTGATTTCTGACCGTCTGAATCTTGGACTGAAAGTGTGTGGCCAGTGCTGCGGCCAATGGGGATGTGTTGTCCAGGTCGTTTGTTAGATGGCTTAAGTTCATATACCGCCCAGACTAGGAGATATGCTATTCTTCAATTTGTCAAATTGCGCCATTATATATTTTTGGAAATGGAGTCTCTTGAATTTGTGTATATACTCTGTGAGTACGCACATGCATTTTCTAGAAGACGTACACACATCATAATTCTGCCTCTGCTCTGTCCAAGCTATTCCTGCTATGCCCTGGGAATGCCTATGTGTAGCTCATATAAAAGTAGACACACTTTCCATATGCCCCCTTTTTTATGCATATGTGGTTGTATCATTTTATAAAAGCTCTTTTCTGCATATGAAACACATATTTTATGCAATGCATTCCCAGAGATAGAGAATAGATAAATCATGGACAGGGTTAGCACGTTAAATGTGTACTTAGAGTAATTTGAGTATAATAATGAACATAGTTTATAATAAGAGATATATGAGCACAGTGAAATATTTAGCTTATAAGTTTGTTGAATACACTGATTTTTTGCTGAAATTGTTTCTAGATATTGGTTTGTATTTTATAAACCACATACAACTATATAAGGGAAAATATGTTCATAGTTCCCTAATAACATATCAAAATACCAAAAATGGGAACAATCCAAGTGTATAAACACTAAGCAAACATTTAAAATTATTGTGTGAAAGCTGCTCAGTCACTCCACCCTCCCAACACAAGGAAAGCAGAAACTACCATCCTTGCACCAATCTTGGCGAAAATAGTAAACCTCTCTCTTATTTATACACATTTGAAAGTTAGTACTTAAATTATTGAAGTTATCTGATTTTGAAGATTTTCTTCTATCGCCGGTTGGGAATGGTGGTCTTATACTTGTGAAAAAGATTGAGGAAAACAATCTGGAGTTCTAAATAATCTCTAAATAGCCAGCAATACAATGAAGAACCCAGCAAATGATTCAATAATGTATGGGATGAATAATGTAATAAAACACAAGGAAAAGACCTCAAAACACCCAAATTCTTACTGTGATTTCAGCGTCTTTCACTGGGATTGTATTATCATTGGTCTGAAAAACCTTGTGATATTTATATTGGTTGGATAGGTGGTTCTATGGAAAAAACTTTGCCTGAGTGGAAAATTACAATCAGCATGTCAAAACAATCCAAAACTCAGCAAAACAATGTATTGGCAGCAATCTGACTATTCACCAAAAATACATGATGATGATATCATTTAGAGATCTGAGGGCAGATAGGTATAAGTGCACCTGAAGGTAAGCACACACCCCTTACCTTGCCTAGCAATCCTAGTCTCTCAGTTTACATAAGAACAGCCATACTGGGTCAGACTCAAGTGTACAGCGCTGCGTACATCTAGTAGCGCTATAGAAATGATAAGTAGTAGTAGACAAGTGGTCCATCCAGCCCAGTGTCCTGCTTCCAGCAGTGGCCAATCCAGGTCACAAGTACCTGGCAGAAACACAATTAGTAGCACCATTCCACACTACCAATCCCAGAGCAAGCAGTGACTTCCCCCTGTCCATCTCAATAACAGGCTATGAACTTTTCCTCCAGGAAGTTGTCCAAACCTTTTTTAAAACCAGATACACTAACCACCATTACCACATCCTCCGGCAACGGGTTCCAAAGCTTAACTATTCTTTGAATGAAAAAATATTTCCTCCTTTTTGTTTTAAAAGTATTCCCATGCAATTTCATTGAGTACCCCCTGGTCTTTGTACTTTCTGAATGAGAGAAAAAAAAATTCACCTCCACCCGTTCCACTCTTTTGTAGACCTCAATCATATCCCCCCTCAGCCATCTCTTTTCCAAGCTGAAGAGCCTTAACCTCTTTAGCCTTTCCTCATACTGGAACAGTTCCATCCCCTCTATCTTTTTTGTCACTCTTCTTTGAACCTTTTCTAATTCTGCCATATATTTTTTGAGATACTGCGACCAGAATTGAACACAATACTCAAGGTGAGGTTACACCATGGAGTGATAGAGACATTATAATATTTTTGATTTTCTTTTGCATCCCTCTCCTAATAAGTCCTAGCTTACGCTTTTTGGCCAGTCACACACTGGGCAGAAGATTTCAGCTTATTGTCTACAATGACACCTAGGTCTTTTTCTTGAGTGCTGACTCCTAAAGTGGATCCTAGTATTAGATTGCTATGATTCGGATTATTCTTCCCCATGTGCATCACTTTGCGTTTGTCCATATTAAATTCCATCTGCCATTTGGATGCCCAGTCTTCCAGTTTCCTATGGTCTTCCTGCAATTCTTCACAATCTGCATGTGTTTTGACAACTTTGAATAGTTTTGTGTCATCTGAAAATGTAATCACCTCACTCGTTCCGATTTCCAGATCAATTATAGATGTTAAATAGCACCGATCCCAGTACAGATCCCTGCGGCACTGCACTATTCACCCTCCTCCATTGAGAGAAATGGACATTTAACCCTACCCTCTGTTTTCTTTCCACTAACCAATTCTTAATCCACAGAAGGACATTGCCTCCTATCCCATGACTCTTTAATTTTCTCAGGAACCTTTCATGTGGTACTTGTTAAAAGCTTTCTGAAAATCTAGGTACACTACATCAGCCGGCTCACCTTTATTCGCATGTTTATTCACGCCTTCAAAGAAAAGAAGCAAATTGGTGAGGCAAGACCTCCCATGGCTGAATCCATGCTGACTCTGTCCCGTTAAACCTTGGTTTTCTTCGTGTTCTATAATTGTATTCTTTCTGAAAATCTAGGTACACTACATCAACCGGCTCACCTTTATTCGCATGTTTATTCACGCCTTCAAAGAAATTAAGCAAATTGGTGAGGCAATACCTCCCATGGCTGAATCCATGCTGACTCTGTCCCATTAAACCATGTTTGTCTACGTGTTCTGTAATTGTATTCGTTATAATAGTTTCCACTATTTTGTCCAGACCGAAGTTGGTTTACTGGTCTGTAATTACTCGGATCACCCCTGGAACCCTTTTTAAAAATCAGGCATTACATTGGCCACCCTCCAGCCCTCAGGTACTACAGACGACTAACAATCACTAGAAGCAGATCAGCAATTTAAGTTCTTTCAATACCCTGGAGTGTATACCATCCAGTCCAGGTGATATATCACTCTTTAACTTGTCAGTTTGGCTCAGTACGTCTTCTAAGTTCACTGAGATTTCTTTTAGTTCCTCTGCATCGTTACCCTTGAAAACCATTTCCAGTACAGGTAGATCTCTTACATCTTTTTCCATAAAGACCGAAGCAAAGAATTCATTCAGTCTCTCTGCTATAGCCCTCCCTAAGCACTCCTTTTACTCCTTCCTGACCTAACGGTCGCACAGATTCCCTCGTAGCTTCCTGCTTCTGATATACCTGAAAAAAGTGTTACTATGAGTTTTCATTTCCGCGACAAATTTTTCTTCATATTCTCTTTTAACCTTTATCAATGCTTTGCATCTGGCTTGACAGTGCTTATGTTGTTTCTTATTTTCTTCATTCGGATCTTTTTTCCATTTTTTGAAGGATGTTCTGTTGGCTCTAATAGCCTCTTTCACCTCACCTTTTAACCATGCTGGCTGTCATTTGTTCTTTTTTTCACCTTTGTTAATATGTGGAATACATCTAGTCTTGGATTCCACCATGGTATTTTTAAACAACATCCACACTTGATTCAGAGTCCTAACTTTTGCAGTTGAACCTTTCAGCTTCTTTTTAACCATTTTTCTCATTTTGTCATAGTTGCCCTTTAGAAAATTAAAAGCTGCTACAGCAGATTTCCTTAGTGAGTTCACTCCAGATATCAGCTCAAATTTGATCATACTGTTTCCCAGCAGATCCAACACCATTACCTCTTGTACTATGCGCCACATTCCACTAAAGATTAGATTCAAAATAACTCCCCCTCTCGTTGGTTCCTGGACCAGTTGAACCAAGAAGTAAGTCATTTATTATATTTAGAAATTTTACCTCCCTAGCACTCCCTGATGTAACATTTATCCAGTCAATATTGGGGTAATTGAAATCAGCCATTATTATAATGTTGCCCAGTTTGCCAGCATTCCTAATTTTTTCATCTGTTTGTTCATTCTTTCCCGGTGGACGGTAGTTCAGCCCTACCAGTATGTTCCTTTTCTTCACACCTGTAATTTCTATCCATAAAGATTCCAGCCCACTATTTGTTTCATGTAGAATGTTTATTTTGTTTGACTAAATGGCTCTGTATTCTTTCCAGTGCAAAAATATAAAGTTTTATTGTATCATGTCAGAATAGCAATCAGCAGAATCCTATATATCATAATTTGCACCTCCAACGTTCCATGTCTGGCTGCCTGGGTTCGTATAATCTCCTGACGTCAGCCAGCCTCCAGCGTTCCATTCCCCCTCACTGTCCCGCCCTCGCATCAAGACGTAATGACGTCAGAGGGTGGAATAGTGAGAGGGAAGGGAACGCTGGAGGCGAGCTGACGTCAGGAGGGATGTTATGAATGGAAGCCAGCCAGAGAACGTTCAGGTACAAATCGAGGGGAGGGGAGAATCGCGGGACATCAAGGGGAGGGAGGGGGGCAGGGCAGAGGAGAGTTGATGGATGGGATGGGAGGACAGTAGAGGAGGGAATCGCGGACACAGATGGGAGGGCAGGGAAGAGGAGAATCGCTGGACATGGAGGGGGGAGGGCAGGGGAGAAAAAAAAAAAGAAAGCTCACATGACAGCCTTCCTAGGGCCCGTTTCATTGTTGAGAAAACGGGCATGGTTCCACTAGTCATAAATGTTTCCCAGAAATTTTTTTTACAAAATCCTATATTATAATTAGTAGAATATGTGGTAATCTTAGTTTGATAGCTCTAACTCTCATTTTCCAGAGAGCTACTTCACTAGCTGACCCTATACAAGAATGAACAGAGGAAAGACAGTCTTAACAGCCTTTGTGCTAATTGATGTCTGCAGACCACTTCAAGTGAAGGAGACACAGTGTACAATCTATTGTACAGTTGTGGGCAGAGACCTGTGGAGAGAATACAACAGAAAACCAAATTCCTTGAAGCGATGCAATGAAATCCTCTCTCCAGCTAGACAGCAGGGACTGCACAGGATAGCTGGAGTGAAGAATAGCTAGGTGTCTCTTTCCCTTTCTTAGTATTATTAGTGCTGTAAACAGGGCCAAACCCTGTTTGCAGTGTCTCCAATTGGCTGTGGCTGAGCTCACCGCATGTGATATGGAAACACGGGTTTTTTTTTCCATCAACCCCTGGATTATATACAGTATGACATGCGTGAAAATATAGTCGTATTCTGTATTTGTGTGTGCAACTTAATAAACCAATCAGCGCCGATAATTGCCAGTTGACAAGTAATTGACTCTAAATGACACTAATTAGAATTTACATGCAGAACTGTCTAATCGTATTCTATAACATGCTGTGCATAAATTCTAAGTCGCATAGTTGGAAAGTGGGCGAGGCCATGGGCTGGAATGGGCTTTTCTTGGGCATTTCTAAAATTGTTATAGAATGCACCTGAACCGCACCTAATTTAGGTGTCAGGATTTACACCAAGTTTTACTTGGCGTAACTGCCTATGACTAAATTTAGTCTTGTGGAATAGTACTAGGCATTTGGCATATTCTATATACTGTGCGGAAATTTATGCTTATTCTATAAAGTACACTACTGCTACTACTACTACTTATCATTTCTATAGCACTATTAGATGTACGCAGCGCTGTACACTTGAACATGAAGAGACAGTCCCTGCTCAACAGAGCTTACAATCTAATTAGGTTAAAGTGTGAGTGCCTAAGTATGGCAGGTACTCATGTAACCTATAGTACTCTGTAGGTTACCTGCATAAGTGGAAGCCCTGCCTGTGTCCTGCCCATACTCCTCTCTCATGTACACCCCCTCTTGCAAATACATGTTATATAAGTCAAGTGTGTATTTTCTGAATAGTGCTTAGGCTTAATTTTTGCATTTATTCAAATGTATGCACACATATGCATGTATATGCCATTAAGGTGTACTTAATAAAGTACGCTTAGGTGTCTGAGGATTTCAAAGCAATGAAACAATGAGACAAGGCGGTGGCCACAGCCAGAAGGATGCTAGGCTGCATAGAATAAAGGAGGTGTTGATGCCCCTGTACAAGTCATTGGTGAGACCTGACTTGGAATATTGTGTTCAGTTTTGGAGGCCGTATCTTGCTAAAGAGGTAAAAAGACTGGAAGTGGTTCAAAGAAAAGACAAAAATGTTATTTGGTTTGTGTAGCAAAATGTACGAGGAGAGACTTGATGACTTGAACATGTATACCTTGGTGGAAAGGAGAACCAGGGGTGATATGATAGAGACGTTCAAATATTTGAAAGGTATTAATCTGCAAATAAACCTTTTCCACAAAGAGGAAGGTGATAGAACTAGAGGACACGAATTGACTCAGGAATAATGTAAAGAATTATTTTTTACCGAGAGGGTGGTGGGTACTTGGAATGCCCTACTGTGGCAGGTGGTGGAGATGAAAATCATAACAGAATTCAAAAATGCTGGGGATAAACACATAGGAATCCTGTTTAGAAGGAAGCAATCCAAAGAAGCTTAGCGGAGACTAGGTGGTAACACTGGGAAGCAAAGCCCCAGTACTGGGTAACTTCTATGATCTGTGCCCTAATTGTGGCTGGATAGATTTGGATGGGCTAAAATGGAACTTTTCAAGGGCTTTGATGACAACTTCAGAAGTTTTAGAACAAGGACAGTGCTGGGCAGACTTCTATGACCTGTGCCCTGAAAATAGCATGGACAAATAAAGATCAGGTATACATATATTTCAGGTTTTAGGTTTCAGATTTTATGTTATTTGATATACCGCCCTTAGATTATTTTTCAGAGCAGTTTACTCAATGTAAGTAATATAGGATGGAGGGAAATACATCAAATTATAGGAATATGTTGTTTCACCTTATACCTTATGTAATGAGTTTATCTTCTCGTGCAGACTGGATTGACCATACAAATCTTTATCTTCCGTCTTCTACTTTGTTACTATGTTGTTTCATTTTGGTGCTGATTTTTAAGCTGTGATTTCCATATCATCAAGCTAATCAATCCATAGACTGGTGGGTTGTGTCCATCTACCAGCAGGTGGAGATAGAGAGCAAACTTTTGCCTCCCTATATGTGGTCATGTGCTGCCGGAAACTCCCCAGTATGTTCTCTATCTCAGCAGGTGGTGGTCACACACAGCAGCAGCTCTGGCTAGGCCTCCAAGCCTAATCTTTAGGTTTTGTTGAGTGCCTGGGGTTGAGGGCTCTTCTTGAGCAAGTGCAAACCTGGTGGCGCCAGGTCCCTCCTTTTCTCCCCCCTCCCGCTGGCTCCGTTAAAAAAAAAAAAAAAAATTTTTGAACGTCCTTAAAGGCGTTTATTTCGACGTTTATTTAAACGTTTATTGCAGCTACTCACTGGGACACCAGGTCGTTACAGCTCGGAGCGGAAAGCAGGTAATTTTTACCTTTTTATAGCGGGCAGGGGGTTCCCCGATTGATCTCCACGTGGCATATGGGGTCGGAGGGCGAGGGCGCAAAAAGTTGCTCCCCGGATCGCTTGGGCGCTTCTAGAGGGGATGCGGGGGTCTTAAAGGCTGATTCGCCCTTGTTGGGTGACAGTTTCGTGACCGATGAGTGTCCCGGTCCTTCCTCCGGCGTGGCGGTTTTTCCCGCCATAAACGCCCATCCCCCGCTGCTCGCCTCCGCCATCTTGGCCGGCCACGCGGCTCGGACGGCTTCTTCTTGGGCCGCCCTTGAGGTAGGAGACATTAATGCCATGAACGCCCTTAATTTGGGCAACGGCACAAAAGCGGCTAAAGTTAAGCGCCGTTCTTCCCGCGCGGCTCCTTCGCGGAGTGTCGCGCCGGACGCCATCTTGGATGCGCAGCATGTCTCTCCCCCGCTCTTGCGAGCGCCGGTTGAGGGTGCGTCTAGGGCTGTAGCCCAGGCTGCGGAAGTGCACAGTCTGGGGGGTTTCTCCCAGGAGTTTGTTTTGCTGCTGCATCAGGCCTTCCTTATGCAAAACGCTGCCCCTGCTCCCTCGTCTGGTAAAGAGGTTGAGGTCCCCGGAGGTGAACGCCCTCAGGTTGATTCCCAGGCCTTGGAGGACTTTGTCTCCTCCGATGTAGATGAGGGCAGCGTATCTGAGTTCTCCCAACTGTCCTTTGCGGATTCCTTGGAGGAGACGGATCCCCGCTCGGTTGGAGCGGATGACCCCTCTGCAGCGCGGCTTTTTAGCTCAGAGGATTTGCCCAACCTGTTAGTGCAGGCCATGGGCATTTTGAAGATTTCCTCTCCGGAGGACGTCTCTCCCTCAGCCCCTATTGGCTCTGCCATTATGCTGGGGACGAAGCGCCCGCCTAGAACCTTCCACGTGCATGATGCCATGCACACCTTAATTTCGGCTCAATGGGATGTCCCGGAAGCGAGCCTTAAAGTGGCTAGGGCTATGTCCCGCCTCTATCCTTTGCCTGAAGGTGAACGTGAGGCCTATCTGTGGCCTACCGTGGATTCTTTAATCACTGCGGTGACTAAGAAAACGGCGTTGCAGGTGGAAGGTGGCACGGCCCTAAAGGACGCCCAAGACAGAAGATTGGAGGCGGCCTTAAGGTCGTCCTTTGAGGCGGCTGCTTTAAGTTTGCAGGCCTCAGTTTGCGGCTCCTATGTGGCCAGGGCGTGCCTGACTATGGTGCAGCGGGCTTCCCCCTCGGATCATTCCTTGAGGGCTGATTGGCCGGCCCTGGAATCGGGCTTAGCCTATTTGGCAGACTTGCTGTATGATGTCTTGAGGGCCTCAGCTAAAGGCATGGCTCAGACAATCTCTGCGCGGCGGTGGCTTTGGCTGAAGCATTGGTCTGCTGACCACGCCTCTAAATCCCGCCTGGCTAGATTGCCTTTTAAAGGCAAGCTGCTCTTTGGGGTCGAGCTGGACAAAATCGTGACCGATCTCGGCACGTCTAAGGGCAAGAAGTTACCAGAGGTCAGGGCTCGGGCTAGTACTCGTCCCGGTACCTCCAGAGGACGGTTTCAGGAAGCCCGTCGGTACCGCCCGGGCAGGTCGGGCTCCTCTGCCCCCTCTTCCTTCAAGAGGAATTTCTCCCCCAAGCAGCATTCCTTTCGCAGAGACCGCCGTCCCGGAGGGGCTCCCTCCGGTCCTCCCCCAGGGTCTCGTACCCAATGACGGGGCCTTGGTCCACGCCCCAGTGCAGATTGGAGGACGGCTGTCCTCGTTTCTGGGCGAGTGGACCACAATAACTTCAGACGCTTGGGTGCTGGAAGTCATCAGAGACGGCTACAAGCTAGAGTTCTGCCGACCCTTAAGAGACGGGTTTGTACTCTCTCCCTGCAAGTCTCCGGTCAAAGCTGTGGCAGTGCAGCAGACCTTGGACAACCTGATCTGCCTGGGTGCGGTCGTTCCGGTGCCAGAAACTCAGCTTGGCAAGGGACGTTACTCCATTTACTTTGTGGTACCAAAGAAAGGAGGTTCTGTCCGGCCTATCCTCGACCTCAAAGGGGTCAATCGGGCCTTGAAAGTGCGGCACTTTCGCATGGAGACTCTCCGCTCTGTTATAGCGGCAGTGAAGGCAGGAGAGTTCTTGGCTTCCTTGGACATCAAGGAAGCGTACCTGCATATTCCCATCTGGCCTCCTCATCAACGCTTTCTGCGTTTTGCAGTCCTGGGACAACACTTCCAGTTCAGAGCCCTCCCTTTCGGGTTGGCTACTGCTCCGCGGACCTTTTCCAAAGTAATGGTGGTCATAGCGGCCTTCCTGCGAAAGGAAGGAATACAAGTCCATCCTTATGTGGACGACTGGTTGATCCGAGCCCCCTCTTATGCAGAGTGCGGCAAAGCTGTGGACCGGGTAGTTGCTCTTTAGAGCTCCCTGGGATGGATCATCAACTGGGAGAAGAGCCAGCTGCGCCCGACTCAGTCCCTGGAGTATCTGGGAGTTCGATTCGACACCCAAGTGGGCAGAGTGTTCCTGCCAGACAATCGGATTGTCAAAGTTCAGGCTCAGGTGGACCAGTTCCTAGTAGACTCTCCTCTTTGGGCTTGGGACTATGTGCAGCTGTTGGGCTCTATGATGGCCACGATGGAAGTAGTGCCCTGGGCCAGGGCTCATATGAGACCACTTCAACACTCTCTGCTGCAGCGCTGGACTCCGATGTCGGAGGATTATGCTGTGCGCCTTCCCTTGGACCCAGCAGTGCGCAAGGCGCTGAGCTGGTGGCTGCAGACAGACAAGTTGTCTGCGGGAATGCCTCTGGTGACCCCAGAGTGGATTGTCGTCACGACGGACGCCTCTTTGTCGGGCTGGGGAGCCCACTGCTTGGGAAGGACAGCGCAGGGGCTCTGGTCTCCTGCAGAGGCAAAGTGGTCTATCAACCTCCTGGAACTCAGAGCCATTCGGTTGGCGCTTTTGGAGTTCATCCCGGTACTGGCGTTGAAGCCAGTACGGGTCCTGTCGGACAATGCCATGGCTGTGGCCTATGTCAACCACCAGGGAGGTACCAAGAGCGCCCCTCTAGCCAAGGAGGCCATGAATCTATGCCAGTGGGCGGAAGCGAACCTGGAACAGCTGTCAGCGGCCCACATTGCCGGAGTCATGAATGTCAAGGCGGACTTTCTCAGTCGCCATACCTTGGAGCCCGGAGAGTGGCAGCTATCTGCTCAGGCGTTCTTGGACATCACGAAGCGCTGGGGCCAGCCGAGCCTAGATCTGATGGCGTCATCGGCCAATTGCCAAGTGCCGCGCTTTTTCAGCAGAGGACGGGACCCTCGATCCCTGGGAGTAGATGCTCTTCTCCAACAGTGGCCGACACAAGAGCTTCTCTATGTGTTCCCGCCCTGGCCCATGCTGGGCAGGGTGCTAGACCGGGTGGCAAAGCATCCGGGCCGGATAATCCTGGTGGGTCCGGATTGGCCCAGACGTCCCTGGTATGCGGACTTGATCAGGCTCTCAGTCGACGATCCTCTGCGGCTGCCAGTAGAGCAGGGCCTGTTACATCAGGGTCCCGTGGTGATGGAGGATCCCTCCCCCTTTGGTCTTACGGCCTGGCTATTGAGCGGCAGCGTCTGAAAAAGAAGGGCTTCTCAGACAAGGTCATCGCCACTATGCTGAGCGCGAGGAAGCGCTGTACTTCTACTGCTTACGCCAGGGTTTGGCGTACCTTTGCAGCGTGGTGTGAAGCAGGCTCACTTTCTCCCTTCACTGCTCCAATTTCTTCAGTGTTGGCGTTCCTGCAAGAAGGTCTGGAGAAAGGCCTGTCGCTCAGTTCCCTTAAAGTCCAGGTAGCGGCTCTGGCTTGCTTCAGGGGCCGCCTGAAGGGTGCTTCCCTGGCTTCGCAGCCAGATGTGGTGCGCTTTCTCAAGGGAGTTAATCACCTGCGCCCTCCTCTGCACTCAGTGTTGCCTGCGTGGAATCTCAACCTGGTGCTAAGAGCCTTGCAGAAGCCGCCTTTTGAACCCTTGTCTAGGGCATCTCTGAAAGACCTGACGTTGAAAGCAGTCTTTTTGGTGGCTATCACTTCAGCCAGAAGAGTTTCCGAGCTCCAAGCACTCTCATGTCGAGAGCCTTTTCTGCAGTTCACTGAGGCAGGAGTGACTATTCGCACAGTGCCTTCCTTCCTGCCCAAGATTGTTTCTCGCTTCCATGTGAATCAGCAGCTCTGTCTCCCTTCCTTTCGTAGG
Organism: Microcaecilia unicolor; assembly: GCF_901765095.1. Taxonomy (NCBI): domain Eukaryota; kingdom Metazoa; phylum Chordata; class Amphibia; order Gymnophiona; family Siphonopidae; genus Microcaecilia; species Microcaecilia unicolor. Next base: position 432,148,851 of record NC_044033.1, read on the forward strand.
GAGGACTACCCAGAGGAATACTCTGCTCTCAAATTTCTGGATGTGAGACGAGTCATCATCAGATACTTGGAAGTGACCAATGATTTCCGGAAATCGGATCATCTGTTTGTCCTGTTTACAGGTCCTCGTAAGGGTCTGCAGGCTTCTAAGCCTACAGTGGCAAGATGGGTCAAGGAAGCCATTGCAGCGGCTTATGTGGCCGCGGGGAAGGTGCCGCCTATCCAGCTGAAGGCTCACTCCACTAGAGCTCTGGCGGCCTCAATGGCAGAGGCCGGGTCCGTCTCCTTGGAAGAGATATGCAAGGCGGCAACTTGGGCATCGGCCCATACCTTCTCCAGGCATTACCGCTTGACTGTGGCTGCTCGGGCGGAGGCCCGGTTTGGAGCTTCAGTGTTGCGGTCAGGGATTTCAATGTCCCGCCCTGGGTGAGTACTGCTTCGGTACATCCCACCAGTCTATGGATTGATCAGCTTGATGATATGGAAGGTAAAATTATGTATCATACCTGATAATTTTCTTTCCATTAATCATAGCTGATCAATCCATAGCCCCTCCCAGATATCTGTACTGTTTATATTCTGGTTGAATTTTAGGTTCAAGTTTAGTCTTCAGTTACTTCAGGAGGACTTCGTGTTCAAGTTCTTTTTTCACTTGGATTCTTCAAGAGTTGAGACGAGTTTGTGTTACAGTGAGCTGCTGCATTCCTCTCCCCTCCATTTTACGGGGCTGGATTGAGATTTAAATTCTGCCGGCACTCCCTCCCGCTTCGTGCGGCTGTAGGGCAGCTTTGCACCCCTCCCGCTTCGGCGGTGTTGGGGTCAGTCAGCTCCTCCCGCGGTTGCGGTTGCAGGATAAGCCAGATCCCCCCGCATCGGCGGGGTGGTGTCCCTCCCCCGCTCCGCGGGGATGAGCTGGACGGATTCCCCTCCCCCACTTGTGTGGGGATGACCTGGGTTAATTCCCCTCCCCCGTTTAGGCGGTGGTGAGCTGGGCAGAGTGTCCCTTTGTGGGTGTAATTCTCTAAGTGCTGAGTCCTGCGGATGGAGCTTTGATATCGACATACTGAGGAGTTTCCGGCAGCACATGACCACATATAGGGAGGCAAAAGTTTGCTCTCTATCTCCACCTGCTGGTAGATGGACACAACCCACCAGTCTATGGATTGATCAGCTATGATTAATGGAAAGAAAATTATCAGGTATGATACATAATTTTACCATTTAGAATCTAGTCCCACGTGTGTAAGATTCCCAATGATGAGAGAGAGCTGTTAAGTATGTATGAGTCTGAGCAGCTAAATTTGTGGCAACAAAGTAGCAGGGCCATGGTTTCCAAAACTGGTCTCTGTTCTGAGAACAGACCTCAGACCCTAGAGTTAGCCAAAAATTATTCGGTGGTCGTTCAACTCCACTATATAATCATTGGTCCAATTCCTAGTAATTTTTCAAGTAAAATTATTTTTATATTTTTACATATTTAATTTTTAAAATTGAGATATAGCACAACTTTACCCATTGTTCCTTCTGGACACATATGTCAGGTTCAATGCAGTGTAACAAACCCCTGTACCTGTTCACCCCATATAGTTCCTCCCATTTTGTTCCCACATTTTAAACACAAAAGACCACCAGTCTTATTCAAACACTCCCCTTCCCTCATAATCCCTCCCCCCCCTTGTTGCATAAATACATAAGTATTGCCATACTGGGAAAGACCAAAGGTCCATCGAGCCTAACTTCCTGTTTCCAGCAGTGGCCAATCCAGGTCACAAATACCTGGCAAGATCCCAAAAATGTACAAAACATTTTATACCGCTTATCCCAGAAATAGTGGATTTTCCCCAAGTCCATTTAATAACGGTCTATGGACTTTTCCTTTAGGAAGCAGTCCAAACCTTTTTTTAAAACTACACTAAGCTAACCGCCTTTACCACATTCTCTGACAATGAATTCCAGAGTTTAATTTTTTTTTTTTTGTTACATTTGTACCCCGCGCTTTCCCACTCATGGCAGGCTCAATGCGGCTTACATGGGGCAATGGAGGGTTAAGTGACTTGCCCAGAGTCACAAGGAGCTGCCTGTGCCGGGAATCGAACTCAATTCCCCAGGACCAAAGTCCACCACCCTAACCACTAGGCCACTCCTCCACTCTTTACACGTTGAGTGAAGAAAAGTTTCTCCAATTCGTTTTAAATTTACTACATTCTAGCTTCATCGCATGCTCCCTAGTCCTGGTATTTTTGGAAAGCGTGTACAGACGCTTTACATCTACCAGTTCAACTCCACTCATTATTTTATAGACCTCTATCATATCTCCCCTCAGATACCTTTTCTCCATGCTGAAGAGGCCAGAATGGAACACAATATTCGAGGTGCAGTCGCACCATGGAGTGATACAAAGGCATTATAACATCCTCATTTTTGTTTTCTATTCCTTTCCTAATAATACCTAACATTCTATTTGCTTTCTTAGCCGCAGCAGCACACTGAGCAGAGGGTTTCAACGTATCATCAACGACGACACCTAGATCCGTTTCTTGGTCCTTGACTCCTAATGTGGAACCTTTCATGACGTAGCTATAATTCGGGTTCCTCTTTCCCACATGCATCACTTTGCACTTGCTCACATTAAACGTCATCTGCCATTCAGATGCCCAGTCTTCCAGTCTCGTAAGGTCCTCTTGTAATTTTTCACAATCCTCCCACGATTTAACGACTTTGAATAACTTTGTGTCATCAGCACAACATAAAACAAGAACTAGTTAAGGTGGTCGGGGGTGGGGGAAGGGGTTTGGGAGTCCTCAGCAGGTCTGGGTCTTTCTCAGAGGAGCGTGTGTGTTTCCAGAGAGTGTGGGCAGGGCCTCCATTGAACACACTTTGTATCTTGAGGGTTTGGGGGGGGGGGGGGGGGGGGGGAGACCGATGGATTGTTCCTATTCTTTAAGAGAGGTTCCCTAGTAGCTTAGGGCAGCAGTTTAACAGCCCCATGCTCCCAGGTGTGAAAAATGCCAGCTTTGAGCTGGTGTTTTTCACACAGTAATGCAACTTGCAAAGTTCACTGCAAGCTGTATTGTTTGATTTGCATAATAATGAGGTGTTATGCTTGTACTGTATTTGCATGCTTTAGATTTCATTAGTATGGATGGTGTTGTAACTGAAACTAATGTTCCTTACAGTAATAATGCAGGATATTTCTGTTTACTGCATAATAGGGAAAGGGAAATGGTTTTTGCAACTACATTCAAAGCGGTTTACGTATATTCAGGTACTTATTTTGTACCAGGGGCAATGGAGGGTTAAATGACTTGCCCACAGTCACAAGGAGCTGCAGTGGGAATCGAACTCAGTTCCCCAGGATCAAAGTCCACTGCACTAACCACTAGGCTACTCCTCCATGAGGCAAATGTACGTTATTGCCTTAATACATGTTAAAATTAAGGAAGGTAATTGCTTTGAGTGTGGATTGTTTTGATGTATCTTTTTAAATGGGCACTTGTGTGCCTTCTCTACCTAGGTGTTCTATAAAAATGCTTTATAGAGTAATACTGTATGAATATTTTTTTTCTATTGGTAGACTCTTTATAAGACACAGGTTCGAGAACTTAAAGAGGAAGCTGAAGAGAGAGCCAAGATTTGCAAAGAAATGCAACAGAAGATCCAAGAGTTACAAGATGAGAGGTGAGATCATTTTATTTGAATTAAAAATACAAGAATAAGAAGTATATTTTTACATGTATTTCTTTCCTCCCCCCTAATCTTGGCTTTCCTTCTACTACACCTATACTTCCAATCATACCCTACCCCCTTTTTGCTCACTGATACTTACCAAACACTAAGTGTTTTCATTTGCTAACGTCAGGAGTTTCTCTGGGATTAGATGCTACCTTCTCTCTGTGAACAACTATCAAAATAACAGGTGTCAGTAAACCACAAACCACGGCTTTTTTCAGGAGTACATAAGTGCATAAGTATTGCCATACTGGTACAGAGCAAAGGTCCATCAAGCCCAGCATCCTGTTTCCAACAGTGGCCAATCCTGGTCACAAGTGCCTGGCAAGATCCCAAAAAAGTACAAAACATTTTATTCTGCTTATCCCATAAATAAGCAGTAGATTTTCTCTTAGTCCATTTTAATTATGGTTTATGGACTTTTCCTTTAGGAAGCTGTCCAAACCTTTTTAAACCTCGCTAAGCTAACCGCCTATACCACATTCTCTGGCAATGAATTCTAGAGTTTAATTACACGTTCAGTGAAGAAAAATTTTCTCTGATTTATTTTAAATTTACTACTTAGTAGCTTCATTGAATGCCTCCTACTCCTAGTATTTTTGGAAAGAGTAAACAGATGCTTCACGTCTACATTTTCCACTCCACTCATTATTTTATAGATCTCTATCATATCTCCCCTTAGCCGTCTTTTCTCCATGCTGAAGAGCCCCAGACGCTTTAGCCTTTCCTCATAGGGAAGTCGTCCCATCCCCTTTATCATTTTTGTTCCCCTTCTCTGCACCTTTTCTAATTCCACTATATCTTTTTTTAGATGCGGTGACCTGAGCTGCACCTGTAGGTGTTGCTATTTAGCAGTGGTTGTGTTTCCCCCACGTCCAGAGGCTAGATCTGTAGTGTTGGCACCAAATCCTGCCAATCAGATGAGTAGAAGACAGGCTAAGAAATAGTAATGCATACAACAACCAGAGTCTGTTCACAAAACACTCCTTTGTCAGCAGTCCAGCTTAATCTGCTGAATTAAGCTTTAGATACCAGAAAGGCCTAAAGGGTCAAAATAGATCGCAGAAAATAATGTTTGCAGAATAATGAAGTTTGGACTGACAAACGTTATTATTCTGCATCTTGAGAGATATGGTGATTTTTACACACACAAGCTGCTTATGACAACTATTGGTCTAATGACGTAAATATCTGTACAAGAGATTTCTCTCCATGGGCTATTTTTTCTGTTTCCATGTTGTTGTTTTTTAAATTTCAACCAGCTGATCAGACCACCTTCTTGTGAATTTTAGAGACTCCTTGGCTGCTCAGCTGGAGATCACTCTGACAAAAGCAGACTCTGAACAGCTTGCCCGCTCCATTGCAGAAGAGCAGTACTCAGACCTGGAGAAAGAGAAGATCATGAAAGAGTTGGAGATCAAAGAGATGATGGCTCGCCACAAGCAGGAACTCACAGAGAAGGATACTACCATAGGATCTGTGCGTAAATAGCATACAGCAGATTCTTTCTTTGCTTATCGTGTTGACAGAATTCAGTGGTATTACCCTTTTAAGGCCTCTATGATATAACGTAAGTACATAAGTGTTGCCATATTGGGACAGACCAGAGGTCCATCAAGCCCAGCATCCTGTTTCCAGCCGTGGCCAATCCCAAGTATCTGGTAAGATCCCAAAACAGTACAATACATTTTATGCTGCTTTTCCTAGAAATAAGCAATATTTTTCCCTCAAATAAATCTTAATAATGGCTTATGGACTTTTCTTTTAGGAAGCTATCCAAACCTTTTTTAAACCCCACTAGACCTTTATCCTATTTCCCCTCAGCCGTCTTTTCTCCAAGCTGAAGAGCCCTAACCGCTTTACCTTTTCCTCATAGGGAAGTCATCCCATCCTCTTTATCTGCGCTACCCAAGCTGCAAAGGACTCAAATACAAATCAACTTATGCGTCCAGTTTTTCCTACATAAGCACACAACTGTGGAACGCATTACCAAAAGCCTTGAAAACTACGAATGACCACCTAAACTTCCAGAAAACACTAAAAACTAACCTGTTTATAAAAAGGCATACTCTACCGATCCAACATAAATGCCTGATCTCTGCAACAAAACTAAAGAACGTAATGGACATAACACAGCTCTTCCATTGTATGATTCCCTAGTGTGGTTATGCCACATGAACTTTATCTTACTATAACATCACTTTGTATTTGTTTACACCGGAGTCTGTAACGCCTCTCCGGTACTATGTAAGCTACATTGAGCCTACAAATAGGTGGGAAAATGTGGGATATAAATGTAACAAATAAATCATTTTCGTCACCCTTCTCTGTACCTTTTCTAATTCTTTTTTGAGATGCGGTGACCAGAATTGCACACAATATTCGAGTTGTGGTCACACCATGGAGCGATACAAAGGCATTATAACAGTCATTTTTGTTCTCTAGTCCTTTCCTAACAATACCTAACATTCTATTTGCTTTTTAGCCACCGCCACACACTGATCAGAGGGTTTGAATGTATCATCCCTTTCCTGGTGGGTGTCTCCTAATGTGGAACTTTGCATCACAGAACTATAGTTCGTGTTCCTCTTTCCCACATGCATCACTTTGCACTTGCTCACATTAAACATCATCTGCCATTTGGATGCCCAGAGTCCCAGTCTCGTGAGGCCCTCTTGTAATTTTTCACAATCCTCTTGTGATTTATCAACTTTGAATAACTTTGTGTCGTCAGCAAATTTAATTACCTCACTAGTTACTCCCATCTCTAGATAATTTATAAATAAGTTCTTTTAAAAAAACAACGGTCCCTGCACAGACCCCTGGGGAACCCCACTATCTGCTGTTCTCCATTGAGAATACTGACCATTTAACCCTACTCTCTGTTTTCTATCTTTTAACCGGTTTTTAATCAACAATAGAACACAATCTCCTATCCCATGACTCTCCAGTTTCCTCTGGAGTCTTTCATAAGGTACTTTGTCAAATGCCTTTTGAAAATCCAGATACACAGTATCAACTGGCTCACCTTTATCCACATGTTTGTTCACGCCTTGAAAGTGAAGAGTTCTGGGGTTATCTATCACTCCCAGTATAGGGTTAAGGCCACTTATATCTGAGAAAGATGAAACAACCCCAAGGCTGCTTCTGGTATATATTTACCTTGTTTATCTAGATTCCGCAATTACCAGAGCTGTGCACTTACTCTGAGCAAGGTAGGAGATAACAAACTGAATAAATACAAATCAGCCCTCAAGTTTATTAGGTGCACATCTAGTAGTACAATGTTCACTAAACAGTTTTCTACCTGATTAATTGTAACAGCAGTCAATGCAGATTTCTCATATGGGGAGTGGTCAGACAGCAAATCAAGTAGATATCACTGTTCCTGAATTCTCCACAAAATAACCTGTATATCTGAGACTCCAAAGACTATGCAAGTAACATGTACAATCAATTGGTTATGGGAGTATATTACCCCAGCTCTGGGTCTGAGTTTTTAATGTTTTGTTTTACTACTCAAAAGCCAATTAGTAAATATAAAAAAACTGAAAGCTACCTATGAAAAAGCAATTGGGTTACTTTGCCAATTCTGATACAATTGATTGGTTTCTCGTAGGGAGAGTGCAGCTTGGCTGTCTCTCTGGCTTGAAGTAGGAAGTACACTCATTTTTATATGTCCACTCAGGATACGGATAATATGACAGTAAGCACACCTGATTGGATCTATATTAATGTCATAGTTAACACTGATTGGCTATGGTAATGAAGTGGTTAGTATTTTACTGGAAAAGCCAACAATAGACCACCTGTTACTGGAAGACAAAGTCATGTTCTTGCAAGATCACTCATTTCTACATTTTTGACCACATCTTCCTCAAAACACTTTCTATGACACCTGGTCATCTTCCTGTGAAGCCATCTTTGCTCAAGAACATCTGTTACCACCATATTGCCACATTCATGCAACTCTGCAAGTTAGACCCCCACCCTTGCGTGTTTCTTCTTGCTCTGCAGTGTTTCAACACTGGAGTTCAAGGCAGAGACACAGGCCTATAAGTTTTCTTTGATTTTGGATCATGAACCAAAGTCAGGCCTGGGACCAAATAATAATAATATTCAAAAGAAATGTAATAGATTAGTGAGGCAAGATTTCCCTTCACTAAATCCATGTTGGCTTTGTCTCATTAACCCATGCTTTTGAATATGCTCTGTAATTTTGTTCTTTATAATAGGCTTTACCATCTTGCCTGGCACCAACGTCAGGCTCACCAGTCTATAATTTCCTGGATCACCTCTGGAACCTTTTTAAAAAATTGGCGTTACATTGGCCACCCTCCAATCTTCTGGTACCATGCTTGATTTTAATGATTTTAAAGATAAATCACATATTACTAACAATAGTTCCGCCAGTTCATTTTTCAATTCTATCAGTACTCTGGGATGAATACCATCCGGTCCAGGTGATTGCTACTCTTCAGTTTGTTAAATTACACCATTACATCTTCAGGTTTGTAGAGATTTCATTCAGTTTTTCTGACTCATCAGCTTTGAATACCATTTCTGGCGCTGGTATCTCTCCCAAATCTTCCTCGGTGAAGACCGAAGCAAAGAATTTATGTAATTTCTCCGCTATGGCTTTATCTTCCCTGAGTGCCCCTTTTACCCCTCTGTCATCTAGCGGTCCCACTGATTCTTTTGCCGACTTCGTGCTTTTTAAATACCTAAAAAAGGTTTTTACTATGTGTTTTTTCTTCCAATACAATCTTTTTTTTCAAAGTCCCTCTTTGCCTTTCTTATCAGTGCTTTGCATTCGACTTGCCATTCCTTATGCTGTTTCTTATTATTTTCAGTTGGATCCTTCTTCCATATTTTTGAAGGATTTTCTTTAAGCTCTAATAGCTTCCTTCACCTCACTTTTTAACCATACCGGCTGTTGCTTGGCCTTCCTGCCTCCTTTTTTTTGAATAGCATCTATGCCTGATGTAAATTTATGACCTTCACAGCTGCTCCTCTAAGTGGTTCTTTTTTGTTGTTGTTGTTTTCACCGTTCTTCTCATTTATCAGCCTCCATTTTGTAAGTTAAACGCTAACATATTGGATTTCCTTTGTGTACTTACTTCAGAGCTGATATCAAATCTGATCATATTATGGTCACTGTTATCTAGTTGTCCCAGCACCAGATCATGTGCTCCACTAAGGTCTAGGTCTAGAATTTTGATTCCTGTACCAGCTGCTCCATAAAACAGTCCTTGATTTTGTAAAGGAATTTTACTTCCCTAGCATGCCCTGATGTTACATTTATCCAGTCAATATTGGGGTAAATGAAATCATCCATTATTGCGTTCCCCAGTTTGTTATCCTCTCTAATTTCTGATAACATTTCGACATCTGACTGTTCATCCTGGCTAGGTGGACGTTAGTACACTCCTATCACTATCCTTTTCCCCTTTACACATGGAATTTCAATCCATAGGGATTCCAAGATGTGTTTTGTGTCCTGCAGAATTTTCAATGCATTTGATTCAAGGCCCCCTCTAACATTCAGTGCTACCACTCCTACAATTCGATCCACCTTACCACTGCAATATAATTTGTATCCTGGTATGACAGTATCCCACTGGTTATCCTCCTTCCACCAGGTCTCAGAGATGCATATTGTATCTATTTTTTCATTTCTTAGGCTTCTGGCATTCGCATATAGACATTTCAAACTGTTTGTTCCTATTTACCTTGTACTCAGCAGTTGACAGTGATAATTTGCAATCTTTTGTCTGCTTTTTATTTAAAGACACCTGGTCTACTATGGTTTCTATTGCAATCTCGCTATCAGGATGCCCTATCTTCCCTGTTTTAGTGATATCTTTGAAAGATATCTTGTTCTGAGCCATGCGCTTTTGAGCGACTGTCGGCCTTCCCCTGTTAACAGTTCCTACGAGGAGTATTATGCACAAAGATTGTTGCTGGGCCAGAGCTTTTTCAGTAATTGTGGAACAGGTTGACATTTGAGATACTCTGAATCAAATTTGCTAACTTTTAGGAAGATTTTGGAGGCTCTCTGAGGCCCTCATGATCAAAAGCCCCGCGCTGTTCCAAACAGCACCCTAAAAATAGCGCCTGGATAGCGCAGGGCTTTTCTGCATCGATGATCAAAGATAATGCATGCTAATCTAAGCAGCACTATTATCTTTGATTATCATGTTGAAGTGCGGGAGAATTGCGCCCGAGCATGCGCTCAGCACAATCCTCCCGCACTTGTTTGACAGGTCTGGGCTGTCAAAAGCCCAAACCTGTCAAACAGCCTGGCCCGAGGCCCGAACAACGAGGCCCCCCCCCCCCCAAACCCCCAGAAAACGTCGTGGCCGCCGCCGCCGGCCAAACCCTCTCCCACCCAGCGACGGGGGTGGGGTGGGGGCTGGAGGATCGGTGGGTCTCCAGCCCCCGAAACCCCCAGTAATCGTTGCTCCATCGACGGGGGGGGGGGGGGGGGTGCCTGGAGGTCCGGTGGACCTCCAGCCCACCCCAAATCCTCCCCCCAGCGTTGTCTTTAAATTCCCTGGTGGTCCGTGGTGTGGTGACACCCCCCTGGCCCCGTCCCGGCCCCCTCCCGGCCCCCCTACCTTTCTGTTGGAGGAGGGACGCAGCCTGCCTGCCTCCCTCCTCTTCCTGTCAGTCGAAGCCCAAAATGGCGGCGCCCAGCACCGCCCACTGCATCCTGGGATGCACTGGTCTGTAGCCCCGCCCAGTGCATCCCAGGATGCAGTGGACGGTGCTGGGCGCTGCCATTTTGAGCTTCGACTGACAGGAAGAGGAGGGAGGCAGGCAGGCTGCGTCCCTCCTCCAACACAAGGTAGGGGGGCCGGGACGGGGCCAGGGGGTGTCACGACACCACGGACCACCAGGGAATTTAAGGAGAACGCTGGGGGGAGGATTTGGGTGGGCTGGAGGTCCACCAGACCTCCAGCACCACCCCCCCCCCCCCCCCCATCGATGGAGCAACGATTACTGGGGGTTTCGGGGGCTGGAGACCCACCGATCCTCCAGCCCCCCCCCCCCCCCCCCGGTCGATGGATCGACGATTTCTGGGGGTTTCGGGGGCTGGAGACCCACCGGACCTCCAGCCCCCGTTCGCCTTGGGGGGGGGGGGGGGGGAAGGGGGGCCTGCCAGCATGCAACTGCATACTGGACAGGGCTCACCATTCCTCCCCAATGATCCACAAAATCTAACGCCAGCTCGGAGCTGGCGTTGATTTTGCTGCGGCCAGCGACCCAATCTTTGGCGCGCTGGTCGCTGATCATTGGGGATGAATGCGTTAAGCGCCAATTAGCATGCATTTGCAAGCTAATTGCGCTAGAAGCCCTGTTTAGCATGCATTTGCATGCTACTTGCGCTTAGAGCCCTCGAGTGCGCTGTTTCAGGCGCTCGAGGGCTCTGATCATGGGTCGGCTGCAAACTCTGGCGCTAGTATGGCGTTAACAGCCTCTAGCGCCAGAGTTTGCTTTTGATCATGAGGGCCTAACATTGTTAGTTTAGGAAGGTGTTAAACTGTACTGCCAAAATATTAAGGAGGATGAATAGATGCCTTAAATTTAATCTGCCAGTGTAGGTTTTTTAAATTGCTTGGTACTTTTATAGTTAAGAGTTTGTTTAGGATATTTATTGATTTTTGCCTTCATAGTTTTGGTAATAGTTTAGTTAGCATTTGAAATACCACCTTTGCTAACTTAGCACATCAAAGCAGTTTACATAAAAATTTGAAAGAGACAGGAACTATAATATTCATGAAAGCCATCCACATAAGTTAAGAGTCAGAGAGGGGGAAGGGACCTGCGTAGGGGGGAGGGAAGGGAAAGGAGAGAAACTAAAAGGGGAATAAGGCACTCCTGTAACGAGATGATCCAAAGAAGCTCGGCTAGGTGGTACCAAAAGCTCTGTCCATTTCTTTTACTAGAAATTAGGTCTAGATGTTCCTCTCCTTTCCAGATTAATGCTTATACAAAACATTTTGCCGTATTACATAAAAAGGTGCCTTATTTTACTTACGTTTTAAAGTACACAAAAGCACAGTTGAAACAAATCCTTTTGCTACGTGTCATGCTAAAATATTCATTAAATGTGTGTGTGTGTGTGTGTGTGTGTGTGACACAGGGGCGTAGCCAGACCTCGGCGAGAGGGGGGTCCAGAGCCCGGGGGGCACATTTTAGCCCGCCTCCCCCAGCAGCCGACCCTCCCCCACCACTTTCGACCCGCTACCAGGTAACTTTGCAGGGGGGGTCCCCAACCCCCGCCAGCCGGTCTTCTTCAGCGCCAGTCTCCGGCACGTTCGCTGATCTGTTTCTGTGAGCCTGTGCATGCAGGATGTCAGGAGTCAGGACTCACAGAAACAGATCAGCGAACGCGCCGGAGACCGGCGCTGAAGATGACTTCGGCTGGCGGGGGTTGGGGACCCCCACCAGCAAAGGTACCTGGTGGTGGCGGGAGGGGGGTCGAAAGTAGAGGGGGCCATGGCTAAATCTTTGGGGGCCCATGCCCCCGTGGCCCCACCTAGCTATGCCCCTGGTGTGACAGCCTACAAACTGAAAATTCTTCTTTTTGCATTTCTTGATCAGTGTTTCCCCCAAAACTACATCTTAGTGCCAAAACACAGTGCCTTGATTAGCCAGTTTATGGTGTGCAATTTTATTTCTCCGAGGACAAGCAGGCTGCTTGTTCTCACTGATGGGTGACGTCCACGGCAGCCCCTCCAATCGGAAAACTTTACTAGCAAAGGCCTTTGCTAGTCCTCGCGCGCCGATGCGCACCGTGCATGCGCGGCCGTCTTCCCGCCCGAACCGGCTCGTGTTCGTCAGTCTTTTGTCCGCGCTCGGGACGGTCGTGTGTTGCGCCGTTTCGCGCCCCTCAAGTTGACCCTCGCGCGTCTTCACGTTTTTGCTCTAAAAAAAAAAAAATTTAATTAAATTAGAAGAAGACCTTTACGGTCTTTTCCCTTTTCCCATGTTTCCAGCTTTTGCCCCGCTAAGTTTCCTTTCGTTTTCGGGGTAGGCCTTTTTGAGGCCTCGGTTCGGGTTTTTTCTCTCCCTATTTTTGGTGCCTTTACCGCCAGTACGAGTTTTGATTTCGCCGGCGTGATTTTACTGCCCATGTCATTGATGTCTCCCAGCGGCTTCAAGAAGTGCACCCAGTGCGCCCGGGTAATCTCGCTCACTGATAGGCACGCGTCGTGTCTTCAGTGTCTGGGGGCTGGGCACTGCCCGCAGGCCTGTAGTCTTTGCGCCCTTTTACAGAAGAGGACTCAGGTAGCGAGATTGGCCCAGTTTGAAAAAGTCAAAGAAGCATCGACACCGGTCTCCTTCCCGCATCGGTACCGAGAGCTCTGGGTCGCCGAGGGAGTCGGCACCCAGTAGGCATCGGCACCGGGAGGACCGCTCACCCTCTGTTCAGGAGGTTTCAATGCGCTCCGCCTTGGACAGCCTGGAACAGCCTCCATGCCCGGAACAGACTCTGACTTCGACGCCTGCATCGGCTTCCATGTCTTTCTCCACAGCCGCTCTGCACGAGAGTCTCCGGGCCGTTCTCCCAGAGATTCTGGGAGAGCTGTTGCGCCCTTCCCCTCCGGTACCGGGGGTGCTTGCGCCACCGGTACCGTCGAGTGAGTCGCCGGCTGGCCCCTTGCCCGGGGTGAGGTCTCCGACATCGGTGCCGCATGCGGTACCGACTGCGGTCGCCTCCCAGGAAGGCTCCCCGACTACGTCGGCGGAGGGAGCTTCGCCGGTGCGGGCGAGGGAGTCTACCTCTCGACGCTCCCACCGTGGCCGTGGTTCCACGGAGTCGAGCCGGGCACGGCTTCAGACACAGGTCCGTGAACTTGTGTCTGATACCGAAGGTGAGGCCTCATGGGAAGAGGAGGAGGACATCAGATATTTCTCTGACGAGGAGTCTGAGGGCCTTCCTTCTGATCCCACTCCCTCCCCTGAAAGGCAGCTTTCTCCTCCCGAGAGTCTGTCTTTTGCGGCCTTTGTCCGGGAGATGTCTACGGCCATCCCCTTCCCGGTGGTTGTGGAGGACGAGCCCAGGGCTGAAATGTTTGAGCTCCTGGACTATCCTTTTCCACCTAAGGAAGTGTCCACAGTACCCATGCATCATGTCCTAAAAAAGACATTGCTGGCGAACTGGACCAAGCCTCTAAGTAATCCCCACATTCCCAAGAAGATCGAGTCCCAGTACCGGATCCATGGGGACCCAGAGCTGATGCTCACTCAGTTGCCTCATGACTCTGGTGTGGTGGATCTGGCCCTAAAGAAGGCTAAGAGTTCTAGGGAGCATGCTTCGGCGCCCCCGGGCAAGGACTCTAGAACTTTAGACTCCTTTGGGAGGAAGGCCTACCATTCTTCTATGCTCGTGGCCAAAATCCAGTCTTACCAGTTCTACACGAGCATACATATGCAGAACAATGTGCGGCAGTTGGCGGGCTTGGTGGACAAGCTCCCTCCTGAGCAAGCCAAGCCATTTCAGGAGGTGGTCAGGCAGCTGAAGGCGTGCAGAAAATTCCTGGCCAGAGGGGTATATGATACCTTTGATGTCGCGTCCAGGGCCGCTGCTCAAGGTGTGGTGATGCGCAGACTCTCATGGCTGCGTGCCTCCGACCTGGAGGATAGGATCCAGCAGCGGATTGCGGACTCCCCTTTCCGAGCGGACAATATTTTTGGAGAGAAAGTCGAACAGGTGGTAGAGCAGCTCCACCAGCGGGATACCGCTTTCGACAAGTTCTCCCACCGGCAGCCTTCAGCATCTACCTCCTCAGGTAGACGTTTTTATGGGGGAAGGAAGACTGTTCCCTACTCTTCTGGTAAGTGTAGGTACAATCCTCCTTCTCGACAGCCTGTGGCCCAGGCTAAGCCCCAGCGCGCGCGCGCTCTCGTCAGCAGCGTGCGCCTCAGCAAGGCCCCACGGCTCCCCAGCAAAAGCAGGGGGCGAGCTTTTGACTGGCTCCAGCAGAGCATAGCTGACATCAACGTGTCAGTGCCGGGCGATCTGCCGGTCGGGGGGAGGTTGAAAGTTTTTCACCAAAGGTGGCCTCTCATAACCTCCGACCGTTGGGTTCTTCAAATAGTCCAGCAAGGATACACCCTCAATTTGGCCTCCAAACCTCCAAATTGCCCACCGGGAGCTCAATCCTACAGCTTCCAGCACAAGCAGGTACTTGCAGAGGAACTCTTCGCCCTTCTCAGCGCCAATGCGGTCGAGCCCGTGCCATCCGGGCAAGAAGGGCTGGGATTCTATTCCAGGTACTTCCTTGTGGAAAAGAAAACGGGGGATGTGTCCCATCCTAGACCTAAGAGCCCTGAACAAATATCTGGTCAAGGAAAAGTTCAGGATGCTTTCCCTGGGCACCTTCTTCCCATGATTCAGGAAAACGACTGGCTATGCTCTCTGGACTTGAAGGACGCCTACACGCACATCCCGATACTGCCAGCTCACAGACAGTATCTGCGATTTCAGCTGGGCACACGTCACTTCCAGTACTGTGTGCTACCCTTTGGGCTCGCCTCTGCGCCCAGAGTGTTCACGAAGTGCTTGGCTGTAGTAGCGGCGGCGCTTCGCAGGCTGGGAGTACACGTGTTCCCCTATCTCGACGATTGGCTGGTGAAGAACACATCCGAGGCAGGAGCTCTACAGTCCATGCAGATGACTATTCGCCTCCTGGAGCTACTGGGGTTTGTGATAAATTATCCAAAGTCCCATCTTCTCCCAGTACAGAGACTCGAATTCATAGGAGCTCTGCTGGATTCTCGGACGGCTCGTACCTATCTCCCAGAGACGAGAGCCAACAACTTGTTGTCCCTTGTCTCGCGGGTGCGAGCGTCCCAGCAGATCACAGCTTGGCAGATGTTGAGATTGCTGGGCCACATGGCCTCCACAGTTCATGTGACTCCCATGGCCCGCCGTCACATGCGATCTGCTCAATGGACCCTAGCTTCCCAGTGGTTTCAGGCTGCTGGGGATCTAGAAGACGTGATCCACCTGTCCACGAGTTTTCTCAAATCCCTGTATTGGTGGACGATTTGGTCCAATTTGACTGTGGGACGTCCTTTCCAAATTCCTCAGCCACAAAAGGTGCTTACTACGGATGCGTCTCTCCTAGGGTGGGGAGCTCATGTCGATGGGCTTCACACCCAGGGAAGCTGGTCCCTCCAGGAACGCGATCTGCAGATCAATCTCCTGGAGTTACGAGCGGTCTGGAACGCTCTGAAGGCTTTCAGAGATCGGCTGTCCCACCAAATTATCCAAATTCAGACACACAACCAGGTTGCCATGTATTACATCAACAAGCAGGGGGGGCACCGGATCTCACCCCCTGTGTCAGGAAGCCGTCAGCATGTGGCTCTGGGCTCGCTGTCACGGCATGGTGCTCCAAGCCACATATCTGGCAGGCGTAAACAACAGTCTGGCCGACAGGTTGAGCAGGATTATGCAACCTCACGAGTGGTCGCTTAATTCCCGTGTAGTGCGACAGATCTTCCAGGTGTGGGGCACCCCCTTGGTAGATCTCTTCGCATCTCGAGCCAACCACAAAGTCCCTCAGTTCTGTTCCAGGCTTCAGGCCCACGGCAGACTGGCATCGAATGCCTTCCTCCTGGACTGGGGGGAGGGTCTGCTGTATGCTTATCCTCCCATACCTCTGGTGGGGAAGTCTTTGTTGAAACTCGAGCAAGACCGAGGCACCATGATTCTGATTGCTCCTTTTTGGCCGCGTCAGATCTGGTTCCCTCTTCTTCTGGAGTTGTCCTCCAAAGAACCGTGGAGATTGGAGTGTTTTCCGACCCTCATCACACAGGACGAAGGGGCGCTTCTGCATCCCAACCTCCAGTCTCTGGCTCTCACGGCCTGGATATTGAGAGCGTAGACTTTGCCTCTTTGGGTCTGTCAGAGGGTGTCTCCCGCATCTTGCTTGCTTCCAGGAAAGATTCCACTAAGAGGAGTTACTTCTTTCTATGGAGGAGGTTTGCCGTATGGTGTGACAGCAAGGCCCTAGATCCTCGCTCTTGTCCTACACAGACCCTGCTTGAATACCTTCTGCACTTGTCTGAGTCTGGTCTCAAGACCAACTCTGTAAGGGTTCACCTTAGTGCAATCAGTGCATACCAATACCGTGTGGAAGGTAAGCCGATCTCAGGACAGCCTTTAGTTGTTCGCTTCATGAGAGGTTTGCTTTTGTCAAAGCCCCCCGTCAAACCTCCTACAGTGTCATGGGATCTCAATGTCGTTCTCACCCAGCTGATAAAACCTCCCTTTGAGCCACTGAACTCCTGCCATCTGAAGTACTTGACCTGGAAGGTCATTTTCTTGGTGGAGTCAGTGAGCTTACACCAAATTTCATCATAACAGAGTAGTCCTCCGCACTCACCCTAAGTTCTTGCCAAAGGTTGTGTCGGAGTTCCATCTGAACCAGTCAATTGTCTTGCCAACATTTTTTCCCCGTCCTCATTCCTGCCCTGCTGAATGTCAGCTGCACACATTGGACTGCAAAAGAGCATTGGCCTTCTTTCTGGAGCGGACACAGCCCAACAGACAGTCCGCCCAATTGTTTGTTTCTTTTGATCCCAACAGGAGGGGAGTGGCTGTGGGGAAACGCACCATATCCAATTGGCTAGCAGATTGCATTTCCTTCACTTACGCCCAGGTTGGGCTGGCTCTTGAGGGTCATGTCACGGCTCATAATGTTAGAGCCATGGCAGCGTCAGTGGCCCACTTGAAGTCAGCCACTATTGAAGAGATCTGCAAAGCTGCGACGTGGTCATCTGTCCACACATTCACATCTCATTACTGCCTGCAGCAGGATACCCGACGCGACAGTCGGTTCGGGCAGTCAGTGCTTCAGAATCTGTTCGGGGTTTAGAATCCAACTCCACCCCCCTAGGCCCATGTTTGTTCTTTTCCAGGCTACACTCTCAGTTAGTTGGATAAATTGTTAGGTCAATCTCAGTTATGTCCTCGCTGTTGCGAGGCCCAATTGACCATATTTGTTGTTTTGAGTGAGCCTGGGGGCTAGGGATACACCATCAGTGAGAACAAGCAGCCTGCTTGTCCTCGGAGAAAGCGAATGCTACATACCTGTAGAAGGTATTCTCCGAGGACAGCAGGCTGATTGTTCTCACAAACCCGCCTGCCTCCCCTTTGGAGTTGTGTCTTCCCTTGTCTTTGTCTTGCTACATATGGGACTGACGAACACGAGCCGGTTTTTGGCGTGAAGACGGCCGCGCATGCGCGGTGCGCATGGGCGCGCGAGGACTAGCAAAGGCCTTTGCTAGTAAAGTTTTTCGATTGGAGGAGCTGCCGTGGACGTCACCCATCAGTGAGAACAATCAGCCTGCTGTCCTCGGAGAATACCTTCTACAGGTATGTAGCATTCGCTTTACATAGCTAATGGATTTTACACATATTAAGCTCTTTGTAAGCAACTACTTGGTTTATGTTATAGAAGTAAATTTTGCAGATTTTCTGCTGTTTGAGTTCTGGTACGTATGCAGAGGCAAGATATTTTAAAATACAATGAGTACTTATACCGTCGCTGTAGAAAGTCTATACCCCTTCAAAATGTTCATCTTTTGTTGCCTTAAGCCTGCATATAAAATGCTTTGAAAGGGAAATGGGGCTTGATATACCGCCTTTCTGTGGTATTTTGCAACTACATTCAAAGCGGTTTACATATATACAGGTACTTATTTTGTGCCTGGGGCAATGGAGGGTTAAGTGACTTGCCCACAGTCACAAGGAGCTGCAGTGGGAATCGAACCCAGTTCCCCAGGATCAAAATCCGCTGCACTAACCACTAGGCTACTCCACACCGAGTTAGTCTCATGTTTCCACATATCCTACCTCATAGCAGCCATGTGAAAAATACGGTTGTACTGTTTCACATAGTGACAGGTTAAATTTAACAGTTCCTGTTGGTTCCCTCTGCTGGGTACTGCATTTCTAAGCAAGGACACAAATTTGAACAATAAGGAGTTGGCAAAAAGCTTCATGACAAAATTACAAAAATATATAGATCAGGGGAGGTCTTTCAGAACTTTACTGTTGTGTGCCTCTAGTCCAGGCTTGTCCAATCCTTTTCTTTCGGGGGCCACATTTTATATTTTGTAACACTCAGAGGGTCAGAACACACACCATCATATTTTGCTGCATGTTTCATCAAATAGTGGCAAAATATGACTGTGTATTGTCCCCTCCCAAGCCTTCACCCAGTATCTCTAAAAATATTAGGTGTCATTGTTGATAGACATTTAACTCTGGAGCAACAAACGAACTCTACCACCAGACAAATGTTCTTCTCACTTTGGAAGCTAAAACGCATCAAACCTTATTTCCCTAGGGACGTATTTCGTAGTCTCATTCAGTCACTAGTCCTTAGCCTCCTTGCTTACTGTAATGGGATATATGCAGGGTGCAAAGACATGCTTCTGAAGAAACTACAAACTGCCCAAAACACAGCAGCCAGGCTTATCTATGGCAAATCGAGGTTTGAAAATTTGAGACCACTACGTGAGAAACTGTACTGGCCTCCCGGTCAAGGACCGAATCACATTTAAAATTTGCACTCTGGTGCATAAGAATCCTCTATGGTGAAGCCCCTGCGTATATGGACACTCTTGTCAGCTTACCACCTCGAAACTCACACAGATCTGCTCGCTTGTACTTAAATCTGCATTACCCAGTCTATTGTGGCCTCAAGTATAAAACCACCTACGCCTCCACCTTTTCCTATATTAGCGCACAAATGTGGAATGGTCTACCTAAATTTGTAAAAATTACCTCTGATCATTCGACCTTCAAAAAATATCTTAAGACCTTCTTATTTGGAAAAGCTTACGCTCCAGACCTGCCCCGCATCTCTACCTATTGAATTAACTTACTCTTTCCACATTTCCCCACCTTTGCTATTACTCCCTTGTCTCTTTCACTTCCATGTTGTTGATTGTTTGTTGTAGAACTGTTGTATGATTTCTGTAGATTACTGTTAGCCACATTGGGCCTACCCATGGGTGGGAAAATGTGGGATATAAATGCTTTAAATAAATAAATAAATATCTCGCTTATGTAACCTTCCCAAGCAGCCTTCACCCAGGCTCAGGTTTGCTCATGTAACCTCCCCAAGCAGCCTCACCCAGTCATACGCTCGCTCAGGTAACCTCCCCCAGCAGCCTTCACCCAGTCATACGCTTGCTCATGTAAGCCCCCCCACCAGCCTTCACCCAATTTCTTTTCCCTCACCTGGATTCAGCTGCAGAATAAACCATGGGATTCCTGCTTCCCCATCACAACTTGGCTCTCTGCAAGCTTGAGCCAAACAGTGCTGGAAGTTCAGGTTGGTCTTGTGGTTTCAAGTCTTGTGAGACTTGAAACTGCGAGATCAACCCAAACTTCTGGCACTGCTTGGCTCATGCTTACAGACTGTTGAGTCGCGACAGGAATGCAGGATTCCCACTGTAAGCGCCACAAGAATTTGCCAAGCTTCCGAGGGCCAGAAAAAAGTACTTGGTGGGCCAGGTTCTGGGACACAGGCCAAAAGGTTGGACAAGCCTGCTCTAGTCATATTTAACAGTAGTGTTCAGTACTGTTATTGCTATTATTAGACTCTTGATACACCGCCTTTCTATGGTATAACCAGAGATGTTTCCAGGTATTTTCTCTATCCTTAGTGGGCACACAGTGTAAGATATGTTTTTGTTGTGTACCTGGGGCAATGAAGGGTTAAGGGACTTGCCCAGGTTTACAAGGAGCTGCAGTGAGAATCAAGCCCAGTTCCCCCAGTTCTCACACCACTGAACTAACCCTTAGGTTATGCCTCTACTCCAGTATGTATGCTAGAAAATGCAGTTTGGGATGCAGGAGATGTTACAAGTGGAAATTTATTTTTCTGTAATCTCTTACAGTTGGAAGAAGCCAATAGGACTCTTACCTGTGATGTGGCAAACCTTGCAAATGAGAAAGAAGATCTAAACAACAAGTTTAAAGAAGGCCAAGAACGTGTGTATACACAAACATAGATTTGGCTCCTTTTTTGAAATGCATTCAACTATTAGATCTAGTGACTGCTGTCAATGACTCACACTGTTTTATTTTTAATCCACATTACAGATGTTCAGAGATTGAAAGAAGAAGAAACAAGCATAGTAGGCATTAAAGCACAGTTTGAGAAGCAACTGTTGACAGAGAGAACTCTAAAAACACAGGTAACATAACTGGAGACTTGCAAATAGATTGGTTCCCTAGAACAGGGCTCAACAAACCCCAGATGCCAGGTTGCCATGGTACCTGAAATACTAGACCTGGCATCTAGGATTTGCACCCTGAAGGTCTCTGTCCACAGTCCGCCTCTCTCACCACCACCCCCCCTCGAGTCCAGCGAGCCTCTCTCTTCCTCTTCCCACCTCCACACTCCTGAATCCTGTATCTCTCCCTCACCCACATCCCTCTCTTCCCGTGTCCTCTAACTAACCTGTCTTGATGGCCGGCAGCAGCTGCTCTGGCCAGCATTGGGGCCTTCCTTCTGCTGGGTCTTGCCCTCGGTGAGGTAACTTCCTGCTTCTGTTTAGGCGGGACCCAGTAAAAAAAAGGCCCCAATACCAGCCACAGCAGTATTCCTTAATCTGTGCTACTGGAGGAGGGGGAAGGAGAGCAAAAACTGGTTTGTGTCCTGGGGTTCAGGAATTGGGGAGATATGTGCAGGGTGAGAAGATAAGAATCTGGAGAACAGTATTGAGAATTAATTGGGGGGGGGGGGGGGGGGGTCATCACTGGGAGACAGCCAGGGCTGGTGTAACACAGTAAGGAGGGTAAGCACGGCAGGGGGACGCAGACATTCGGGGGTGCCAGAAGCTGCCGATGCTTACCCGTTGTGCCAACCCTGAATCATGACACTCCACTGGCTGTAGCCCTCCCCAGCTGCCCTGCTCTTTGGAATACTTATCAGAGCTACGGGAGCATCTTTTTCACTGCTTCTCTGCATCTAGTCAAATGGGTCTGGTGCGCAATTCACAAATTAACTACTTCTGGTTTCATGCCTATTAGGGTTAAGTAATAGAGAGGTAAACTAAAACAAAGCAATGGATTATGCACAGTTCCAGCTGTTAGAAAGTGGCAGATAGCTGCAGGCAGACCCAGGGTGGTCATGGACTTCAGAGAAGCTTCTCATGAACTTTTGTCTTATTTTAAAGGACAACATTCAAACGAGATGTATAACGTTCTGTAATGTTTTCGAACTCAAAATATTAACATTCTTACAGACTTGCCAGCCCATATGTATATCTAAATTATGTACATTCTATAATTGGGCATCAGATTTTGTGAACATCATTTGCATAGGCCGCCTGTAAATGGCAAAACAATGAAATTGGCACTTGCAGACAGGATTTCCCAATACTGAGTAGAGATGCAAAGCACAGCATTGCTTAGAGTTAAGAAATCCTTTCTTCATGCCAAGAACGTTAAGTTATAGATGTCTGTTTTTATGTCTTTTGAAGTCCTGACCTCAGGGCAGGAAAATGTTCGTTCGTTTTGCTGTTTCCCCAGATTTTGGTGGCAGGAGTAAATTTCCATGCATGAAAGGTTTATCCAGAATGATGTATTCCTAGTGTTATCTTGTTTTAATCTTCTTTTGGCCAGTGCTTGTAAGAAAATGTAATACAAAAAATAAGAAGAGAAGTGCTACTGTTGAACTAAGATGTTTGGCTACTGAGCTGACTGGACTGTCCATGGGCCAGAGTACAAGATCTTATTCTAATCTCTCTCTTTCACTAATTATCTTCAGATAATAGCAGCATTGCTTTTTCTGCCATAAATTGAGTTTTTGTATTTTTTAAATTAAATTTATCTGCCTTTGCAATTGAAGGAAGAATATGGCATCAGGTGGTTTGAAACTCTGGGGCATTAGGGTTGTGTTCAACCATCACTAGGCTTTTTAAACAGAATATTTGATATTTTTGTGGCACCTTGTTGAATTCAGAGATTAAACAAAAATCAGAAAAAACTATGAACCTGACTGAATACTACCTTTAATAATTTCACTTTAAAATGCCTGTTATTATTATTATTAGCATTTGTATAGCGCTACCAGACACACGCAGTGCTGAACACCTGACACAGAGAGACAGTCCCTGCTCAATAGAGCTTACAATCTAAAATAATACAGACAAGACAATTAAGGGCGATAGAAGTACTGGGTGAGAAGGAACCAGGGGGGGGGGGGGCAAATGAGTAGTGGCTAGGAGCCAAAAGCAGCAGTGAAAAGGTGGGTTTTCAGCATAGATTTGAAAACAGGTAGAGATGGAGCTAGACGTACAGGTTCAGGAAGTTTATTCCAGGCATAAGGTGCCGCGAGAGAAAAGGAACGAAGCCTGGAGTTAGCAGTGGAGGAGAAGGGGGACGACAAGAGAGATTTGTCCAGTGAGCGGAGGTCACGGGGAGGAATGTAGGGAGAGATGATAGTGGAGAGGTATTGGGGGGCTGCAGAATGGATGCATTTAAGGGTCAGTAAGGAAAGTTTGAACTGTATATGGAAGCGGACAGGGAGCCAGTGAAGTGACTTGAGGAATGGGCTAGTGTGGGTGTAACGATTTTAGCGGAAAGTGAGCCATGTTGCAGAATTTTGGACAGACTGGAGAGGAGAGAGATGACTGAGCGGAAGACCAGTGAGAAGTAAATTGCAGTAATCCAAGCGAGAGGTGACAAGGGTGTGGATAAGGGTTTTGGCAGCGTATTCAGAAAGGAAGGGGCGAATTTTGCTAATGTTGTAGATAAAGAAACAGCAAAAGTAGAGGCTGACAAATGCGCAAACCAATAGGGAGATAATATAAAAAAACAGTTTATTCAGAATATTCATATCAAGGACCCGAGATGGTCCGTGTTTCGGCGCCAAAGCGCCTGCCTCAGGGGTCACAATCAACTTTCTCTGAGAAGAAGCTGATAGGCTTGAATAATTCCTTTACAGTGGGGGAAATAAGTATTTGATCCCTTGCTGATTTTGTAAGTTTGCCCACTGACAAAGACATGAGCAGCCCATAATTGAAGGGTAGGTTATTGGTAACAGTGAGAGATAGCACATCACAAATTAAATCCGGAAAATCACATTGTGGAAAGTATATGAATTTATTTGCATTCTGCAGAGGGAAATAAGTATTTGATCCCCCACCAACCAGTAAGAGATCTGGCCCCTACAGACCAGGTAGATGCTCCAAATCAACTCGTTACCTGCATGACAGACAGCTGTCGGCAATGGTCACCTGTATGAAAGACACCTGTCCACAGACTCAGTGAATCAGTCAGACTCTAACCTCTACAAAATGGCCAAGAGCAAGGAGCTGTCTAAGGATGTCAGGGACAAGATCATACACCTGCACAAGGCTGGAATGGGCTACAAAACCATCAGTAAGACGCTGGGCGAGAAGGAGACAACTGTTGGTGCCATAGTAAGAAAATGGAAGAAGTACAAAATGACTGTCAATCGACAAAGATCTGGGGCTCCACGCAAAATCTCACCTCGTGGGGTATCCTTGATCATGAGGAAGGTTAGAAATCAGCCTACAACTACAAGGGGGGAACTTGTCAATGATCTCAAGGCAGCTGGGACCACTGTCACCACGAAAACCATTGGTAACACATTACGACATAACGGATTGCAATCCTGCAGTGCCCGCAAGGTCCCCCTGCTCCGGAAGGCACATGTGACGGCCCGTCTGAAGTTTGCCAGTGAACACCTGGATGATGCCGAGAGTGATTGGGAGAAGGTGCTGTGGTCAGATGAGACAAAAATTGAGCTCTTTGGCATGAACTCAACTCGCCGTGTTTGGAGGAAGAGAAATGCTGCCTATGACCCAAAGAACACCGTCCCCACTGTCAAGCATGGAGGTGGAAATGTTATGTTTTGGGGGTGTTTCTCTGCTAAGGGCACAGGACTACTTCACCGCATCAATGGGAGAATGGATGGGGCCATGTACCGTACAATTCTGAGTGACAACCTCCTTCCCTCCGCCAGGGCCTTAAAAATGGGTCGTGGCTGGGTCTTCCAGCACGACAATGACCCAAAACATACAGCCAAGGCAACAAAGGAGTGGCTCAGGAAGAAGCACATTAGGGTCATGGAGTGGCCTAGCCAGTCACCAGACCTTAATCCCATTGAAAACTTATGGAGGGAGCTGAAGCTGCGAGTTGCCAAGCGACAGCCCAGAACTCTTAATGATTTAGAGATGATCTGCAAAGAGGAGTGGACCAAAATTCCTCCTGACATGTGTGCAAACCTCATCATCAACTACAGAAGACGTCTGACCGCTGTGCTTGCCAACAAGGGTTTTGCCACCAAGTATTAGGTCTTGTTTGCCAGAGGGATTAAATACTTATTTCCCTCTGCAGAATGCAAATAAATTCATATACTTTCCACAATGTGATTTTCCGGATTTAATTTGTGATGTGCTATCTCTCACTGTTACCAATAACCTACCCTTCAATTATGGGCTGCTCATGTCTTTGTCAGTGGGCAAACTTACAAAATCAGCAAGGGATCAAATACTTATTTCCCCCACTGTATGTATGCAAGTTAATCCACAGAGAGAACAAAAGAACAGCCAACCGATCAGCAAACACCATGGTCAGCCTCTACTTTTGCTGTTTTGCTTTGACTTTCCGTGAAGGCTCCTCCTGTCTTCTTGGATTTGTAGATAAAGAAACAACAGGTTTTGGCGATCTGTTGAATATGTGCAGAGAAGGAGAGAGAGGAATTAAAGATGACACCAAGATTACGAGCCGAGGAGACAGGGAGGATGCGAGAGCCATTAACAGAGATAGAGAAGGGGGGGAGGTGGGTTTAGGGGGAAAAACGAGAAGTTCAGTTTTAGTCATGTTTAGCTTCAGATGGCGTAGAGACATCCAAGCAGCAATGTCAGACAAGCAGGTTGACATTTTGTGCTGGATTAAGGTTGAGATTTTCAGGGGTGGAAATCTTCTGTTCATGCTTATAATTGTTATTAATACCAACATTATACTACTACTACTGTTTATCATTTCTATATTGCTACTAGATATAGGCAGCGCTGTACACTATAACAGTACTTTTAAATCTTGGGGGGGGGGGTTGACATTCTGCTGAAAAAAAACTTGTTTCTGAAGTGTGGCTGACTAAGGGTACTTTTAATCTACTAAATCTCTGAAAAGTTGGTAGTGTAGTTTTAGAGCTTTGATTGGAGGAGTGGCCTAGTGGTTAGGGTGGTGGACTTTGGTACTGAGGAACTGAGTTTGATTCCCGGCACAGGCAGCTCCTTGTGACTCTGGGCAAGTCACTTAACCCTCCATTGCCTGCCGCATTGAGCCTGCCATGAGTGGGAAAGCGCGGGGTACAAATGTAATAAAAATAAAATAAATCTTCAGTATCAAGTGGCAAGCCATATTACATACCCTAGTAGAGTGCCCCAGCAGGTTGCCAGATAGGGCTAACAACCAGGACTCTAGACAAGCAGGAAAAAATGTTGAATTTGTGATCATTTTTACTGTATTTATTGCACAAAAACTGTTTTGGAATTTTAAAACCATTGTTTTTTGGCTAGAGATAAACCCAAAGGAGTTGCATTAGTATATATATTTAAGTTTTGGGCTATTCAAAATATGGGAGTTAAAAATCTGTTATGCAGAGTAGAAGAAAAATCTGGTTAAAGCTACAATATACTCAAACATTGGCATGATAGCAGCACAGATAAGAGCAAATTATCATGTTTGTCTCTTTGTTGGCACAGATATAATAGCTTTTGGAAAGGATACCAATCTCGGTATAGAGGTGTCCATGTGCTCTTGCCGTACTTAGTGCTTTTTTTTTAGAAAAAAAAGGTGCCGATACTCATTATGGGTGGGGTCACCACATATGGCTCCATCCCTATTATAGCCACACCAACATTAGCCACACCCCTTATACCAGCCATGGCGCATATAAACAGGCATCATTGAAAATATTTATACTAGTATAAGAGAAAAAAATAATGTGATTTTTTTTCATTATAAATAATTTCTGTAAGCTGTTACAGCTCCAGTATACTCAGTGCAAAATAAGACAGCAGATGTAAATTCTCAAATTGGACATATTCCAAACACTAAAATGAAAATAAAATGATTTTTTCTACCTTTGTTGTCTGGTGACTTTGTTTTTCTATCCATATTGGTCCCAGTCTCTGATTCTGCTGCTTTCTGTCTGTTCTCTTAACTCCGTTTCCAGGGCTTCCTTTCCATTTATTTCTTTACTTTCCTCCTTTCTTCTTCATTTCTTGCCCTACATCCATAAGTAAAAGCTGGGTCCTCCTCCGTGGAATTGACTGGAGGAGGTATAGAGTGGATCCAGCTTTTGCCTATTTTCTCCATCCATGTGCAGGTTTCCTCCTCTCTTCCCTTTCCCTCATCTCCATCCATGTGCATTGTCTTCTTTTTTTCTTTCCTCCCCTCCATCCATGTCCAGCACTTCTTCTCTCTCCTCCCCCATCCATGTCCAGCACTTCTTCTTTCTCCCCCCCCATCCATGTCCAGCACTTCTTCTCTCTCTTCCCTCCATCCATGTCCAGCATTTCTCCTCTCTCCTCCCCTCCATCCATGTCCAGCATTTCTCCTCTCTCTTCCCTCCCCTGTATCCATATAAAGCAATAATTCTCTTCCCCTCTCCTCCATCCAGCTTTTCTCCTCTCTCCCCACCAACTCCTCCATCCATCCATGTTCAGCAGTTCTCCTCTATCTCCTGCTCTCCTCTCCATCCATTTCCAGCATTTCTCCTCTCTCCCCTGCCCTCCCCTCCCATCCATGTGCATCTCCTTCCTGTCTTCCCTCCCTCCGTCCATGTCCAGCAATTCTCTCTTCCCTGCCCTCCCATCCATGTCCAGCATGTTTCCTCTGTCCTCCCCTCCCATCCATGTCCAGCATGTCTCCTCTCTCCCCTGCCCTCCCCTCCTATCCATGTCCAGCATGTCTCCTCTCTCCCCTGCCCTCCCCTCAAATCCATGTCCAGCGATTCTCCCCTCCCCTCCCCTCCATGTCCAGCAATTCTTTCTTCCCTCCCCTCCATATTCAGCAATTCTCCTCCCTCCCCTCCATGTCCAGCGATTCGTTCAAACCCCAGCCCCGACGCCCGCCCACCCGCCCTCAGCTCCCTGACTTTCCATTCGTGCACCTGTGCTCCCTGTCTTGAAATCTTTAGTTTATCCGAAGTCTCGGCAAACCGGCAGTAAAAGCAGCAGGCAGGCTCGCCTCCTCATTGCTTCCCTTCCCTCTCAGTGCGTCCTGCCCTTGCAGAAAGGAAATTACATCAGAGGAAGGCGGGATGCACTGAGAGGGAAGGGAAGCAACGAGGAGACAGGAGGATTCTACGTCATCCTTGTTGGCACCAAGGAGCCTTGATGACTGGCATTGGGCGAAGGCCAAGAAGCATCAGCATCGATCCCCCTCGACACACAGTGCTGGGAGCTCTGGGGTGCTGATGGAGTCTGTACCTGAGAACCATTGGTGCCAGGAGAACCGCTCCCCCTCCATATAAGAGGTGCTGGTGTGATGGTCCCCATGCAGCCAGGATCAGCCTTCCTTCTTGACTCCAGCAGTTCTGCAGACTGTCTCTGAGCCAAAACCCCAGCCTTTCCCAGTGTCGGCCCTCGAGTGCATCCCGGGCCTTGTTCCCTGAACTGCTGGCTGGCTTCATTCAGCAGAGTGCATCGGCATCAAGGGTGCTTACGCCTGACATGCATCTAGTTGCACCCCCACTTGACCCTCAGCATGTGGTGAGACCGCCGATGCCGGAGTCACGTGCGGCCCCCAGCATTGACTGCCGCTCCAAGATTATAGAATGAACTTCCACCCAGTATTCGTGCTGAACAATCATAAGAAATTTGAAAGCCTGTTAAAAACCCATTTCTTTTCTGCTGCATATGAAGAGCTAGGGGTGCACTAGTGCCATGGAAGGCTCTAGGACTTCTGTTGTATAGTGTATTATTTATTTTAGTGATGAGTTGTATGTGCCTTTTCTCTTCATGTCTATTTTAATTATAATTGTTTTATGTACATCGCTATGATCTGCTTGACAGCCTAGGCAGTATATCAGGGTTTTAAATACAAATATATGGTTTCCTCTACTTCTGGAATTAACCTCTGAAGGTCCATGGAAACTGGACTAATTTCTGACCCTTATCACTCAGAATACGAGTTCTCTTCTGCATCACAATCTCCAATCCCTAGCTCTCATTGCTTGGATATTGAGAGGACAGAAATTGCATCCCTTCAACTGCACAAAGGTGTCTTCCTAGTCCCGCTTTCTTCCAGGAAAGATTTCACTAAGAGATTATATAATTTCAAGTGGACACGGTTTGCTGTCTGTGAGGAGAACACCTTAAATCCTTGTAACCAGCAGAAGAAAGGAGGTGTTGATGCCCCTGTAAAAGTCGTTGGTGAGGCCCCACCTGGAGTATTGTGTTCAGTTTTGGAGGCCGTATCTTGCTAAAGATGCAAGAAAACTTGAAGTGGTCCAGAGGAAGGCAACAAGAATGATATGGTTCTTGCGCCAAAAGACATATGAGATAAGACTTGAAGATTTAAATATATATACCCTAGAGGAGAGGAGGAACAGGGGAGATGATATACAGACATTTAAATAATTGAAAGGTATTAATAAAGAAACAAATATTTTCCAGAGAAAGGAAAGTGGTAAAACTAGAAGACATGAATTGAGGTTGCGGGGTGGTAGACTTAGGAGTAATGTCAGAAAATTCTTTTTCACAGAGTGTGTGGTGTATGCCTGGAATGACCTCTCGAGGGAGTTGGTGGGGGGAAAAAACTGTGATGGAATTCAAAAAGGTGTGGAATGAATACAGAGGATCTTTAATTAGAAAATAAATGATATAAAAAACAAAACTTAAAGGGTTGTATATTTGTTTGCATATCAAGTAGTGCTTATATGGCGGCTCTTTCTGTATCAGCTAAGGATGATTCTGAGCTGGCTTTGTACAGTTTGAGTCCCGTATATGGTGATCCAGTTTAGGGTGGGCTGGAGAGAGCTTTGACGGAAACTCCAGTTGTTTGGAATGTGAGGACAATGCCGGGAAGACTTTTACTGTCTTTGTCCCGCAAATGACAAGATGGATTTGGATAGGCTGGAGTGGGCTTTGATGGCAACTCCAGTAGTTGGAACATTAGGATAGAGCTGGGTGGACTTCTATGGTCTATGTCCCATAAACACCAAAGAAAGACCATGATCAAGTAAATAATATCACGTTCATTGTTGATTTAAATCTTTAATTGAAATGAATGTAACTGTTGGGCAGACTGGATGGACCATTCAGGTCTTTATCTGCCGTCACTTACTGAGTTACCTTATACACCTTTATGAGTCTAGTCTCAACTCCATAAGGGTTCACCTCAGTGCAATTGCGCTTACCATCACTGTGTAAGCCCATCTCTGCAGCCTCTAGTTCAATTTATGGAAGGTTTGCTCTCCACTAAGCCCCTGATCAGACCTTCCACAGTGTCATGGGTCCTCACCCAGTTGACGAAAGCTTCTTTTGAGCCACTTGACACCTGCCCTCTGATGTTCTTGACCCAGGAAGTTTTGTTCTTGGTGACAGTCACTTCAGCATGTAGAGAGTCAGCAAGCCTTAGGCCCTGTTAGCCAATCTACCTTACACAAAGTTTCTACACAACAGAGTGGTTCTCCACATGCAAAGATAGTATTGGATTTCCACCTTAATCTGTCAGTTCTGCCAACATCTTTCCCAAAACTTCATGTCCGTCCTGGCGTAAATGCATTGCATACCTTGGCCTGCAAGTGAGCCTTGGCCTTCAGTCTGAAGCAGACCAAGGCCCATAGACAGTCCACTCAGCTTTTTGTTTCTTTTGACCCAAACAGG
Source organism: Microcaecilia unicolor (assembly GCF_901765095.1). Lineage (NCBI taxonomy): Eukaryota > Metazoa > Chordata > Amphibia > Gymnophiona > Siphonopidae > Microcaecilia > Microcaecilia unicolor. The sequence goes on from NC_044033.1 coordinate 432,179,492, forward strand.
ATCGGGGCAGCCAACGGTAAACACACTTTATCCAATTAGTTAGCAGATTGTACCTCCTTCACTTATGCCCAGGTTGGACTGACTCTGGAGGGTCATGTTATGGCTCACGTCACAGCCATGGCTGCATCAGTAACCCATTTAGTCATCATCCATTGAGGAGATTTGCAAAGCGGTCTTCTGTTCACACATTCATATTTCACTGCCTCAAGCAGGATTCCTGATGTGACAGTTGGTTTAGTCAAACAGTTCTGCAGAATTTGTTTGGAGTCTAGAATTCAATGCTACCCTACTAGGCTCATTTTTGTTCTGTTCCTGGTGCACCCACACAGTTGGATGTGCATAAATTATGGTTTGCTTGGTTCCTTGTTGGCCTTGCCTGTTGTCATTCCTTATTGTCTGTTGCTTGTTTTCAGTAAGCCTGGTAGTTAGGGATTCCAAACTATGGTAAGCTTTCCTTCTTATCTTCAGAGAAAGTAAAGTTACTTCCCTGTAGCAGGAGTTCTTCAAGCACAGCAGCATACACATTACAACAGATCCTCCCTCCTCCCCTAGGAGTTGAATTCTCTAAGCTTTTGTACTCAGTTGCCAGTCTAGTGCAACTGAGACAGGCAGGAAGACACCTGCATGTGAATATGGCTGCCAAAGGCTTCTGGAATAATCGGAATGCTGGGGATCTGTCAGATGATTACACCCAACTTGTGTAACTGTGGTAATTTGTGTCCTGCTGTCCTCAGAGAACACCTGCTACAGGAGAGTAATTTCGCTTTGTTGTGATATATTCATAGTAGTATTGAATTGTAAACTGCTTTGATTTTTGGAAAGGCAATATAGCAAATGATGTAATAAACATAAACATATTACTGTCTTTCTACAGTTCTGGATAGACGTATGACAAGTCAGTACAAAAAAATTCTCACTGAAGGCTGATTGTTCTTTTGAAGTATGTATTTTCAAATGCAATGCTTTATCAAGATCTTTGGGTGACCCACAGGCAAAGTTTTTGGATATTTTAATTTCTATAACATTTCAGGCTGCATTCTCAAATGCAGGAAAAATAACTCCCTAAAAATTCATTTTTCGTGGCGATCAGTTTTATGATGTCAGAGATTTGAAATGGCAGCTAAAACTAAGAGAGTGGCTTGCATGCCAAAAAACATGGGCTTCTTTAAAGAACTATGTAGCTGAAATAAATACCACTGTTAAATAATATCAAGATGTTGGGCTTCCTTTTATACGAGTATTGTCTCACAAAATGTATAGTTTTTTTGGTATGTTTACAGTTTTGTTCCATTAGTTCTGTGTTTGATGGTTAGCACTAGTGTGCAGTATACCAGACATAACTTATTCTTTGTTTACAAAGGCAATCATTTTTGTAAAACAAAACCAATAAAAAGTAGGAAAAATGTACAGTTTAAGTTCATAGCTAGACTAGAGAGAAATAGGCTAGTTGATTCTAAATGGATATTTTGATAGAAATATCTAATAGTGCTGCACTGATTGAAAGAATGTGCTTATTTACTGAATGGCTTTACATTATGATACACTGGAAGTCCACCATTGCAACCAGATTCTGTGATTGTTTTCCTTGCTAGCACTTTATCAGGAAACAGCAGGGTAGCATAAGAACCTTTTTTTCTTATCTACTTATTGCATGATACTTTATTTTAATTCTAGGCTGTGAATAAATTAGCTGAAATCATGAACCGAAAAGATCCTGTGAAACGTGGAGCAGACACAGATGTTCGAAGAAAGGAGAAGGAGAATAGGAAGTTGCAGCTGGATCTGAAGTCAGAACGGGAAAAACTGACCCAGATGGTTATCAAGTACCAAAAGGAGATGAATGACATGCAAGCGGTAAGGTCATGTTTGCTTTTGGTATTTGGTATTCCAGATATGACCACTTTGTAATGAATTGATATAGGCGGGCATTGTTGTTGAGTTCAATGCTAGAAATGCCATTTACCATTGCAAGGTCATCTTTCCTACAGTGAAAACTGTGCATCACAGATTATTTATAACTATTAAAGGAAAGTAAAATATTTATCCTTTTTAACAGCAAATAGCAGAAGAAAGCCAAATCCGGATAGAGCTACAGATGGTACTGGATAGTAAAGACAGTGACATTGAGCAGCTTCGTTCACAGCTGCAGAACATACACATTGGCCTGGACAGCAGCAGCATAGGAAGTGGACATGGGGATGCTGACGCCGATGATGGATTTCCTGGTATGATTTTATTGTGGTTGTCAGCTAATTAGAGGATAAGGATCAGCCAAGAGACTTGAATTTGATGAGGTAATATGAATTTGAAAATTCATATTACCTCATCATGATGACTAAAACAAAACAAATCTTCTTTTCCCCTTTCAGCTAACCTCTTTTCCGTCAGATGGCCTCTATTTTTCATCTTTCCTTTCCCATGGACCTTCTCATACAGCTTTCCTTAAGTAAGAATGGAAGTTATGAGACAGTAGTGGTTAGAGCAGTTGGAATCACAGTAGTGAGTGCTCATAGGCCCCAGCCCTCTGCAAGGGGTTTCTAGACTAACAGGAAACCTGCACAAGAAGATGGTATGAGGTCTGAGTGTGTATTCTGGATGATGGAGCTTAAGCTGACTTCTGTTGCTGATTCCAGATTGGGGTAGATGTATAGTGAGAGAAGAATAGTTGATAATTCATTTTGTAACCCTGTATGTACCTCTGTCCAGCAAATCTAGACTGCCTCAATCTTGATTGACTGCACTTTTTGCCCTTTAGATTGTAAGCTCCTTTGAGCAGAGACTGTCCTTCTTTGTTAATTGTACAGCACTGTGCAACCCTGGTAGCGCTTTAGAAATGTTAAATAGTAGTAGTAGTAGTAGTAGTATGGTGTCATGAATCAGTTTAGATATCATTGAGGTAAGTCAAACAAAGTTAGAAATTCCCTTTTCTGACTAGATTAACATTTTTGCTCACCTGTGCCCTTTTGGAAGTGGGCAACCCCTAGGGATGATAGAGAAGAGTTAGTACAGGTTTAGATAAGAGCTGATAGTGGGAGGTTATAGAAAATAATGAAAAAAAATGTAATTGAGAAATTTTAACTGTTACTTTCTTCACTTTCTTTGTTCTTCCTTTGCTCCCTTGCAATCTGGCTTCTATCAGGAGTTCATCATGCAGTGCTTTGCATAGTGTTTCTTTGTTCCCCTACATCATCTTCCATGGTCTGGATAAAACTTAACCCCTGTAGTTGAAGTACAAGGTTCCTTCTAGTGCTCTGCTACTCTGCCTGACCATTTGGTCCTGCATCGAAAGCATTACTTTGTTGTTTGTACTCTCTCATATTCTCAATGCTATATTTTCTATGGCCATAGCTAGATATAGAAGGTCAGGTCTTCTGCTTGTTAGTCTAGAGCAGTGGTTCTCAACCTTTCTTCTGTTGTGACATACCTGGCAGAAAATGTCCATGTCTGTGACACACTGAACACTCAAATTCACAGCTGAATGGAAGATGTAAATGTTTCATTGTTGACATTGTTTAGTGTGAATTTGCTTACTGTTCAATCCCATATCAAAAACCTGTATGCAACGCATCAGTCCCAGATATCTCACTTGCCATACAAAACAAATATGTATTCAAATTCTGATGTCACCTCAGTAACAGCAACACAAAATCCATCCACGACCAGATACTGGAAACAAAACCCTGCAAACATGCTACTCAGAATCTATGTAGCAAACAAAACCCTTGGGTAGCAGATCTTCAACATTTCCACTTGGGGCTGATGGCAGCAGTTATCATTGTGGGTAGTGGAGAAGCAGAAATAAGGACCAGTTATAGGAATTTGAAGAACCTTATTCTCTTGATCTCTGCTTTCCCCAGTTTGCGGGCAGAAATGGTTGCTTAGGAAAGCACAGTCTTCCTGTCTATACCAAATTTTTGTGACATGTCTTGGGGACACATCAGTGTGTCCTGACACACTGGTTGAGAGTCACTAGTCTAGAGCATTACCCAGTGGGCCATTGCACTGCCTTAATACTTTCACTTCATCATGTTAGTTACCACTGTGATACTACTAAACAATCCAGCACTTTTTTAACCACAAGTACACCACTTTAAATTTGTATTACAGAAAAAACAAATTGGATCCATGTTTTTACTTTTTTAAAGCAAAGACTTGGAACACCAATGTTGTCATTTTCTTCCTTTTTGTAGTTGTTTTATTTGGTTCTTTAATAACTCGTGGCACAATCTTTTCATTTTTTATTTATTTTCTTGTCTAATTAAACTTTTGTTCTTAACTACTTTTCTGCACTCTTCCCCCTTTTTATGCTGGTTCTCTAGTTCACATCACTCAGTCCCGTACTACGGAGTCAATGTCTTTCACCTACCAGCGTTCCTCTACTTCTGTCAGCATTGCCACTAAGCCCTCCAGTGCTCACTTGCTTCTCGACTCTGATTCAGACTTAGAGGAAGAGCCATTGTCCAATATAGAAGTCCCTTCAGAACCTGATAGTACAGGTGATAGCCCTGGAAACCATGTGATGGCACTTACTAACGGTGTTCCTCTGAGTTGTTTTTCAATAGCTAACACTAAAAGTGCATGTTTCTCAGTGGCACTGAAGTGATATTATAACATTCACGCTGTGAAGAGTGACGCATGAATAAAAGTAATTGCTTATGTTGTCAGTGCTAACCATTATGATTTTGCAGTGCTAAACAAATAAGTATATGGTATTCTAGTACTTAGAACTGGGGCATCATGGTAACTCAGTGAGCAGTTGATGCAGGTTTACTTATGTTGAATGTCGATAAAAGTTGCTTCATGTGTTGGACTGTTAAGAAATGACATTGTTGCAGAGTTAACACCATGTCAAAGGAAAGAAAAGGTACCATCATAATGTCAATTCCTCTTTAATTTATGTTTATTTATAAAACTTGCTTAACTGCTCTCTGAGTACAGAGCCCATCAAGGCATTTTACAAAAGAAGAATTTAAAAATATACTAGATTTATGGACAGACAAAAACCCCTATAAACAAACCTACAGAAACACAACATATTGCTCTGCCCTAGGTGCCTACCTTAAATGCCTCTTCAAAAAAAAATGCATGCATTTCGAAATTTCTTATATTTGGCAAAGTTGTATTTTGTCTCAAATACAGCAGGGTGAATTCTATAAAGAGAAAGAGTTGAGAGCAAAATCAAGGAACTAGATCATCATTGCAACAATAATTTAATGAGTCTATCCAGATGAAATGTAGCAGGGACTCTGCTGGCAATTAGAGGCAGCTGTGTAGATGTTTATAGACACACCAGATCTAAAGAAAAGTTGAAAAAAATTATCAAAATTCTTGCTCAGATCAGTAGTTATCCAAACCATTGAATAAAAGAAGTAACAAGATTATCATCTCTATAAAAAAAACTGATCATTTCAGGAAGAAGCCTTAGTAAATATAGCTGAAGAAATTGGCATGGCAGTAATTCTGGGATGCAGTTGAGGCCTGGAAAGTGAATATTTTATGTAACTTATATAAAAATCATGTTGCAAGGCACTGCAGTAGTGTGTAGCTATGTTACAGATAATTGATATAGCTGGTTCATTTGATAATCTGGATAATCTTGGCATTCTGCCTCTTGCTCCAAGGAAATTTAAGATTTGGTTGCCTTTTTGAGCCAGCAGTTTCCTCCATCTCCTTTTTTGAACTTTAGCTCTGATGGGACCAGAAAGAGATCTGATGCCATTAGCCTTCATCAACAAATAATGGGCGATATGTCCTTACTATCTTTTTTTTTTTCTTTTTAATGTGTCCTTCCTGCCCCAACATTTCTAGTCTGATCATAGTCCTGGGCTTGAGAGTCCATGCACCAGGAGCTCTGCAGTCTGGCTAAAAGTGTCACACTTGAGCACAGACCACTACTCTCTTCTCCCCAGGAGTTTTGAACACTGCCTCTACAGCATTCCCAGCTGACCCAGGGAGCGGAATACCTGACCTGTGGATTGCACTGCCAGCCTTCCACATGGCACTGTACTTTTCATTTTAACTTGCAGACTAGTGGTTTCAAGCCATATTAATTTAACCACTGGCTAGAATTTGGAGAAAGCCTGCTTTGCCCTTTAACATGAAGTGTAAAGCAAAAGTGAGGAAATATATATATTTTTTCATTAAGTGCACAGTTAAGCTGTGGAACTCATTGCCAGAGGTTGTGGTAAGAGCACTTAGCATAATTGGATTTTAAAAAGGTTTGGACAAGTTCCTGGAGAGAATATCCATAAACTATTATTTACAAAGTAGACTTGGGGAAAGCCACTTCTTATCCCTGGAGTGGGCAGCATAGCCTATATCTAGTGTTTGGAATCCTGCCAGGTACTTATAACCTGAATTAGCCACTGTTGGAAACAGGATACTGGGCTTGATGGATCTTTAGTTTCACCCAGTATGGCAGTTTTCATGTTCTTATGCTTCCTGTGCTATGAACAATAGGAGGTTTGCAAGTTGGATTACAAGACAAAGTCAGTCTCATGAGCATTTAAAGTAAACTTTAAAGGGGTATGTTTTCTTAGGCTTCTGTGGCTGGTGCCATGATCATTGTGGCTTTGCAGGGAGAACATATTTAAAATCACCAGAGTTCTTCAGTCTATGGGAAAAGTAAGGCCTAAAATTAAATCAGCTAGCCTACGTTGATGCAGGAAAACAAATGTTAGCCCCACCTTTCTTAAATTGCATTGTCAAATTCACCAGCAGCATGACAGATTTTGAACCACTCAAGCATAGTGTTACTAAGAGAATGGATACACCAAACTCAGATAGACCTAGTGCACTTGGGAGAAAAAAACTTCTCAAACTTCATCTTAGTGATAAACATTGACAGACCTTGACTTGTGCCTTGACAACCCAGGCAGACCAGGCCTCTGAACAAGCCAGATCTAAATAATGGAATGAGTTTTACAATACAATAGAGTCTTGATTATCCGACGTAAACGGGACTGACAGGTTGTCGGATAATACAGAAAAAATGAATGAGGGATAAAGAGAAGCATACTAAATGCATGTTTCAAAAGAGGAATTAGTAACAAGAGTTTACAAACTTACTGTGCCCAAGAACCTTACGTAGCACGGCTGCCTTTTAACTAATCACTATGCCAGGAAAAAGAGAGACACCAGTGCGCATATAAATGACAATGCTGTGTGACATCATCTGAGTATGTTGGATACTTCAGAATGTCTGATAAATAAAGGTCCGATAAGAGGGAGACTACTGTATCACCCAAAGTGGTTCGCGACACAAACATCACATCTGTGGTTCGTGAGACAAACCATATCTGTGGTTCGCGACACAAACATCACATCTGTGGTTCGCAACGTAAACCTCACAGCTGAAAAAGAAAGTACTCAGGTCTGATAGAGGATTTTGTTTTCAACAAAAGCACCTCACCAAAACCTACTTACTATATGAGGAATGACTAGCGCTTCAATTCTTAAAGAACAAACAAATCTAGTGATTTTTTTTCCCTGTGGACAAAGGGAACATGACCATATTGATAGACGTCAAAGATTACCACCAAAAGATATCCAGCCTCCTAGCAGAAGACACCTGTGTGTTGCTACCTAACAACCGTGCCACAACCTGGACAGCTGCAGTGATCATTAACTCTGATTTTCACACCTGAAAATTTGAACTGTAGTAGCTTAATAGCAAATTTATGAGTTAATTTATCTCATGATTCAAAAGTAGGTCCCAAGGTTGGAATTAAATTCAGCCCTAAATTTATGAACTCTTGTACAGCCCACATGCCCTCAAGGCAGTTTTTCTCATTTTGTTCCACTGAGTTTGGAAAAAATAAGCTAAACATTGATTTGACAGGGTAAAAATTAGCTATAATTCTATAGATGCTAGGGGACTGTATTCATAAAGAAATTTTGAGCATGGGTGTCATTTGCTTCTGCACAGTAGGATAGAAAGGAATCTATTTGTATTTATTATTGCATTTATATGCCACCTTTATATCCAAGGTAGATTACAATAAAAACATAATTATAGAACATCAAGTTATATACCTCTGTCATAGGTATAGTTTGGGTTAATAGTAAAATAATGTGTTAACGGTAGCCCCTTTTTAGTCTGTTACTCAGAGGCTAAACTTAGAGCATTCATGGATGTATTAGACATTTTTGTGAACACATTTGCAGTGTCAATTGAGAGTTTAAACCCTTCTTTGCTACCTTCTTACCACATATCAGATCCTATATCTAGAGTTTCACAGAAGGACCAAACCAGACACATGTGAGTTAAAAATATACATACTTTGATATCATAAAGAGAAAAGCTGCTGTTCTGAGCCCAGTCTTGGTTTCATTTCCACAGACCTCAGTGATATTATTTTAAGACCAGGTATATAATTGATAATTACATCAATCTCACTCATCACTGGCTCAGCAAGTTAACAAATGAGCAGAGCTGCCAGTGGCACAATAAAGAATATATCCTGGATGTCAGCCATTTTGAAATAAAATTTAAAGTTGTTACTATAATACTTTGATTGTCCCTTTGAGTGCACTTTCTTGAGTTCATCTCCTTGCATGATTGATAGCGGTTTTACAAAGGCTTAGGGATGAGGAATTCACAGTAGCACTTTAACTACAGTGTGGGGCTATCACAGTGCACTGGTGTATATTTTTTCAGAAGAGATATATATAGTGAAAAGGCATTTGGGGGGGAAGTTATCAAAGTGGATTACTGTTAGTGGGTTATTTTGCTGTTTAAACCAGGTTATTAGTAATTAGGTCTCCTTGCACAAAATGGGACCTGTGCTAAAATAGCCCAGATTAGTGGTAAAGTAGCCCATCTTAATTGTAGTCTGCATTGATAACCTCCCCCCTTAATCAGTGACTTTCCACTGAGTCCTAGTAATAGGAGTATGTTTGTGTACACTGCAAATTGTAATTTCTCTCATCTGCTAGTAGGACAAAACTGCAAAATAATTCTATGAAAACAGAAAAATAATAGTAATATTTCATAAGCAAGACATGGTAAGCTATAACGTACACTGTAAAAATGTGTGAACTATTCATTCTCTTCTTTATTTAGTATTGTCTTTTTCATTCTTTTTATTTCTGAGGTCATTTTAACAAATTTTCTGCTGTCAAAGGGTGACCCTGGATTTTCTAGCAAAAAGGGGGGGGAGTGATCAAATTAATACTTCTATAAAACAACCATGATGATGAGAGGCTGATTCTGCCAATCATGGCTCACATAGTTTAATTTATAAACTTGTTGCTGTACTTCCACCCTTTTTCCCACAGTGCTTTTTTTATTAATAAAATAAAAAGCTTAAGTTATAAGCATGATAAATTTGCGAGAAATTCTATTGTTTGAAATTCGATTTGTCTTCTGTCTTTGTATTGCAGAATCAAGGCTGGAAGGTTGGCTTTCACTGCCTGTTCGAAATACCAAAAAGTTTGGATGGGTTAAAAAGGTAAGAATTAGTTGCTTTTCTTTTGATTCAAATTTCTTTATTGAAATTTAGAAAAATAAAAAAACCGTAATACAACTATGCTTCCCTATCATCAAGCCGATCAATCCATAGGTTTCTCCTCTGAGTTCATTTTGCTGCTGCATCAAGCCTTTCTTATGCAGAACACTGCCCCTGCCCACCCCTCTGATCGGGATGATGAGGCCTCTATGCTTAAGCGCCCTCGGGTGGATCCTCCACCCTCGGGGGACTCGGTCTCCTCTGATGTGGATGACGGCAGCGTGTCTGAGTTCTCCCAGAGATCCTTAGCGGAATCGATGGAAGAAACTGATCCTCGCTCGGATGGAGCGGACGACCCCTCTGCAGCGCGGCTTTTTCGCTCAGAGGATTTGCCCAACCTCCTTGTGCAGGCCATGAGCATTTTGAAGATTGCCTGTCCGGAGGAGGGCTCTCTCTCAGCCTCTACTGGCTCCGCCATTATGCTGGGAACGAAGCGCCCGCCTAGAACCTTCCACGTTCATGAAGCCATGCAGACCTTAATTTCAGTGCAATGGGATGCCCCTGAGGCGAGCCTGAAAGTAGCCAGGGCTATGTCCCGTCTGTACCCCTTTCCTGAGAGGGAACGGGAAGCCTTTGTCTGGCCCACGGTAGATTCCTTAATCACTGCAGTGACTAAGAAAACGGCGCTGCCAGTGGAAGGTGGCGCTGCCAGTGGAAGGTGGCACTGCCCTGAAGGACGCCCAAGACAGGAGGATGGAGGCGGCCTTAAAGGCGTCCATTGAGGCGGCCGCTCTGAGTTTGCAAGCCTCGGTTTGCGGCTCCTACGTGGCTAGGGCGTGCCTGACTGTTTTGCAGCGGGCTTCCCCCTCGGACCCTTCCTGGAGGGCGGAATGGCCGAATCTGGAGTCGGGTTTGGCCTACTTGGCAGACTTGCTGTATGATGTTTTGAGAGCCTCGGCCAAGGGCATGGCTCAGACAGTCTACGCGGCGGTGGCTCTGGCTTAAGCACTGGTCTGCTGACCATGCCTCTAAATCTCGCCTAGCCAAGTTGCCTTTTAAAGGCAAGCTGCTCTTTGGGGACGAGCTGGACAAGATCGTGACGGAGCTCGGCACGTCCGTGGGCAAGAGGTTGCCGGAGGTCAGGGCTCGGGCCGGCAGTGCCCGTCCTGGTCCCTCTAAGGGCCGATTCCAGGAAGCCCGTCGGTATTGCCCGGGCAAGTCGGCCTCCTCTGCCTCCGCTTCCTTCAAACGGAACTTCTCCCCCAAGCAGCATTCCTTTCGTAGGGACCGCCATCCCAGAGGTTTGTCCTCCGGCTCGCCCCCAGGGTCGCGTACCCAATGACGGGGACCTGGTCCATGGCCCAGTGCAGATAGGAGGAAGGTTGTCCTCGTTTCTGGGCGAGTGGACCAGGGTAACTTCAGACGCTTGGGTTCTGAAAGTCATCAGAGACGGCTACAAGCTAGAGTTCTGCCGACCCCTAAGAGACGGGTTTGTAAACTCTCCTTGCAAGTCTCAGGTCAAAGCAACTGCCATGCAGCAGACTTTGAGCAACCTGATCCGCCTGGGTGCGGTGGTCCCAGTGCCAGTAGATCAGCTTGGCAAGGGGCGCTACTCCATTTACTTTGTGGTGCCAAAGAAAGAAGGATCTGCTCGGCCTATTCTCGACCTCAAGGGAGTCAATCAGGCCTTGAAAGTTCGGCACTTCCGGATGGAGACCCTCCGCTCCATAATAGCTGCGGTGAAAAAGGGAGAATTCCTGGCCTCCCTGGACATCAAGGAAGCTTACCTACATATTCCCATCTGGCCGCCTCATCAGCGCTTTCTGCGCTTTGCAGTGCTGGGCCGACACTTCCAGTTCAGAGCCCTCCCGTTCGGGTTGGCTACGGCTCCGCGGACCTTCTCCAAAGTAATGGTGGTCATCGCGGCCTTCCTCCGCAAGGAGGGAGTGCAAGTCCATCCCTATCTGGACGACTGGCTGATCCGAGCCCCTTCCTGTGCGGAGTGCGGGAGAGCTACAGACAGGGTCACTGCTCTTCTGAGCTCCCTGGGATGGATCATCAACTGGGAGAAAAGCCAGCTGCGCCCGACTCAGTCCCTGGAGTATCTGGGAGTTCAATTCGACACCCAAGTGGGCAGAGTGTTCCTGCCAGACAACTGGAGCGTCAAGCTTCAGACCCAGGTGGGCCAGTTCCTAGCCTCCTCTACTCTTTGGGCTTGGGACTGTGTGCAGCTGTTGGGCTCCATGATGGCCACGATGGAGGTAGTGCCCTGGGCCAGGGCTCATATGAGACCACTACAGCACTCTCTTCTGCGGCGGTGGACTCCAGTCTCGGAGGATTACGCCGTACGCCTTCCTTTGGATCCAGCGGTGCGAAAGGTGCTGAGCTGGTGGCTGAGGCAAGGCAAGCTGTCCGCAGGGATGCCTCTTACGACCCCGGAGTGGGTGGTCGTCACGACGGACGCCTGCTTGACGGGCTGGGGAGCCCACTGCCTGGGACGGACAGCGCAGGGGCTCTGGTCTCCTGCAGAGACGAAATGGTCCATCAACCTCCTGGAACTCCGAGCCATTCGGTTGGCGCTTCTAGAGTTTCTCCCGGTACTGGTGCTGAGGCCTGTACGGGTCCTGTCGGACAATGCCATGGCTGTGGCCTATGTCAATCGCCAGGGAGGTACCAGGAGCGCCCCTCTAGCCAAGGAGGCCATGAAGCTATGCCTGTGGGCGGAAGCGAATCTGGAACAGCTGTCGGCGGCCCACATTGTGGGAGTCATGAATGTCAAGGCGGACTTTCTCAGTCGCCATACCTTGGATCCCGGAGAGTGGCAACTGTCTGCTCGGGAGTTCTTGGACATCACGAAACGCTGGGGTCGGCCGAGCCTGGATCTGATGGAGTCCTCAGCCAAGTGCCACGTTTTTTCAGCAGAGGACGGGACCCTCGATCTCTGGGAGTCGATGCTCTTCTCCAGCAGTGGCCGGCACAGGAGCTTCTCTATGTGTTCCCGCCCTGGCCCATGATGGGCAGGGTGCTAGGCCGGGTGGCAAAGCATCCGGGCCGGGTGATCCTGGTGGGTCCGGATTGGCCCAGCAGACGTCCCTGGTATGCGGACTTAGTCAGACTCTTGGTGGATGGCCCTCTGCGGCTGCCAGCGGAGCGGGGCCTCTTACTTCAGGGTCCCGTGGTGATGGAGGATCCCTCCCCCTTTGGTCTTACGGCCTGGCTCTTGAGCGGAAGTGGCTGAGGAAGAAGGGCTTCTCAGACAAGGTCATCGCCACTATGCTGAGAGTGAGGAAGTGCTCTACTTCCACCACTTACGCCAGGGTTTGGCGTACCTTTGCGTCGTGGTGCGAGGCAAGCTCTGTATTGCCCTTTACTGCTCCAACATCTTCAGTGTTGGCGTTCCTACAAGAGGGGCTGGAGAAAGGCCTGTCGCTCAGTTCGCTGAAAGTCCAAGTGGCGGCTCTAGCTTGCTTCAGGGGTCGTTGGAAGGGGGCTTCCCTGGCTTCACAGCCGGATGTGGTACGCTTTCTCAAAGGAGTTAATCACCTGCGCCCCCATCTGCACTCGATAGTGCCTACGTGGAATCTCAATCTGGTGCTACAGACCTTGCAGAAGCTGCCCTTCGAGCCCTTGCCAAGGGCATCGCTGAAGGACCTGACGTTGAAAGCAGTCTTCCTGGTGGCTATCACATCAGCCAGAAGTGTTTCCGAGCTCCAGGCGCTCTCGTGTAGAGAACCGTTCCTGCGATTCACTGAGGCAGGAGTATCGATTCGCCCAGTGCCTTCCTTCCTGCCCAAGATTGTTTCTCGATTCCATGTGAATCAGCAGCTTTACCTACCCTCCTTTCGTAGGGAGGATTACCCAGAGGTGTACCCTGCGCTCAAATACCTGGATGTTAGACGGGTCATCATCAGATACTTGGAAGTGACCAATAATTTCCGGAAGTCGGATCATTTGTTCGTGCTGTTCGCAGGCCCTCGTAAAGGTGTGCAGGCATCTAAGCCTACGGTGGCACGTTGGGTCAAGGAGACTATCGCGTCAGCTTATGTGGCGGCAGGAAAGATTCCGCCTATTCAGCTGAAGGCACACTCTACTAGAGCACAAGCAGCCTCAATGGCAGAGTCCAGATCTGTCTCCTTGGAAGAGATTTGCAGAGCGGCTACTTGGTCGTCGGCTCATACTTTCTCACGACATTACCGCCTGGATGTGGCTGCTCGGGCCGAGGCCCAGTTTGGGGCTTCAGTGTTGCGTTCAGAGATTTCCATGTCCCGCCCTGGGTGAGTACTGCTTCGGTACATCCCACCAGTCTATGGATTGATCGGCTTGATGATAGGGAAGGTAAAATTATGTATCATACCTGATAATTTTCTTTCCCTTAATCATAGCCGATCAATCCATAGCCCCTCCCAGATATCTGTATTGTTTGTGTTCTGGTTATATTTCAGGTTCAAGTTCAGTCTTCATTTCCTGTTCACGAGGACTTCGTGTTCAAGTTCTTCCAATTGAAGTTTCTTCGAGTTGAGACGATTTTGTGTTACAGTGAGCTGCTGCTTCCTCTCCCCCCGTTTCGGCAGTGGCTGGATTGATAACTAAATTATGCCGGCGCTCCCTCCCGCTTCGTGCGGCTGTAGGGTAGCTTTGTATCCCTCCCGCTTTGGCGGTGTTAGGGTAAGCCAGCTCCTCCTGCAGTTGCGGTAGCAGGATAAGCCAGTTCCCCCCGCGTCGGCGGGTGTGGTTTCCCGGCCACCGCCCCGGCGGGGGTGCGCTGGAATATTTCCCCTCCCCCGCTTCGGCGGTGGTGAGCTGGGCAGAGTGTCCCTTTGTGGGTGTAATTCTCTAAGTGCTGAGTCCTGCGGATGGAGCTTTGATATCGACATACTGGGGAATTTCCGGCAGCACATGACCACATATAGGGAGGCAAAAGATTGCTCTCTATCTCCACCTGCTGGTAGATGGACACAACCCACCAGTCTATGGATTGATCGGCTATGATTAAGGAAAAGAAAATTATCAGGTATGATACATAAGTTTACCTTCCAACAAATTTAACAGTTATACCTGCTAACTAATCAGTAAATAATTACCATTTCTTTTCCCATAAGAGAATGCGACCTGCCTTTCAACAGTAACCTTTTCATACTTACAAGTACACACACTGAAGGCCACTAAGAGGTGGAGGCTCAAAGTAGAGTTATCTTTCCATTGTGTAAGAATCAGCTTAATAGATACAGGAAGAAAATCCAATAAGTAAGCATTTTTGTGCTAACTGAGCCTCAACAAGCAAGGCTTTCCATGTTTTATAAGTCAATTGTTCTTTGACGCTTAAGATAACAGTAATATTCTCACTCTCACTGATTAAAAGAAGAAACAAAAACCTCAATGCAATGCATAGTAGTGGTGAACACAGGAATTAAATATCCAGGAATAACGGCCAGTAGCAGCTACAAAAAATGCTCACTGCTGCCAGCTGAATATCTACCCCTTAATAATTATCTGTCCTTTCATATGTAGTCATTTCATACTTTTATTAGTAAATACATTTTTCTTGCAGTATTATAGGTTTTGAGTATTTTGTCTATAGGCATGTTGATATTTTATAATTTTGGATGTATTGTCTGTTGATATTTTGCTTATGGGCCCTGTTTACTGAGCTGCGCTGTAGGCGCGCTGACTTCTTAGCGCGCGCTAATGATGGACACCCATATTATATTCCTATGGGTGTCTCTAGCATTAGTGCAGGCTAAAAAGTTTGCACGCCTACTGCGCAGCTTAGTAAACAGGGCTCTTATATGTTACTGATGTATTTAGTTTATTTTTATTGTTAGTACTGTTATGTTATTGTGTATGTTTTAATTTTCTAATCTGCCTACAATTTTAAGATAGAGCAGACAATAAATCAAATTAAATGAATAAATAAATAGAGGCTTGTGCATATGCTGGTCATCTGTTCGGTGTACTTTAGAAGCAGCAGGGTTTTCATTCACCTCTCATTTTTATTATAAGTTAAAAAAAACAATAAAACAAAACCTACTTTGTATGTGTGTTTATAGTGCTGTTTGCCTCATTTCATCAACTGAGGAGTTAGTTTGAGAACAGATTTCAAAAGATTTTGCTCACATAACAGCTAAAATAGAAGATAGAAAATTGCCCTTCCTTACTGTGGGAAAAGCACAGACATCAGAGGACAGAGGCAGCCAACAGTGTGTGAAGATTTAATTGTGAACTTCACAAGTCATTTGTGGAGCAAACTTTATTACTTATGCTTTTTGCAGCTACTTTGTAGGAGATACAAAGTACCCATGGCACAAGCCAGGCCTGAATTTTCATAGGAAATCTTTACATGACATTTCCCTTTAAAAATGTTTTTTTTTCTGGTTTGTGGATTTAAAATTGCCCCATTTTAAGTAATCCTTTAAGTAGCATAAATGAAATTAATCAGTATTTCAATGACAAAGGTTTATTGAAAAGGCTTACTTAAATGGGATAAATTAGTAATTAACCCAGTTTGCATTGTATCTTTCTTAGTTCATCTTATGGGTTAGACTGGCTTTGAGCTTTATTTATAGTATTTTTGCAACTATGTGTGGCATTTACAATGAAACCTCAACATTCATCTATTGAAAACCTTTTGAAGAACTTGGTTTTAGTGTATTAATCCCTCCTCCCCCCTTGTCATTTATTTTTATAGTATGTGGTTGTAAGCAGCAAGAAAATCCTGTTTTATGACAGTGAACAGGATAAAGAGCAATCTAATCCATATATGGTGCTGGACATAGAGTAAGTATTTCCTTACTGAAAACATGTTTGCTTATTTTCATGTAAAAAGTGTGGACCTGTGTATTGGGCCAGTAGCATGGGACTTCCCTTTGGCCTGTATGTCTCATTTAATTTAGTCTTTTTTTTTTTTTAAATGGCCTTCCAACAATTAACTGAAAATATATATACAATATACAACAAAAATACAGAGCTGATATTTTAAAATATTTTTGTTCCACCAATACTAAGAAACTTGTATTTGGTGGATTACGTGATAAAACATATGTCCATGCCTCCCTGAACAGCTTCTCAGCTTCTTCATAGCCTTTCTTCAAACACAGGCTTAAAATCTGAGCAAAGCTTATCTCCTTGCCTTGATGTCAAACCGAGCTAAGCACAGCTGTGGTCATAGAATCAGTATCAATTATCTCAGCTCACAAAACTTCAGTGTTGTGATCACATCAATGTGAAACACTGAGATGCAATCACAGCACTGTAGTTTTGTGAGCTGAGATAATCAATACTAATTGATTCTATGACCATAGTTGTGCTTAGTTTGGGTTGACTGATCAAGGACTATATCAGTTTTCATTCATTATGGTTTTAGACCCCCGAAGCAGGCCATTCAGCCAAAACATGGCCTGTGTCGAGTCATTTCTTTAAGGTAATAAAGCCTTGGCCACATCATTGGTCAGTTTGCTGTTTTGTTGGTCAACTCCGCTGTTTCCTGTGGTGCACTGATCAATCAGCCAGGTCTTGATCAGCACCAAGTGTCTTAGCACAGACTCAGAGAGTTGTGTTACAGAAAACTCTGCTCATAGTGCTGTTATCTAAACTGGCCACTCTGAGTTTCAAGGTGTTATCACAGGTTGTGCTGATTTCTCCCCCATCTTAGTGCTAGATAGCTGTAATCTGAGATTGGGCTTGTCAACCACCTTCTTGATATGCCTCAATATAGAGAAGACATAGAGGAATCCTGGCATTTTAAAAGTTTCTGTGTTGATAGTAGACTTGAAGAAGGTGTCCAATGTATACATTGGACGCTTTGGGTCTGCTTCTTGAAGAGCCTGGTTCTGTTCCCAGTTGAGTTCATCCTAGAGCAGCAGTTCTCAACCTTTTTACAGTCAGGACACACCTGATGGACAATGCTCACATATATGACACTTCATACACGACCCTCACAAACCTGATACATTATGACAGTTCTTATGAATTAAATGTAAACATGCCCTGCATCCACCCCCCAAAAATAAAAACAGATGTTGACCATAACTAGCATATTTTCCATGGAAGTATCACTCAAAAAAATTATACATACTCATATATTCTGATTCTCATGTCATCTGAGTAATAGCAATATAAATCTCTCTCCTACCAGGCACACTGTGAAATAATACAAAACCTGAAAAAATCCTAACTCCACATACAACAGTAGCATTAATTTCTATGATTAAACATGAACCCTACCTATAAAGAGGTACCTGAGTCCCTCCCCCCCCCCCCCCCCACCCCGCAAACTCAATTCGTGTCCTCTAGTTCTATCACCTTCCTCGCTCTGAAAAAGGTTTGTTTGAAATATTTGAATGTCTGTATCAACTTGCTTTATGGGAATTAAAAGTAACCTATTATATGTAGATACCTTACAGTGAAGGTCATTTATTTTAATGAGTCATACATATAAATGTTTATAATTTTTGTAATATTTCTTGATAAAACTATAATGGACTTCAAGCACAGAGCACATGCATTTCCAAATTGTCAAGTCATTGAAGAAATAGCACAGTGGAGTTCATGGAAGTTATATATGTTGGGACTAAATGGAATCTATTCTTTTTATTTAAGCCCTCACAGTAGATCTAAATACTTGAAAGGTATTAATATAGAAACAAATCTTTTCCAGAGAAGGGGAAATGATAAAACTAGAGGACATGAATTGAGGTTGTGGGATGGTAGACTTAGGAGTAATGTCAGGAAATTCTTGTTCATTGAGAATGTGATCGATGCCTGCAATTCCATCCTGAAGGGAGGGAGGTAGAGACAAAAACAATCACAGAATTCAAAAAGATGTGGAATGAACACAGAGGATCTCTAATTAGAAAATGGATGGTATAAAATTAAAAAAAACTTTAATGGTGACGTGTGTGGAAGTGTTGAGGGGTGCTTAGATGGCGACTCTAGCTGTGAAGAACTAAGGCCGGTGTTGGGCAGACTTGTACGGTCTGTGTCCTGTATATGGTAATCCAGTTTAGGATGTGCTGGAAAGGGCTTTGACAGCAACTTCGGCAACTGGAACATAAGGACAGTTCCAGGTGGACTTCTACAGTCTGTGTCCCAGAAATGCAAAGAAAGACCATGATCAGGTATTATATCACATTCATTTTTGGTTTAATCATGAATTGATGATGAGTGTGAGTGTTGAGCAGATTGGATGGAACATTCAGGTCTTTCTCTGCCGTCATTTACTGTGTTACAAATAGGGAGTAATATATCATCTGGATTAATTTAAACTGCATATCCCTAAGTTTAGATGGTGAAGAAACTTTGCATAAAATCTCTCATAGGCTAGACTAACCTCTATGTGATATATCTGTTCTAAGGTCAGAGTTTCACTCTTAACTGACTATTTTAGCATGAGATGCAGTTATAGGCAACAGGGTATGGTGAATATCTGGTTGATCTTTGTAGTCTAGATCCATAAAAGCCTCACAGGACTAAGAACCTGTGTGATTTGAAGTTTGTTTTTTTTGTTACATTTGTACCCCGCGCTTTCCCACTCATGGCAGGCTCAATGCGGCTTACATATTATATACAGGTACTTATTTGTACCTGGGGCAATGGAGGGTTAAGTGACTTGCCCAGAGTCACAAGGAGCTGCCTGTGCCTGAAGTGGGAATCGAACTCAGTTCCCCAGGACCAGAGTCCACCACCCTAACCACTAGGCCACTCCTACACTCCACTGATGTGTAGTCTCTTTAGCTTGTTTTATTTCACCTTGGAAATGTCTTTTTGCAGCAAATTGTTTCATGTCCGGCCAGTCACTCAAACAGATGTATACAGAGCAGATTCCAAAGAAATTCCTCGGATATTCCAGGTAAGGAGCTGATAAATCAGTAGTCTTTATATGTCAATGTGATAGAACTGCCTCACTGTGATACAAAAAGGAGCTGAATTAGTACATGCTTGAAACATGTGGGTAGTAGCACCTGTAGTAAAGATTTCAACCCAGGCTACTGTTCATTTCTTCAACTTCCATATAAATTCATAATTCAGCCCCTATGGAGAGGTAGAGTGAATGGAGCAGTTCCCAAACATTCCATCATTTTGGAAAAAAAATAAATTTTTACATGTGGTTGCATTTTATCTATCCATTGGATGTTACTTCCACTTTGAAAGATTTGTAAAGGTGCACATTTAAACCACAGCAAGGCAACGGGTATTACCGTGCTTTTCTACCACTAAGAGGCAACACACATAACTACCAGCAGCAAACTACTTCTGCATTCATAGCCACCATTAAGAGAGCTATACAATTCAGCCATTAGGTTTCAGAATAGAATTTATAAGTAAAAACATGATTTGAATCACTAATAGCCAGTCCAGCAGGAGTAGGTATGTGACAGGAATGAGGGGGGGGGGGGGGGGGGGCTTTTAGATGGGTAAAGCATGTGGATCTTGTATTATGAAATAACATCCAAATCCTCTACATGTGTGTTTGTATGTGTGGCTCTGTGTGTGTATGTTAGCCCTGAGAGAAGAGGAAAGGAACAGTATGAAAAGATCAATTTCCTGTTGTGTTTTAGTGTATCAATATTTCTCCAAGGACAAGCAGGCTGCTTGTTCTCACATGGGGGTTGACGTTTGCGGCGGCCCAGGAATTGGCAAAAACATTTGCAAGCAAAACAAAATCAAAGTCTTTCGAGAGAGTTCTATCGCACGGGCGTGCATCTTCAATTCTTTTTTTCTCTGTGGTGAGGTGCGGTTCGTTTTTCTGATTGCTCCTGTCTCAGGCCCAGGAAGAACTTCAGTGATTTTTGAGGTCGGCTTTTTTTTATTTTATTGATCTGTTAAAAAAAAAAAGTATTAATAAGTTAGGTTCCCATACTTTCTTTTACTTTTTCCCTGTTAAAGTTTCCTTTCTTTTTCGACGCGGCCGGCCGTTTCCCTTTTTTTGTGCTTTTTCTTTCTTGGCACAATCACGTCGTTTGATTGTGCCAAAGCCGTTTTTCTTCCATGTCATCGAAGACACCCAGCGGCTTCAAATGTTGTACTCGGTGCAATCGGACCATCCCAGGTACAGATACCCACGCCTGGTGTATCCAGTGCTTTGGGCCCGACCATAGCCCAGCCGCTTGTAGTCTGTGTCTTAGTATGAAGAAACGGACCCAAGCATCTGAAGCGGCCCAATGAGAGAAGCTTTTTGGGGCTCAG
This sequence comes from Microcaecilia unicolor, assembly GCF_901765095.1. Lineage (NCBI taxonomy): Eukaryota > Metazoa > Chordata > Amphibia > Gymnophiona > Siphonopidae > Microcaecilia > Microcaecilia unicolor. The sequence continues at coordinate 432,200,122 of NC_044033.1, forward strand.
TCCGGTCCTTCGACATCGGTACCGAGGTCAGCGGCGTCGACATCGACAGGAGCGTCGAGGAGAGAGGTAATGGCTGCTGAGAGACCAACTCGCGCTGGAAGCAGTGAGGTGTTGAGTGGGTCTCCACCTGCCTCGAGGCCTCCTGTTCTGCAGGCCCCCCGGGACCGACCATCGGACCTGGCCCCGAGGAGACATGAGGATTCCACGTCCTCCTCATTGGTACTGAGGAGTCTCGATGATGGGCGTCGAGCGAAGGCTAAGAAGCATCATCATCGTTCTTCTTCAACACACGGTACCGGGAGCTCCGGGGCGTCGAGAGAGTCGGCACCCGAGAAGTATCTGTGCCGAGAGGACCTCTCCCCCTCGGTACAGGAGGTGCCGATGCGTCAGTCTCTTGGCAGCCCGGTACCTGCTCCCGAGCCTTCACGGATTCTGACACCGCCTGTTCCACCGGCCCCGCAGCCTTCTCCGATGGCGGCTCTAGACGAGCGTATCCAGGCCTTGTTTCCAGAACTTCTGGAACGCTTACTGCGTCAATCAGCTTTGGTGTCAGGGGTGCTTGCGCCTTCTGTGCCATCTGCTGCAGCAGTGTCTGGCCCTTCTCCTGTGGTGCGGTCTCCGATGGCAGTCCCACCTGCGGCATCGGCGCCGGCTGCCACCCAAGTCGACTCCCTTTCAACTTCAGTGGAGGGAGCTTCGCCGCAGTGAAATCGGGCGTCGACTTCTTGACATCGCCACAGAGGACATCGTTCCTCGGTATCGAGGCAGGTCCAATGTCAGAGTATCTTGACACAGGTTGTATCCGACACTGAGCAGGAGCGCTCATGGGAATCAGAGGAAGATCCCAGGTACTTCTCTTCTGATGAGTCCTTTGGGTTTCCCTCTAACCCTTCCCCTCTGCTGGAAAGAAGACTATCTCCACCTGAGAGTCTGTCTTTTTCTTCCTTTGTCCGGGAAATGGCTACAGCTATTAGAAACATAGAAACATGACGGCAGATAAAGGCTACATGACCCATCCAGTCTGCCCATCCTCTGTAACCCCTAATACTTCCTGTTCTTAAGCGATCCCACATGCTTATCCCATGCCTTTTAAAATTCTGGAACAGTCCTAGACTCCACCACCTCCACCGGGAGGCCATTCCACGCCTCCACCACCCTTTCTGTGAAATAATACTTCTTTAGGTTACTCCTAAGCCTATTCCCTCTTAACTTTGTCATATGCTCCCTCATTCCAGAGCTCTCCTTCATTTGAAAAAGGCTCTCTTCCTGTACATAAATGCCCTTTAGATATTTAAATGTTTCTATCATCTCTCCTCTCTTCCAGTGTATACATGTTGAGGTTCATAAGCTTGTCCCTATAATTTTCGCATTCAAGACCGCTTACTAATTTCATAGCCGCCCTCTGGACCGACTCCATCCTATTTATATCTTTCTGTAGGTGTGGTCTCCAGAACTGCATGCAGTACTCCAAATGAGGCCTGACCAGAGACTTATACAACGGCACTATCACCTCCTTGTTCCTGCTGGTCATGCCTCTCTTTATGCACCCAAGCATCCTTCAGGCTTTGGCCGTCGCTTTTTCTGCCTGTTTGAAAGCTTTAAGGTCATCAGACACAATCACCCCCAAGTACCGCTCTTCCTTCGCACACTGAAGCACTTCACCCCCTATACTGTACCGTTCCCTCGGATTTTTGTGACCCAAGTGCATGACCCTGCATTTTTGGGGATTAAACCTTAGTTGCCAAATATCGGTCCATTCTTCTAGCTTCACTAGGTCCTTCCTCATGTCATTCACACCCTACAGGGTGTCCACCCTGTTGCAGAGTTTAGTATCAGCCGCAAATAGACAAACCTTACCAGACAGCCCTTCCGCAATATCGCGCACAAAGACGTTAAAAAGAGCCGTCCCTAGGACCGATCCCTGCGGTACTCCACTGATGACATCCTTTTTCTTCAGAGCAAGCTCCATTTACCACCACCCTCTGTCTCCTACCATTCAACCAATTTTTAACCCAATCAGTTACTCTAGGTCCCACACCGAGGGCACTCAATTTATGTATCAGTCGCCTATGTGGAACCGTGTCAAAGGCTTTGCTGAAATCCAAGTATACCACATCAAGCGCCCCTCCCACAACCAACTGTTTGGTCACTCAGTCGAAGAAGACAGATTCGTCTGGCATGTCCTGCCACTAGTGAAGCCGTGCTGCCTCAGGTCCCGCATTCCATGTAGTTAAAGAAAACTCACAATCCTCCTCTTCAGAAGCGTTTCCATTAGCTTACTCACCACCGAGGTCAGACTGACAGGTCTGCAATTCCCATCATCCTCCTTACTTCCACTCTTGTGCAAAGGAACCACATCCGCCCTTCTCCAGTCCACCGGGACCACTCCAGTTTATAAGGAAGCATTGAAGAGGTCCGTCAGCGGAGCCGACAGAACTTCTCAGAGTTCCTTAAGCACCCTCGGGTGTATCCCATCAAGCCCCATCGCTCTGTCTACTTTTAGTTTGGCAAGCTCCTCATGAACACAGTCCTCTGTAAATGGGTCTTGGCCTACCATCCATCCATCCCCTTTAGCCTTTGTTTTCTGCAGCCCTACCCCTGGTCTTTCAATCGTGAACATAGAGTTAAAATAATCGTTAAGCAGTTCATCTTTATCCTTGTCATCTTCCACATATTTCTCTCCCTCAGCTTTGAGCCTTACAATGCTATTATGGCACTTCCTCTTGTCACTTACATATCTGAAAAAGGTCTTGTCCCCCAATTTTACCGTATTAGCTATCTTTTCCTACTACTACTTATCATTTCTATAGCGCTACAAGGCATACGCAGCGCTGTACACCATACACAAAAAAGACAGTCCCTGCTCAAAGAGCTTACAATCTAGATAAGACTCCATTTGCCGCTTCGCTTTCCTGATAGCTTTTCCAGCTTCTCTTTCCTTATTTAGGTATTCTCTCCTGTCTTCATCTTTCTGAGTCATCTTATAACGTGCAAAGGCTAGCCTCCTTTCCCTTATCTTTTCAGCTACTACATTCAAGTACCAGAGAGGCCTTCTTTTCCTCTTACTTTATGTAATTTTTTAACATAGACGTTAGTTGCCTTTAATATAGCTCCTTTCAGTATTGTCCATTGCTGTTCTACATCCTTCAGCTGTTCCCATCCCGCTAACTGTTCTTTGAGAAATTCCCCCATCTCAGCAAAGTTAGTTCCTTTGAAATCCAGGACCTTCCATCTCGAATGAGCCCTCTCTTCTGTTTTTATATTGAACCATACCATACGATGATCACTGGATGCCAAATGGTCCGCCACCTTGATGTCAGAAATGTACTCTCCATTTGTAAGCACCAGGTCCAGAACAGCTCCATCCCGTGTCGGTTCCATTACCCACTGCTGGAACAATTCTTCCTGTAGGGAATCTAAGATCTCTTTGCTTCTAGACGACCCTGCAGCCGGGACACTCCAATCAACATCCGACTTATTGAAGTCACCTATCAGTTGTACTTTCCCTTTCCTAGCTGTCTTGCGGATGGCTTCAATTAAGTCCCTGTCCATTTCCTCCGACTGTGAGGGAGGTCTGTATATCACTCCGATATACAGTGGGGGAAATAAGTATTTGATCCCTTGCTGATTTTGTAAGTTTGCCCACTGACAAAGACATGAGCAGCCCATAATTGAAGGGTAGGTTATTGGTAACAGTGAGAGATAGCACATCACAAATTAAATCCGGAAAATCACATTGTGGAAAGTATATGAATTTATTTGCATTCTGCAGAGGGAAATAAGTATTTGATCCCCCACCAACCAGTAAGAGATCTGGCCCCTACAGACCAGGTAGATGCTCCAAATCAACTCGTTACCTGCATGACAGACAGCTGTCGGCAATGGTCACCTGTATGAAAGACACCTGTCCACAGACTCAGTGAATCAGTCAGACTCTAACCTCTACAAAATGGCCAAGAGCAAGGAGCTGTCTAAGGATGTCAGGGACAAGATCATACACCTGCACAAGGCTGGAATGGGCTACAAAACCATCAGTAAGACGCTGGGCGAGAAGGAGACAACTGTTGGTGCCATAGTAAGAAAATGGAAGAAGTACAAAATGACTGTCAATTGACAAAGATCTGGGGCTCCACGCAAAATCTCACCTCGTGGGGTATCCTTGATCATGAGGAAGGTTAGAAATCAGCCTACAACTACAAGGGGGGAACTTGTCAATGATCTCAAGGCAGCTGGGACCACTGTCACCACGAAAACCATTGGTAACACATTACGACATAACGGATTGCAATCCTGCAGTGCCCGCAAGGTCCCCCTGCTCCGGAAGGCACATGTGACGGCCCGTCTGAAGTTTGCCAGTGAACACCTGGATGATGCCGAGAGTGATTGGGAGAAGGTGCTGTGGTCAGATGAGACAAAAATTGAGCTCTTTGGCATGAACTCAACTCGCCATGTTTGGAGGAAGAGAAATGCTGCCTATGACCCAAAGAACACCGTCCCCACTGTCAAGCATGGAGGTGGAAATGTTATGTTTTGGGGGTGTTTCTCTGCTAAGGGCACAGGACTACTTCACCGCATCAATGGGAGAATGGATGGGGCCATGTACCGTACAATTCTGAGTGACAACCTCCTTCCCTCCGCCAGGGCCTTAAAAATGGGTCGTGGCTGGGTCTTCCAGCACGACAATGACCCAAAACATACAGCCAAGGCAACAAAGGAGTGGCTCAGGAAGAAGCACATTAGGGTCATGGAGTGGCCTAGCCAGTCACCAGACCTTAATCCCATTGAAAACTTATGGAGGGAGCTGAAGCTGCGAGTTGCCAAGCGACAGCCCAGAACTCTTAATGATTTAGAGATGATCTGCAAAGAGGAGTGGACCAAAATTCCTCCTGACATGTGTGCAAACCTCATCATCAACTACAGAAGACGTCTGACCGCTGTGCTTGCCAACAAGGGTTTTGCCACCAAGTATTAGGTCTTGTTTGCCAGAGGGATTAAATACTTATTTCCCTCTGCAGAATGCAAATAAATTCATATACTTTCCACAATGTGATTTTCCGGATTTAATTTGTGATGTGCTATCTCTCACTGTTACCAATAACCTACCCTTCAATTATGGGCTGCTCATGTCTTTGTCAGTGGGCAAACTTACAAAATCAGCAAGGGATCAAATACTTATTTCCCCCACTGTAGATACATTTTCCTTTCCCTCTTTCCAGTTTAACCCACAGCGCTTCTTCCCTATCCCACATGTCCTGCAGTTCTGTCACTTGGATATCATTCTTAGTGTATAATGCCACATCTCCACCCTTTTTTCCTACTCTGTTCTTCCTGAATAGATTATAGCCAGGTATATTAACATCCCAATCATGGGTCTCCGTGACCGCCACTAAATCCAAGTCCGCTTCCGTCATTGTAGCCTCAAGATCTAGAAGTTTGTTTCCCATACTACGGGCATTGGTATACAAGGCTCTCCAGATTTTACTCTTTTTATTCACTTCTATAGAGGTATTAGATGTCCTGCCTTCCTTGGGGTTAATTATGGCTTCGTGGCCTTTTATACCCATCCCCATCAATTTTAGTTTAAAGCCCTCTTTAGTACTTTAGCCAGCCTGTTGCTGAAGACATTCCTTCCCTTCCTTGACAATTGGACACCATCACCGCTCAGTACCTCTTGGAAAATCATCCCATGGTCTATGAAATCAAAGCACTGTCATCGGCACCAACCACGCAGCCACGCATTTATCTCCAAGATGTGAGCTTCTCTCATTCAACCTTTACCTTCGACAGGGAGGATCGATGAGAACACCGCCTGCGCACCTAGTTGCTTCACCCTCTGACCTAAAGCCACGAAGTCTTGTATGATATGTTCAGTAGGATATTTACGTGTATCATTTGTGCCAACATGGATGAGTAGCATAGGAGCGTGGTCCGTAGGCTTGATGAGTCTAGGCAATCTTTATTAATTTATTTTATTAATTTATTTTTTATTTTAGATTTTTGCTTACACCTTTTTCAGTAGTAGCTCAAGGTGAGTTACATGCAGGTACTCTGGATATTTTTCTGTCCCAGGAGGGCTCACAATCTAAGTTTGTACCTGAGGCAATAGAGGGATAAGTGACTTGCCCAAGATCACAAGAAACAGTAGTGGGATTTGAACCGGCCACCTCTGGATTGCAAGACCAGTGCTCTAACCACTAGGCCACTCCACTCTATTCCCTTCCCTATGGAGGTTGAGGATGAGCCCAGGACTGAGATGCTCGAGGTCCTGGATTATTCTTCTCCACCTAAAGAGGCTGTGACAGTCCCTCTGCATAAGGTACTGAAGGAAGTCCTTATGCAAAACTGGTCCACCCCTCTGTCTGGCCCTGAGGTTCCCAAGAAGGCTGAGTCCCAATAACGGATCCATGGTGAACCTGGATTGATGAGGTCCCAACTACCCCACAATTCCATGGTGATGGATTCCGCTCTCAAGAGAGCTAGGAGTACTAGAGACTATGCTTCGGCGCCCCCGGGCAGAGAAGCTAGGACTCTTGACTCTTTTGGGGGAAAGATGTATCAGGCCGCTATGCTCGCTGCCAAGATCCAGTCTTACCAGCTCTTCACTAGCATGCACTTGCGGGACTCGATACAACAGTCCCTAGATGCACTCCCAACGGAGCTGGCTGAGCCTTTTCGCCAGGTGGTCAGGCAGCAGAAGGCATGTCGAAAGTTCCTGGCCAGAGGTACATTTGACACTTTTGATGTAGCATCCAGGATCGCTGGTCAAGGTATAGTGATGCGCAGACGCTCATGACTGCGTGTCTCTGACCTGGGTCATTCTGTCCAGCAGCGAATGGTGGATGTTCCTTGCCGGGGGAATAATCTTTTTGGTGAAAAAGTAGACGATCTCATTGATCAAATCAAGAAGCATAATGATGCTATGGATTCTCTCTCCCACCGGGTGCCTTCTGCTACAGCCTCCTCATCTAGGAGGTAGTTTGGAGAGAAGAGAAGTGCTCCCTATTCCTACTCTAGGCGTAGGTACACTCCTGCTTCTCGGCAGCCTGCCCAGGCTCAGCCCCAGCGCGCTCGTTCTCGTCAACAGCGTGCGTCTAAGGCCCACTCTGCTCACCACCTAAAGCAAGGGACGGGCTTTTGACTGGCTCCAGTTCAGCATAGCCTCTGTAAAAGTGTCCGTACCAGACGACTTGCCGGTAGGGGGGAGGTTGATGTTTTTCACCAAAGGTGACCTCTCATAACCTCCGACTGGTGGGTTCTTCAAATAATCCGGTTAGGATACACCCTCAATCTGGAATCCAAACCTTCAAATTGCCCACCAGGAGCTCATTCTTATAGCTCCCAGCACAGGCAGGTACTTGCAGAGGAACTCTCCGCCCTTCTAAAGGCCAGTGCGGTCAAACCCGTTCCACCAGGGGAAGAAAGGCTGGGATTCTATTCCAGGTACTTCCTTGTGCAAAAGAAAACAGGGGGGATGCATCCCATCATAGACCTAAGGGGCTGAACAAATATCTGGTTAGAGAAAAGTTCAGGATGGTTTCCCTGGGCACCCTTCTTCCCATGAATCAAGAGAACGATTGGATATGCTGTTTGGACTTAAAGGATGTTTACACACACATCTCGATACTTCCAGCTCACAGGAGGTATCTTCGATTTCGGCTAGGAACACAGCACTTTCAGTATTCTGTACTGTCCTTTGGTCTGGCGTCTGCACCCAGGGTGTTCACAAAGTGCTTGGCTGTAGTCGCAGCGTCGCTACGCAGACTGGGAGTGCATGTGTTCCCTTATCTCAATGATTGGCTGCTGAAGAGCACTTTGGAGGCAGGCGCTCTACAGTCCATGCGAATGCCTATTCAGGTGCTGGAACTACTGGGGTTTGTGATCAATTACTCCAAGTTCCACCTCACCCCAGTTCAAAAATTGGAATTCATTGGAGCACTGTTGAAAACAAAGACAGCTCGAGCTTATCGTCCCAAGACGAGGGCAGACAACCTCCTGTCCCTAGTGTCCATGGTTCGAGCATCTCAACAGATCACGGCTCGGCAGATGTTGAGACTTCTGGGGCACATGGTGCGAATAGAATGTTGGGTGTTATTAGGAAGGGTATGGAGTCCAGGTGTGCGGATGTTATAATGCCGTTGTATCGCTCCATGGTGCGACCGCACCTGGAGTATTGTGTTCAGTACTGGTCTCCGTATCTCAAAAAAGATATAGTAGAATTGGAAAAGGTACAGCGAAGGGCGACCAAAATGATAGTGGGGATGGGACGACTTTCCTATGAAGAGAGGCTGAGAAGGCTAGGGCTTTTCAGCTTGGAGAAGAGACGGCTGAGGGGAGATATGATAGAAGTGTATAAAATAATGAGTGGAATGGATCGGGTGGATGTGAAGCGACTGTTCACGCTATCCAAAAATACTAGGACTAGAGGGCATGAGTTGAAGCTACAGTGTGGTAAATTTAAAACGAATCGGAGAAAACTTTTCTTCACCCAACGTGTAATTAGACTCTGGAATTCGTTGCCGGAGAACGTGGTACGGGCGGTTAGCTTGACGGAGTTTAAAAAGGGGTTAGATAGATTCCTAAAGGACAAGTCCATAGACCGCTATTAAATGGACTTGGAAAAATTCCGCATTTTTAGGTATAACTTGTCTGGAATGTTTTTACGTTTGGGGAGCGTGCCAGGTGCCCTTGACCTGGATTGGCCACTGTCGGTGACAGGATGCTGGGCTAGATGGACCTTTGGTCTTTCCCAGTATGGCACTACTTATGTACTTATGTACGGTTCATGTGACTCCCATGGCACACCTACACATGAGATCAGCTCAATGGACCCTAGCTCCCCAGCGCTATCAAGCTGCGGGAAGTCTAGAGGATGTGATCCAACTGTCCACCGACTTTTGGAATTTCTTGCAGTGGTGGACGATTCGATCTAATTTGATCTTGGGACGTCCATTCCAAATTCCTCAGCCACAAAAAGTGGTGACAACGGATGCATCCTTCCTGGGGTGGGGAGCTCATGTAGATGGACTTCACACTGAAGGAGCTTGGTCCTTTCAGGAAAAGGTCTTCAGATCAATCTCCTGGAATTGTGAACGATCTGGAACGCTCTAAAGGCTTTCAGAGACCGGCTGTTCAACCAAGTCATATTGATTCAGACAGTCAATCAGGTTGCCTTGTATTACACCAACAAGCAGGGGGGCACCGGATCTTGCCTTCTGTGTCAGGAAGCTGTCCAGATGTGGCTTTGGGCACGCCATCACGGCATGTTTCTCCAAGCCACTTATCTGGTAGGCATAAACAACAGTCTGGCCGACAGACTGAGCAGAGTAATGCAACCTCACGAGTGGTTACTGAATATGGGTGTAGTCCGCAAGATCTTCCAAGCGTGGATCACCCCCTCGGTGGATCTTTTTGCCACTCAGATCAATCACAAGGTCCCTCAGTTCTGTTCCAGGCTTCAGGCCCACAACAGACTAGCATCAGATGCCTTTCTCCTGCATTGGGGAACAGGACTTCTGTATGCATATCCTCCCATACTTCTAATAGGGAAGACTTTGCTGAAACTCAAACAAGACTGCGGAACCATGATTCTGATAGCTCCCTTCTGGCCGCGTCAGATTTGGTTCTCTCTTCTTCTGGAGTTGTCCTCCGAGGAACCGTGGCGGTTGGAATGTTTTCCAACCCTAATCACCCAGAAGGAGGGGTCGCTTCTACATCCCAACCTCCAGTCTCTGGCTCTCACTGCCTGGGTGTTGAGAGCTTAGAATTCGCCTCCTTGGGTCTTTCAGAGGGTGTCTCTTGAGTCTTGCTTGCTTCCAGAAAAGATTCCACGAAGCGGTGTTACTCTTTCAAATGGAGGAGGTTTGCCGTCTGGTGTGACAGCAAGGCCCTAGATCCTCTTTCTTGTCCTACACAGACCCTGCTTGAATACCTTCTACACTTGTCAGAGTCTGGTCTCAAGACCAACTCCGTAAGAGTTCACCTTAGTGCAATTAGTGCTTATCATCGTCGTGTAGAAGATAGGGCTATCTCTGGCAGCCTTTAGTTGTTCACTTCATGAGAGATTTGCTTTTGTCAAAGCCCCCAGTTAAACGTCCACCAGTGTCATGGGATTTCAATGTCGTACTCACCTAGCTGATGAAAGCTCCTTTTGAGCCACTGAATTCCTGCCATCTGAAGTACTTGACCTGGAAGGTCATTTTCTTGGTGGCTGTTACTTCAGCTCGTAGGGTCAGTGAGCTTCAGGCCTTGGTGGTGCATGCACCTTTATATCAAGTTCCATCATAATAGAGTAGTCCTCCACACGCACCCTAGGTTCCTGCCTAAGGTGGTGTCTGAGTTCCATCTGAACCAGTCAATTGTCTTGCCAACATTTTTTCCCCGTCCTCATACCCGCTCTGGTGAAAGCAGTTTGCATACCTTGGACTGCAAGAGAGCATTGGCCTTTTACGTGGAGTGGGCACAGCCCCTTCAGACAGTCCGCCCAGTTGTTTGTGTCTTTCAATCCCAACAGAAGGGGATTGTAGCGCTATAGAAATGCTAAATAGTAGTAGTAGTAGTAGGGAGTCGCCATCGGAAAACACACTATCTCCAATTGGCTAGCAGATTGTATTTCCTTCACTTATGCCCAAGCTGGGCTGACTCTACAGGGTCATGTCACGGCTCATAATGTTAGAGCCATGTCTGCGTCAGTGGCCCACTTAAAGTCGGCCACCATTGAAGAGATTTGCAAGGCTGCAAAGTGGTCGTCAGTCCACATATTCACATCTCGCTATTGTCTTCAGCAGGATACCCGACGTGACAGTCGGTTTGGGCAGGCAGTGCTGCAGAATCTGTTCGGGGTTTAGAATTCATCTCCAACCCCCTAGACCCATTTTGATTCTGTTCCAGGCTGCACTCTGTTAGTTGATTTTGGTTTCAGGTCAATCTGTTATGTCCTCACCATTGCGAGGCCCAATGTTCATTGTTTTGAGTGAGCCTGGTTGCTAGGGATACCCCACATGTGAGAACAAGCAACTTGCTTGTCCTCGGAGAAAGCGAGGATACTTACCTGTAGCAGGTATTCTCCAAGGACAGCAGGCTGATGGTTCTCACAAACCCACCCTCCTCCCCTTTGGAGTTGTTGTTATTGTTCTTTTCTTGTTTATATCCTTTTTGATTAAACTGAAGAGGCACGCTCGCGTGGCAGGCGGGAAGTCGTTCACACTGCCCGCACGACGGAACTATCTCAAAAGACTTTGATTTTATTTTGCTTGCAAAATTTTTTGCCGATTCCTGGGCCGCTGTGGACGTTGACCCACATTTGAGAACAATCAGCCTGCTGTCCTCGGAGAATACCTGCTACAGGTAAGTATCTTCGCTTTATGCTGCAGCTGCTGGAACTCCTTCCAAAGTACTGTGACATTTTTTGAGGAACTTATTTCTCTCTACCTCCTGGTCCAAATTGACCTGTTTTCAGATTGGATGCTTCTTTTTGCTGGTTTTCTCCCATCGCAAGATTTGGTCATGTGTTGCAAATATTTTAAAAGTTATTTTGCTCTTGGACAGACATTATATATAAGAGTAGCCATACTGGGTCAGACCAATGGTCCATCCAGCCCAGTGTCCTGTTTCCTACAGTGGCCAATCCAGATCACAACTACCTGGCAGAAACCCAAATAGTAACAACATTCCATGCTACCAAGTCCAGGGCAAGCAGTGGCTTCCTCAATAGCAGACTGGACTTTTTCTCTAGGAACTTGTCCAATCCTTTTTTTAAACCCAGATATGCTACCCGCTGTTACCCCATCCTCTGGCAACAAGTTCCAGAGCTTAACTATTGATTGAGTGAAAAAATATTTCCTCCTCTTTGTTTAAAAAGTATTTCCATCTAGACCGGTTGGGTCATGGAGCAGTAAGCAGCAGGAGTTTGCTGCTCCCGATGCTTCCCACTAAATCTGTGTTAGTTCACCGCTTCACTCCCAGATTCACTCCTCCACTGATCAACAAAAGTCGTCAGCAATGAGTATTGCATTGACCATTTCCTACTGAACGGAGGGCCTCCAAAAACATCAGAAAATAGAAGAGTAGAGTGGGAGACTCCAAGATGGCGGACAAAGGCGTGCCGTCTTCGCCCACGCCTAGCTCTGAGTGGGTGACCGAAATAGCAGAGGTGCAAGCCGCAATGGAGCACACCATGGTATGCCAATTACAGCTTAGACAAACTGGATAGAATGGAGCAACGCTTTACCACTATTTCGGCATAACTCTGGGCAGTGCAACAACGTGTAGGTGAGTTAGTAGACAACTTTCATGCAGTGGTGTCTGAGAAACCTCCAGTGACTAACTACATAAGTAACCTAGAGAACAAATTGAAGGACTTAGAGAATCAGTCTCGATGAAACACATTCAGACTAATAGGCTTGCCAGGGTCTATTATGGACTGCAACTTGTGAGCATTTTTGGAAACATAGCTTCCCACCTCATTATCTTTGACAGGCTCTGCAGCCCCATTTTGGGTGGTGTAGGCTCAGCATGTGGGGGCCCAAGCGAGGCCCTGCAAACCGACTGCTTATCTGACGGGTACTTAACTACAGCAACAAATTGGAAATCTTACAAGTTCTTCGCAGTGGTAAAGTTTTGGAACACCAAAACCAAAGTATCCTATGTTTCCAAGACTATTCCAGCAAAGTCTTTTTAGCGCTGTTATCACACCTGTTCAGATGCAAGTATGCAAAGTTGAAGATAGTGGACAATGGACACATTCAATATTTTGATGCAGTCACTGAGGTAACTAAATATGTGGATGACCTTGAGGCATCAAAATGCAGGGAGATTGCTTAAGCTACTTTGGTGATCTTGCATGGGTGCAAGTCACAGTTTCCTAGATAATATCCATGTACTTATGCTTTTATTGATCATTGACTTGGCATTTTGATCCCGCATATTATCCCCCTTTGGCTACTCTGTCATTGGCCACATATTTCTGCTACCTGTCATATGGAAGCTGTGCTTTTACCTTCCTTCTGTGACTGTGGTCACGATGAGAGATCCAGCCTCACTTGAAGACCTCTACTTTGAGTGGGATTTGAGCTTCTACAGAGCGATTGAGGCCTTGTACGTTCAGTGCAGTCCCTTGGTGAGCACAGGAAAGTTGCAGCTAGTGCCTGGAGGCAGGAGCCTAGCTGTTGTCCATATGAAGAGCTGGAAGGCTGAGGCTGGCCCCCTAGTCTGGGCTGGGACATTGCCTACCTTGGTTGGAATACTTCTGGATCTTTTTTTTTTTTAATCTGGAGACTCATGCGGAGGTGTGAGTACTTATGTAGTCTGCTTGGTAGATGCTATGTGTGTAGTGCTTATGTTGCTGCTATTCATTGGCGTACTGGGCTATCTCAGAATGGGGTCTAATTGAGTGGATATCAACACCCCAGGTTTGGAGCTGGATGTTGCTCTGTACCCTACCCTGGGTTTCCAGTTATTGAGATTTTCGTGTGTGTGCGTGAGGACTTTTTTTTTCTAAGTGAACAGGACGCCCAGTGTGTCTTTCTGCAGATTTTGCCATTCCTTTTTCACTTCAGCACGATGAGAATGAGGATAAGCTCCTATATGGTTATAACAGTGACAGCCTGTTATGTTACTTATCACCTGTTGTGCCTTTGTATCTTTACTCTGTTTTTCTATTTGGGAAGTGTAGCATATATGTTAATACTTTATGAGGGTTACACAAAGGGATGTGTTCAATGGGAGTATGGCTAAGAGGGAGGTAGTGGGTGTGGCGAAGGAGGTGGGCAGTGGGTAGAAGAGGGGGAAGATTAGGGTCTGAGTTTGATATGGCCAATGCTTATGTTGCTGCATCTTATCTTCATTTGGGCCCTTTTTCCATTCTTTGAAGAATGTTCATTTGGCTCTAATAGCCTCTTTCTCCTCACCTTTTAACTATGCTGGCTGTCATTTGCACTTTTTTTCCGCCTTTGTAAATACGTGGAATACATCTGGTCTGGGCTTCCAAGATGATATTTTTAAACAAGGCCATGCCTGATTTAAAGTCCTAACCTTTGCAGCCGATCCTTGATGCATGTGGGAAAAAAGAACCCGAATTATAGCTACGTCATGCAAGGTTCCACGTTAGGAGTTACGGACCAAGAAAGGGATCTGGGTGTCGTCATTGATAATACACTGAAACCTTCTGCTCAGTGTGCTGCTGCGGCTAAGAAAGCGAACAGAATGTTGGGTATTATTAGGAAAGGTATGGAATACAGGTGTGAGGATGTCATAATGCTGTTATATCGCTCCATGGTGCGACCGCAACTTGAGTATTGTGTTCAATTCTGCTCGCTGCATCTCAAAGATATAGCAGAATTGGAAAAGGTGCAGCGAAGGGTGACTAAAATGATAGCGGGGATGGGATGACTTCCCTATGAAGAAAGACTAAGGAGGCTAGGGCTTTTCAGCTTGGAGAAGAGACGGCTGAGGGGAGACATGATAGAGGTATATAAAATAATGAGTGGAGTGGAACAGGTGGATGTGAATACTAGGACTAGGGGGCATGCAATGAAACTACAGTGTAGTAAATTTAAAACAAATTGGAGAAAATTTTTCTTCACCCAACGCATAATTAAACTCCGGAATTCATTGCAAGAGAACGTGGTGAAGGCGGTTAGCTTGACAGAGTTTAAAAAGGGGTTAGGCGGTTTCCTAAAGGACAAGTCCATAAACCACTACTAAATGGACGGGGAAAAATCCACAATTCCAGGAATAACATGTATAGAATGTTTGTACATTCGTGAAGCTTGCCAGGTGCCCTTGGCCTGGATTGGCCGCTGTCGTAGACAGGATGCTGGGCTCGATGGACCCTTGGTCTTTTCCCAGTAGAGCATTACTTATGTACTTATGTCCTTTAGCTTCTTTTTAACCATTTTCCTTATTTTATCATAGTCACCCTTTTGAAAATTAAATGCTGCTACAGTAGATTTCCTTTGTGACTTCACTTCAGATATTAGCTCAGATTTGATCATGTTGTGATCACTGTTTCCCTGTGGACCCAACACCATTACCTCTTGTACTAAAGGCTAGATCTAAAGTATCTCCCCCTCTTATCAGTTCTTGGACCAGTTGCTCCTAGAAGACTGAACTAGATCCTACTGTGCCTTCTAGAGGCTATCTGTTAATACTGTAGGCTGTGACAGTTAAGTTTCTATCTGGCAGAAAGTTCAGAATTAAAAATTCTCAGAAACAAGGTTACTTGGGACCTTTTCTCTATATATAGTTTTGATTCTAAGAGGATTGTTTCAAACAGACTCTTTGAAAGTGGACAGTTGAAGCCAGATTTTTTTTTTTAATTCATATATTTCAATATATCACAATACGTGAGTATGCAATCGACATTTATACAAGAGGCAAAAAAGAAATAAAAGGAAATATCATTAACAGCCTTTCTGTCCACAAGTTTAGGAAATTTGGAATCCAAGAATTAGAATTTAAAAATAAAACATGTAGCAATAATTACGAACTAATGGTTGCAACCTCTGGATCAGACCCCAGCCTGCATTTAGGGAGGGCACACAACATTCAAAAAGCCAGATTTTGTATACAGTGTCTACATGGGACTCGAGATGTTCAGGACATGGAGCCTTTTGTTAAATATACATATATAAGGATGCTTGGAATTAAACATTTAAGAGTAGCATTACTTTGGATTTTGAACATAGAACATTTTTACTTTTTGAAATAGTATAAATCACCATAGAAGTTAGCACAATTGCTCATGCAGATCTCAAGGCCAAACAAGCAGTTAGCTGATATGTCTGCCTCAGAGCAGGTGTGAATGTCAACATCTTACATGCATTGGTCACCTATACATTTAAACACCACTATTTAGACTTGTAAGTTACATCAGTCTTCTAAAGTGACCTCCTGTATTTCACATTTACTTATCACATTATGACTGCAAATTTACAAAAGTTTCTCAAAGCTGTTAAATCACAAGAGGATTGTGAAAAATTGCAAGAGGACTTTAATGAGACTGGGAGACTGGGTATCCAAATGACAGATGACATTTAATGTGAACAAGTGCAAAGTGATGCATGTAGGGAAAAGGAACCCAAACTATAGCTACATGTCAAGGTTTCACATTAGGAGTCTCTGCCAGGAAATGGACCTAGATGTCATTGTTGATACGTTGAAACCCTCTGTTCAGTGTGCAGCAGCAGCTAAGAAAGCAGATAGAATGTTAGGAGTTATTAGAAAAGGAATGGAGACGAAAACTGAGAATATTATAATGTCTTTGTATTGCTCCATAGTGTGACTGCACCTTGTATTGTGTGTAATTCTGGTCACCTCTCAAAAAAGTTATAGCAGAATTAGAAAAGGTACAAGAAGGTCAATATCAGGAAAGTGGAAGAGCCCTAGCCTCTGTAACTTTGGAGAAGAGACAGCTATGAGAAGATATGGTTGAGGTCTATAAAATACTGAATGTAGTGGAATGGGTATACATGAATCACTGTTCTACTCTTTCTAAAAATACAAGGATTAGAGGGCACACAAGAAGCTACTATGTAGTAAATTTTAATTCAAATTCTTTCAACATGTAATTAAACTCTGGATTGTGGTAAAAGCAGTTAGCTTAACAGGATTTAAAAAAGGTTTGGATAATTTCCTAATGCAAATGTCTGTAAGCCATTATTAAGATGGACTTGGGAAAATCCACTGCTTATTTCTAGGATAAATTTCATAAAATCTGTTTTACTCTTTTGGGATCGTGCCAGGTACTTATGACCTGGATTGGCCACTGTTGGAAACAGGATACTGGATTTGATGGACCTTCAGTCTATCCCATTATGGCAATGCTTATGTTCTTATGAGTTTGTAGCCAGCATGCTGCTGGGCTGTTTCTGATCCAAGCATAAGATAAGTAAAGGTGAGCCTGTGAGAGATACCATTTTAAATAAACATTTTTTTAAAGATGATTGAATTATGATATGAGGCGGTGACCATCCCTGGATCCTGTCCATTTGGGTTTTCTGGCAATTACACACTACTGACCCTCTCTCATCAGTCAGAAGCCGATCCTTCTGGAACTGTTGAACTTGAACAACAAAAAGGGTTAGAACCACTCTGTAATCTCACTCAGACCACCTTTGTATCCTTCCTGTGGTTAATTGCCATGCCTGGGCTAACACCTTGGACAGACAGGAGATCCCAGCTCTCAGTTAAATAGTGCACCATTCCAGCAAACAGAGAGACTATATATATATATATATATCTATCTTCAATTATCAGACAAATCAGTTCATAACAATTATAGTTCATAATCATCAAGCTTAATTCGGGTCCCAAAAGAATCCAAAATAGAGAGTTGCACGGGGGCAGATATCTAACCCGTCCCTGACGCAAGTAATCTCCTCCATCCCAGCTCCCAGCCTGCCCAGCCTTTGCCGTGCCGCAGTCACTTTGACCCCTTCCCCCCCCCCCCACCCCCCAAGAAAGCCAGATTCTACAAGCAGTAAAAAGTCTAGTAAAAGTAACATAAATCATTTTCTTTGCTAAGACAGTAGATGTACAAATTAGCAGGACCCAAAGCGCTCCAAGAAAAAACACAGTTTATACTTAATTGTTCAGCCGCCCTTAGGAATCTCCTTTGGGTTTAAAAAGCAAAACCATGTGCATGTAAGGACTAGGTAAATGAATTAAAGCACTGTTTAAAGTAAATACCGTTAATATGTAATACTTGGTAGCAATAATGAAACAGTGATAGAATATTCACATAGCAATTAGCCTGAGGCAACAGATTTATTTTCCACTGAACATAATTAACTTTGTATAAACTTGGCAGCTAATACTGTGCTGAACTGTACAATGTTGGCACATTTATACTGATGTTGGACAGAACTTCTGCATGAAGAAAACCCTTCCCTCATTATTCAATACCTCTCTGTGAAATAGTAGTAATAAAAAAGGCAACTGTATTTTTATAATGTACCACTGCAATCCACAAAACAAAAGGAGCAAATTCCCAAATGCTATCTTTTTCTTTTAATGTAGTAACAGGAAAAAAAATGTTTAAATGCGCCCAGGTTTCAACCTAATTTATGTTTAATGTGGGATATAAATGTAATAAATAAGTAAATAAATAGAAAGTCTGAATGTTGAGCACCTGATTCTCATAACATGATATCTGTTTTAGTGGCCTATTACCAAGAGAGAAAAAAAATCTGCACGAATATAACAATATTAGGGTGTCCCATTAAACAGCTCCTCCAAATGACACGCTGATTATAATTTATAAACAAATTACTACTCTACCTATGAAAAATTATTCCATTATTATGCTTCCTCTGTGTACATCTGTATGCTACACAAGTCAGTATGTTTGAAAATATAAGTAAGATTAAGTAAAAATGCTACCAACAATAAAGAACAACGTGGATGCAACAGCTCATAGGTTTGCTTTGTTTTGAGTGTACGGCGATGACGGCTGCACATGGAAGGGGAAACAGAGACTACTTTGTCTTCAACACCCTCCCTCCCATCCACCTCTCTTCCAGCCCTGGATGTCCTCCCCACACATACCTCGCGTCACCCTGGTGGTCTAGTGGCTTGCTTTTGGGCAGGAAAGGTGCCCACACTTTCCTGCCCAGTGCCGCTGATCCTCTCGCCACAGCCGCTTGTTTAAAATGGCTGCGAAAGTTCAAGTGGCAGCCTCGTGAGACTATCCTGCTTCCTACAGTGGCCAGTCCATGTCACAAGTACTTGGCAGAAACCCAATTAATAACATTCCATGCTACCAATCCTGTAGTGGCTTCCCCCATTTCCATCTCAATAACAGACTATGGACTTTTCCTCCAAGAACCTGTCCAAACCTTTTTTTAACTCAGATATGCTAACCGCTGTTACCACATCCTCCAACAAAGAGTTCCAGAGTGAAAACAAATTTCCTCCTATTTGTTTTAAAAGTATTTCCATATAATTTCATTGTATCCCCTGGTCTTTATATTTTTTGAAAGAGTGAAAAATCAATACACTTCTACCCATTTTACAGCACTCAGGATTTTATAAACCTCATTCATGTCCCCCCTCAGCCGCCCCTTTTCCAATAGAAAAAGCCCTAACCTCTTTAGCATTTTCTCATATAAGAGGAGTTCCATCCCTGTTATCATTTTGGTCGCTCTTCATTGAACCTTTAGTAATTCCGCTATATCTTTTTTGAGATAAAGCAACCAAAATTGAACGTAATACTCAAGGTGAGGTTGCACAATGGAGCGATACAGAGGCATTATAATATTCTTGGTCTTATTTTGCATCCCTTTCATAATAATACCTAGCATCCTGTTTGTTTTTTTGGCCACTGCCACACACTGGACAGAAGATTTTAGCATATTGTCTACAATGACACCTTAGAGTGCTGACTCCTAAAGTGGACCCTAGCATCAAGTAATGATTTAGATTATTCTTCCTATTGTGCATCACTTTGCATTTATCCACATTAAATTTCATTTGCCATTTTGATGCTCAGTCTTCCAATTTCCTAAGGTCTTCCTGCAATTTTTCACAATCCGCATGTATTTGGACAACACATGTGGATTTTATGTGAATTATGAATATACATGAGACCGTGATGATGAGCACTACTGCTCACACGTTTAAAACTTGTGTACAACCTTTTTTCTGTCTGTTGACATATGTTCAAAATACATGCTTATATTTCTCTACTTCATTTTAATAAATACTGTACAAGAGAAACAATGGATGTAAAAAGACTGGTGAACAAATTTGCTGCTGTAGATATGTGTTGAAATCTTTTGCTTGTTTACAGATTTTGTACGCTAACGAAGGCGAAAGCAAGAAGGAGCAAGAATTTCCTGTGGATTCCCTAGAGAAGTCCAATTACATTTGCCACAAAGGACATGAATTTATACCTACCCTCTATCATTTCCCAACCAATTGTGAGGCTTGTATGAAGCCTCTGTGGCACATGTTTAAACCCCCACCTGCCCTGGAATGCCGTCGTTGCCATATCAAATGTCACAAAGATCACATGGATAAAAAAGAAGAGATTATAGCACCTTGCAAAGGTATATAGTGAATGAATGTGGTTAATAGGTAAATATAAAACTGGTTAAAAGTCAGCTTGTGAATTCGGGGTGTCCTGCAATTGGACAGAATCACAGATTTTGTATTGAAATTGGGGCTTTTCCTTTAATCTTTCTGCAGAATATACATGGAATCCAGTATATTTCATTGGAGTGTTATTGTTTGTCCTCTGCCACTAAATATACATCAAAATAGTTTTGGACAGTTGACTATACTAGGCCATACTGATGTCAGGAAGGTGGACCTTATTAGAGTCCAAGGACAGCAAAATTCATACATTGATGTACAACCAATATAATGTCCAGGATATCTAAATATAGGTTTTTTTTTAAGTGCTTTGATCAAATGATTTTTACGTCATCTTGACTGTAAAATCTACTGTTGTTTGTATGATACAGTATAAATCTGATATTTAACAGATATGATGTCTAAATCTGATTTTGGACGTTTTTCGCAAAACATCCAAAAATCCAGTAGTGAACATGGCTATTTTCAAATCAGAAAATTTAAAATTTTTGTTTTGAAAATGGCCATTTGCTAGATGTTTTTGTGCTCAGTCCAGCTGATATTTAAACTATTTGACTGGCCAGGAATGTCTCCTAGCCTGTTCAGTGGTACTTAAACGGCTGTCCGGCGATGTTCAGTGGAAGATAGTTGGTTATCTCCTGCTGAATATCGGCGGATAGTGCTTAGTGGATAGCTGGTTATATGTTTCAATATAACCCGCTATCCACAGATATTCAGCGTATCACTGGCTAAGTTTGGCAGCCAAATTAGCAGGTATATCTTTGGCCGGTTACAGTGCTGAATATCGGCTTCGTCGGTTAAGTTTAAACTGGTCAATATAAAACTGAATAGTCAATGCTGATCACCAGAAATGGCCTGGCATTGAATATCTGGGCTCAGCACCGACTGCGGAAGACAGCCCGGTTACCTCCCGCGGTCTGAATATCAGGCTAAATGCGTCTGTCTTTTAGGGTCATTTTCGAAAAAATGATGTCCAAAAGAAAAATGCACAAAAGCAAACCATTGGATGTATAGGGGCCATCATTCTTAGTAGACTAGCCACATAAATATCCCAGCAGAATAGTGGGGCACCCTAGGGGGCACTGCTGTTGACGTCACATAAAAAGTCCCAAGTACACATCTCACCATTACTGTTACTGCTACTACTTATCATTTCTATAGCGCTACAAGGCATATGGTGAGCACTCTAAAACCTACCAAACTCCTACTGTACTCAACTGTACACCACTATAATAGCCCTTAAGCCTGCAGGTGTCACCTATATGTAGGTACAATAGGTATTTAATGTTTTTTAGAGGGAGTCCCCTTCTCTACAGTCCACTGCACTGACCACTAGGCTACTCCTGGGACTTGCTTGCTGCTCTAATAAGAATGATCATTATATCTGAATCTCTCATAGAGCCTGGTATGTACTGTCACATCGTAGGGGGTCAGAAGGGGGTCAGTGACCACTGGAGGAGTAAGGTGGGTTATGTCTTAATCCCGCCAGTGGTCATTTAGGGCACCTTTTGGTCACTTAGTCATGATTGAAACAGGTCGTCAAAAAGTCTTTATTTTGGCCATAGATGTTTTCCAAAAATGTCTTGTCTTTTGCTGCTACCCATGTCCCTCCCAAAACACACCTCCAATATACCCTCTTAAAATTTGCACGAACTATGGAGCAAAAAGTCTAAAATTGAGGTGTTGAAAATCACAACTTGGATGTTTTTGAGAGAAAAACTTCCTCCTGCCACCTCTTGACATTTTTTGGATGTTTTTTTGTTTTGAAAAAAGCCCCTCTTTGTATCAAGAAGAGTTGGATAGTGTTAGTGACCAAGCTGACTTTATAAATTAGTCACCAATAATCATTTCCTTTGTTGACAATTAGTCTTCCTAAAGTTTAGGCAGTGAATCAACACCTGGTAATATAATGCTATTTTTTTTTTAATATACATATTTATGTGATGGTACTCCATTGATATAGTCTTTATTATTCGTTGTATTTTTCTAGTATACTATGATATTTCTACGGCAAAGAATCTACTTTTATTAGCTAATTCAACAGAGGAACAGCAAAAATGGGTGAGTCGACTGGTAAAAAAGATTCCAAAAAAGCCTCCAGCACCAGACCCTTTTGCTCGGTCATCTCCTAGAACTTCCATGAAGGTACAGCCAAATCAGTCTATCCGACGGCAACGACAGGTCCCTCCAAACAAGCCCAGGTAATGCACCACTACAACTACTAGTATGGAACATTTTTGTAGTGCTACAAAAATGTATGAGATGCTGTAGAAATACACGAGATATTCTCTGCTCGGTGGTACTTACAATCTAGTCAAGACAAGGCGACAGAAGGCAATAATTCTCAAAACTCGATTAATAAGTGTGATTTAATTGAACATAGGGTCAGTTGTATAATTGGGTAGAGCCGCAAAATATGAATCCTTGCCTCACAAAACATTCTATCAAAGAAAAGCAGAAGATAGAGTGGGTGGGTGAGTCATAGATTGGGTGATCCTCCCTGGAGTGCTTCATGTTCCCTATGAACCAGTTATTTTTACTAGTATGTAAATGCGTTTCATTTATTGTCACCTGTTTATGTCACCTTATAGATTAGAAACTTATCAAAAATGGCTCTCATTCCCAGCCATAAAGCATAAAACAATAATATCCATCCAGAAAGTTTGGGTTATGCCTGTCTGCCAGCAGGTGGAGATACAGACTAATTCAGTTCTGCATATAGGACATTGTGCAGCTGAATCAATCAGTATTCTCTATCTCTAGCAGGTGGACAACAGTGCTTTCTGCAGCTCCTCTTGATACTAGCTCCTGTTCTAATTTTCTAGTTTCGTTGAGCTTAGGGTGTAAGGCTAGAATTTCTGCCTTTTTGTTGGGGTACCCCTGCTGGGTCCTTTCCCACCCCATTTTCATCTTCTCTGCCGACACTTCTGGGCCACTTACAAAACATCAATTCCTCATTACTAGGGCTGCATTTCGATTAAAGTTTTTAATTGCAGTTAGTCACACAGTTATTTATATATTTCCTGCTGCATCTCCTTGTGTCTCTGGGCAAGTCACTTAAACCTCCGTTTCCCCAGGTACAAAATAATTAGCTGTATATTGTATACAATCAAAGTAACCACTTTGATTGTAACCACAGAAAGGCGGTATATCAAATCCCATCCCTCTTCCTTCCCTAGAGGAATAATGGTCTCTTGCCCTCCCACCCCCAGCTCCAACATCTCTTCCTTCTCTTCGTCCAAGTTCATTCTCTCACTCCTCCCCCCCCCCAATTGTATTGCACCTCTCCCTCCCTCCCATCCACCTCCATGAGCAGTGATACAAACTAGGTGATTAGGAGTACTAAGCTCTTCTCGTGGCTACTGGAGCTTACTGCCTCAGACATAGCTTCCCACCTGGTCTGAAGCTTTCCCTGTGACCTGTTCCATCCATGCAGAAACAGGAAGTGGTGTCAAAGGAGGCAGGCGGGCCAGAGGGAAAGCTTTGGAGCAGGCTGCAGGTAGCGTAAGTACAATTCTTCCTCTGCCGGGGACCAACGGAAGACCAACTTTAAGGTACACCGGCATGGGGAGGGGATGTTGAATCGCAGGTGGTGGGGAAAG
This sequence comes from Microcaecilia unicolor, assembly GCF_901765095.1. Taxonomy (NCBI): domain Eukaryota; kingdom Metazoa; phylum Chordata; class Amphibia; order Gymnophiona; family Siphonopidae; genus Microcaecilia; species Microcaecilia unicolor. The sequence continues at coordinate 432,223,815 of NC_044033.1, forward strand.
AGCAGAAGATGGGGTTAGGAGTGGAAGAGAGCAGAAGAGATGTTTGTAGGAGAAAGGAGATGCTGCAATGTGATTAACTTTCTAACGGCAATTAATAGTTCATTAATCACTGAATTAACTGCAATTAGCTTTCAGCCCTACTCATTACACATCATTCTTCATTAACAATATGTTCCATGGAACTGTCCACAACAGACTTTTTATCCCTTTCCCCAGTTTATAGATAATTTTACTCCTCCACCAATACTTTTATAAAGATGGCTACTGGTGACCCTTATCTTGCTAAAGAGCAAGCAATTTTTTTCTCCCTGGATTACCAGATACTAACTTTAACACACACCAAATTTGAAAGCACGCAACTCCAGAAGCAATCAGCTTATCTGGAAGAGCACACTATCCCTGGAGGAGTGACCATTTCTCAGAGCGTAAGGTATCCTGATTTTAACAAATCATCAAATTATTTATATAGATATGCAGCTAAGAGAATATTATTCACATTATAGATATTAGCTATGAACTATATGAAATTAATGCAAAACTAAGGGAAAATTACTAATGTGTTATGGGAATGACACATTTTTGTCAGTTAATGTGCGTCATTTGCTCTTAAAACATGATTTTTAACCACAACACCTTTATGAAAAGATTCAGGCCAAGGTGGTATACAGCAGGTACAGGTTTAACATAAAACATTTTAACAGCATAACAGTAGTAAAATGGCCAAATATAAATACAATAAGGGGCCCTTTTACAAAGACGCGCCAAAAACTTGGCCGGCAGTGTGGGCGCATGTTGGACCCTTAGGAGTCTGGAAAAAAAGTTGCTATTTTTTTAATGGTCATAAAAATGGATATGCAGCAAAATGAAAACCAGCGCGTGTCCATTTTTGGCCTGAGACCTTACCGCCACCCGTTGACTTAGCTAAGATTACAGCACTGACTAGCTATTCAGTATATTGAATCACTGACGCATATCACAAAACGCTGGCCATCGTCAGACATGCTGCGGTGGCGATAGACTTTTTTTGTTGTTGTTGTTGTTACATTTGTATCCCGCACTTTCCCACTCATGGCAGGCTCAATGCGGCTTACATATTATATACAGGTACTTATTTGTACCTGGGGCAATGGAGGGTTAAGTGACTTGCCCAGAGTCACAAGGAGCTGCCTGTGCCTGAAGTGGGAATCGAACTCAGTTCCTCAGTTCCCCAGGACCAGAGTCCACCACCATAACCACTAGGCCACTCCTCCACTTTAAAGCTAAGTACTTCCATAATAGAGATTGTCTAGGAGCCCTCCTTTATTCTACAAGTAAATTTCTCAAATAAAAGCATAGGAGGTTTTTTATGGCAATGATTGAGATCCAATATCTATATAGACCGTAGCTTTTTAAGCAAGTCAGGGTCTACAGAGGCTTTTTCCTCTTTATGCATGCCAGATTATAATGCTTTATTTTGTTTGATAAATGTGAGGACTTGTTTGTGAGGTGATTCAATATTCTTGAACTCCACTTCCCTCTAATTTTTTTTGAATATTCAGTATAACAAAAAGCCAGTTTGTCTTTGGCGGCAATTAATAGTGGAGTGTTAATTTTACAGACAGTGCTTGATGAGGGTCTGAGTCCCTTTAAAGTGTTTGCTTCCTAGGAAAGCTGGGATTCTCTAATAGATATGTAATCAGTCAGACATTAGTAGAACTTCTTATTCTATTTATATTTTGTGCTTTTAAATCTTGGAACAAGGTAAAATAGTTTTTTAAGTCCAGTTTAATAAAATAATAAGATACAAAGCATGGAGATGCATGGAAAGCATTTTATTATACAAAATAATAAGCTTGCTTTTAACCTTGCAAGCTGCATTTTTCATGGAAAGATTGGTACCAACATTAAGGAACATATCCAAATGTTTCTATTTATTTTACCATTTAATAAAATATTTAATATTTTTCTTGTCAAATCCCTTGGTTGCGTGGAGTTTATTTGGGAACCCTATTTGAAACTGTGACAATCTTATATTATTTCTTTATTTATTGTAACTACCCTCTCCACCACTAGGGGGTTTACATGGAAAGATAATGCCACCTTTTAGGTAACTTATCAGTCCACTAATGGGCCTGATGCTCCTAGAAAACAACTTATTCGCAGGTGCTTGACACAAGACAACTCAGCCCCCTGAACCCATTTGGGGAAAAATAAAAAACACTCTCATAATCCCTTAGTATATATGCGCTGCCATACTGGGATAGACCGAAGGTCCATCAAGCCCAGCATCCTGTTTCCAACAGTGGCCAATCCAGGTTACAAGTACCTGGCAAGATCCCAAAACAGTACAATACATTTTATGCTGCTTATCCTAGAAATAAGCAGTGGGTTTTTCCCAAGTCCATCTTAATAATGGCTTATGTATTCTCTTAGGAAGTTATCCAAACCTTTTTTAAACCCCACTAAGCTAACTGGCAACGAATTCCAGAGTTTAATCCCTTCAGCAAGAAACCCCTCCCCCCGCCACCTTCTAGGTGTCACTGGAAGGAATGATCCCTGAATGGTCTATTCTGGTGACTCCTTCAAAATATCCACCCCCAGACCCGGAGTGGAGGAGTGGCCTAGTGGTTAGGGTGGTGGACTTTGGTCCTGGGAAACTGAGGAACTGAGTTCAATTCCCACTTCAGGCACAGGCAGCTCCTTGTGACTCTGGGCAAGTCACTTAACCCTCCATTGCCCCATGTAAGCCGCATTGAGCCTGCCATGAGTGGGAAAGCATGGGGTACAAATGTAACAAAAATAAAAATAGCTGTAAAGGGATGGGATTTAGTATTCCACCTTTCTGTGGTTACAATCAAAGTGGTTTACGTATTATATACAGGTACTTATTTTGTGCCTGAGGCAACAGTAAAGATTGTGTAACAACCTTCCTACTCTGATCAGAACAACATCCTTCCCTAAATTTTTAAGCAACTTCTGAAAACTCACTTTTTCCAAATAGCCTTCGGGCCACCAGTTCCCTCTTGCTCTCAATAAGCCAGGACCTATGACTGCTAGACCAAACACTCGGTGTGCCCCCAGTTCTCTAACTCCCACATGCTCTCTATCTTTTCCCCTACTTTTAATGAATGATACTGTTCTATCAAACATTTGGTGTTCTTTTCTCTTCCTTTGATTTTGTTTTATATTTTGTAAGTTGCTTTGACTAACCTTGTTGCATTATCTCTATATCAGGTCTCTAAATAAACTATAACTGATATACCACTTCCAGAGTCACAAGAAGCTGGAGTGGGAATTGAACCCACTTCCTCTGGTTCTTAGGCCACTGCAGTAACCATTAGGCTACTCCTCTGTAGTCTCATGTTACAGTTAGGGGTCAAGGTGCCAAATAAGGGAACTTAAAACTACTATTAGACCACTTTGAAGCCCCTCCCCCCTCCAACAAGTGTCAGATAGTAGGGGTTCTTGATTCAAGCCCTGACTAAATCTTTTACAAGATGGTGGTGCTAACTTGGGGCCTGCTGCCTTTACATTGGTGCAGGGCCGCCAAGGGCCCGGGCAAGGCCACCGCCGCTGCCTGAGGTCACCGCCTCCCCCGAGGCCGTCGCCCCCCTCCGTCCGCCACCAGGCTGGGCCCCCTGGGTTGAAATCACAGTGCCTCTCACCTCCGTGTGAAAGCGCTGCAGGCAGCAGCAGATCGCCTCCCTTCGGGCCTCCTTCCCAGTTACGTCAGACGAGGGCGGGACACAGGGAGGGAAGGAGACCCGAAGGGAGGCGATCTGCTTCTGCCTGCAGTGCTTTTACACGGAGGTGAGAGGCACTGTGATTTCAATGCAGGGGGCTCGGCGCGGGCGGGCAGGTGGGACTGTGGCGCCAGGCCCCCCTTGGAGGCCTGGGCCCGGGGAATTTTGTCCCCCCTGCCCTCCCTCTCGGCGGCCCTGCATTGGTGTGGCCTGAAATGTGCAGTGTTTTGGCTACAAATTGACTGCCTGACTCATTAACCTGTGATACTAAAGTATCATAGATTAGTGACTTGTGCAGTAATTTGTTGCAGTAAAATACACATTTTTACCACCACTTTGTAACTATCCTTGTAAATGCTATTAAAATATCATTTGGGACAGTATTTGATGAGTCTTTTATTAATATAATTACTGTTGAAAACAAAGCATGTCTTTTGTCAAACTCTTAATGTGAAGCTGAATAATCTCATGAAATGTGAAACTTGTGAGACTGCTGTCAGGTTTCCCTATATAGTTTGACTAGTAATATATGAAAGGTATTACCTTAAGTTTATAGTACTGCATTTTGTCGTATTATTTTAAAACTTGAAATATGGTATTCAGAAACAAATTTTAATAGCTTTAATAAGCACTGCAACTGCATACTGATGTTTTATCAGCTAACAGTATCTTGGAGGTTTTATGTGGACAAGTGGGTGACATCATCCTAATGGTGCGCACACGGACACACTCAAATATAAAGTATTTTGCAGCTGCTACCTCATGAGTTGACATCAGTCTGTTCATTGCGCAAACTTGTTTGGGTTCTTTGACAGTGCTGCTACTGCGTTTTATTACTCAATTTTTTCATGTCTGCTTTATTTTTCCATTCATTTGAATTAAGCCAAAAAGAAAAAACTTTTTTTTTTTCTTAACAATGTATTCCTTAGGTTTAAATATTTAGTTTAATTTAACAGAAATTTTCTTTCTATGCTGGATTTCAAGAGATGTCATTGAAGATACTCATGTGGCCTGTTACCATTTCCCACCCAGTGATAAAATGTTTCCTAGGGCCAGGGCAGAGATATTTAAAAATTAAGGAACTGGTTGCATTGCCTTCCATTCTTTCCAAGAAATCCAAAATGTATCCAAACAAAAAAGCAGGTTACTAAGGAAGAAGCACTTATAAAGGAAAGTGATATAGAAAACAAGCACAGAATAGAATGTAATCAGGCCGTCATTTTAATGGGTAATCTTCCAGGAGCTCCAAAAAGACCTATAGGAGATGTTTCCCAGAAGAATGACTCCTCCAAAAGAAAACTACTCTAGGGCCTACTGTACTACATTCCATAATGCACTTGGATGGAAATTATACACTCAGTTTCTAAAGTTATGATAGTATTGTGGCCCAAAAGACCACCCATAATAATTAATGAAATTCCTTTCTGTGGTCAGGGAAACTGCTCCTCCTCTTGACATCGATAGGAATTGTTCAGTGACCTTTAAGCACTTGTTTCCTACCCACCTAATCCACAGTTTCAGAAATTGTTAGGCAAGAATTTTGGGTGAGTTCTTAAAGTAGTATCATTTCATATCAACTATTCTTCTGATCTTTTTTCCAAAGCTACATTCTCACAAGGGCTCTCCTCATGCTGGACTTCAAAAGAGCTCTAGCCTATTATCTAGATAGAATAAATTCTCTTCAGAAATCTACTCTTTTAAGAGCATAAGGTATGCCAGGCCAGGACAGACTAAAGGTTCTCGAAGCTTAGTATGCTTTCTTTGTCAGTGGCCCAAGAGGTTACAAGTACAGTACCTGGCAGGATCCAAATGAGTAGAATAATTAGTTATTTCTCATAACCAATGAAAAGTGGGGACTTTCCCAAGTGGAATAGAGGAGTAGCCTAATGGTTAGAGCAGTGGACTGAGAACCAGGAAAGCCTGGTTCAGATCCCACTGTTGCTTCTTGTGATCTTGGGCCTCCTTTGCCTCAGGTACAGACTTAAAAGCCATGCACTATGCCATCAGCACACAGCTCTAATGCAAACATTATGCACTGGCTTCTAACACAAGCGGAGCGCATAATTTTTGCTCCTAAGTGCAGTAAACTAATAACATGCAAAGTACCTCTGCATTAAAAAGTGTATGCTGTCAGAAAAAACAGCATGCACTGTGGGGGTAGTATGAGCCATTTACTGCTAAAGAGCAAAAAATACCCTATTGGGTGTGAGTGGTGATTGGTTCATGCAGTGACAGAAAGGAAAGCATATAAAAAGCCCGCTGCTTCCCTCCAGATCACCTTCAACCCCCTCCCTCGCCGAAATTAGCTGGTAGTCTGATGGACCCTCCCCCCCCCCCCCCCCCCCCCCCCGCAATCCCGATCACAGAAAGGACTTTCCCATGCTTTGATGCCCAAATCTCTCACCTCTGACCTCCAGATATGCCCTCTGTCCTCCCTCCCCCTGGACACAAGCCAAAACATCCCTGGGAATCTAGTAGATCCTCACCCCAATCGATTCCCCCAACACTAAAAATAAATAAATCTGTGGTAATCTAGTGCACCCCAACACCTTTGTGACCCCCCTTTCCACCTATGGACCCTGCCCACCTGCAGACCTTGGACAAGAGGCAGAAATGATGTGCACTTGCTCCTGCCTCTGTGCTGCCATCTTCCAAAATGACAGCACCTGACCCTGCACATTACATCCTAGGATGCACCACACAGGGAGGCATATTTTCAAAGCACTTTGGGAGGCTAAGTTCCATAGGTTTCTATGGAACTTTGTAAGGCTAAGTGCTTTGAAAATACACCTCAGGGTCAGTCTTCCAAAGTTCCATAGAACTAGGGGATAATCAGACAGTTGATTAGGAACATATGGTTCAGCGTAAAGTATCTTCTAAAGATACTGGTCAAATGTAGAAGTTAGAATAGATTGATAGGTTATGATTGGAAGATATTTTTGTGTTTAGCTCACGCCTTTTTCAGTAGTAGCTAAAGGTGAGTTACATCCAAGTACTGTGTGTACCTGAGGCAATATAGAGTTAAGTGTTTTGTCCAAGTTCACAAAGAGTGGCAGTGTAACCCTGGCCTCCCTGGTTCCCAGCCTCCTGTTCCAATCATTAGGTGTCTACTCCTCTATGATAAAAGCTGAAGTAGACCATTACTATTTACATAAAGAACAGGCAAAAATAAATGATTCCAAATTATCTCTGTTCACTGCTACACAGGTTGTAAATACAAATAATAAGCATTCTTTAAATTGTCTGTATGAAAATGCCATAAGCCTAACAAATAAGATGGGCGTGATAGAAATGGCAATAAATGAAGAGTTAGACATGATGGCCATCTCAGAGACTTTGTAGAAGAACAGCCAATGGCACACCCGTTATATCAGGTTACAATTTATATTGAAATGACAGGATGAGTCAGATTGGTGGAGGGGTGACATTAAATGTTAAGGATGATTTTTAGAGTCTGACGGGATAAAAATTCTGTAGGGAACAAAATGCAATGTAGAATCTTAGATATTCTATGTATAATGGGGAGGAGCATAGCTGTGGAGTTACTATCATTCATCTGGACAAGGTAAAGAGACAGACTATGAAATAACAGAAATTAAGAAGGCTTAATAAATTGGTAATACAGTAGTAAGGGGAAATGTCAGTTACTTCGAGAGTGATTGGGTAGATATCTCATTAGGACTTTCTAAAGAAAGTAAAGTTTTTAGATGCCATAAAAGATTGCTTCATAGAGCAATTGGTCCAGAAACTGACCAGAGGGGGAATTATTTTAGATCTAATCCTTACTGGTGTATGAGGTGGGACTGGTTGGAAGGTGCTAAGAAAAAAAAAGTCCTACAGCTTTGATTGTACAAAGAGAAACTAGTTTAAAAAAATTAAAAGGAGCTGTTGCTATGGTCAAAAGTTTGCATGAGGTGTGGACACTTAAGACTATTTTGGAAACCCAGGTAAAACATATTTCACACATTTTAAAAAAGGGGGGGTTGAAAGAAAGATAGACAGTGGCTAGCATGGCTTAATAGTGAAGCAGAAGAAGTGGTGAAAGCCAAAATAGCATCTTTCCGAAAATGGAGTACAGAGCTTAATGAAGAAAACCAGGGATAAGCACAAGCACTGGAAAGTTAGATGTAAAATAGTAATAAAGAGAGACTGAAAAGAAACTTGCTGTGCAGAGGGAAAAGCTAATGCTAAAGACTTTTTCAAGTATAATACAAAGCAAAGAGCCTATGAGGGACTTGTGGTGGTGGTACCAGTAATTCATCACCAGGGATAATAGGACAAACATGTGCATAAATAATTGTTTCATACTCTGGACTAATGATATCATTCCTCCTATTGACCTGATCCTGTTTTCTAATGCCCAAAATATACTGATGAACTATAAAAACACACATAACTAATGATAAATAACAAGAAAAGATTTATTTATAAGAAGGAAGTATAAAGAATAAAAATGGAAATGATTGGGTTTTGAAATTTTCAGAATCTAACAGCATAACCTTAAAATAAAAGTCTCAAAGGAAAGCACCTTAAATGCAAGAATGAACACTTGAATGGAATAAACACACACTCCCTGTGGCCAATATGCCTCCTATTTTTTTTGTTTGTTACATTTGTACCCCGCGCTTTCCCACTTGTGGCAGGCTCAATGCGGCTTACATGGGGCAATGAAGGGTTAAGTGACTTGCCCAGAGTCACAAGGAGCTGCCTGTGCCTGAAGTGGGAATCGAACTCAGTTCCTCAGTTCCCCAGGACCAAAGTCCACCACCCTAACCACTAGGCCACTCCTCCACTTGTCCCACTAGGTGAAAAGAGATTACAGATCTTGACGTATACAACCTGAGTATGTGATGTAAGTCTCTTCCTTCTCAAGCAGATTTTTGACTTGTCACAGACAGTGCTCGCTCTGAAGTGTTGTGATGATCAATGATGTGAGTTGATAAGATAAGATGGTCACTAAGATGGTCACAGTTAATTTCTTGCCACGACAGATGTTCTCTTATATCATTTTGATATCAGCGTCTCTGATGATTAGTTGATTGGCCTTGTGCCCTGATGTTATGGCTTTAAGAAACCACAAGAATGCCTCTGTCGTTACTCTGGAGGTTTTTCCCCAAATTCTGTCTTCAGGGAGACTGGGGTTGATGTGACCAAGAGTCTTTGTCACAGTTGCCTACATTCCTTTGTCTTGCATGAGCCATGGCCACAGGTTCTTTCTTCAGCGAGGGCATGACTCTTCAAGTTTTAATTGTAGCAAATTTCTGTATTGGAACACAGAGAACTGCAGATTTGGTGAACTAAATCCAGCTGTACCACAGGTATAGCATAGTCAGTGATGCACAAGTTATATTGTGGCGGACCTTTTACCCCTACAGACTCAGTTGGACTGCTGACTAACCAAGGAGTAAAAGGATTGCTCATGGGGGATAAATAGCAGAAAAAGATTGTTTTGGGTTTTATTGAGGAGGATGTTGCAAGTCATACCCACACCGTAATTCTCCTTTGATGGTGATTCAGAGCAATAAAGACTATCTTGTAAGTTTAGAAGACTTATTAGATTAATTCGACAGACTCGAGCTAATCACCAGGACTAGATGGCATCATCATCCTGAAATAGCTCAAACATGAAATTTTGTTACACTGGAAAGTGGCCAGTATAACGTTTTTTAAAAGGACACCATTGGTGATCTGGGAAACCATAGACCAGTGGAGCCTGTTGTCATTGCCAAGCAAAATGGTTGAATCAGTACTTTATTTAAAAAAAAAAAAGACAAAACAAATGACCTTATAGATTAACATGGTTTAATATGAGTTAACTTGGGTTCAGCAAACACAAGTCTTGCCTCACCAATTTATTAGATTTTGACGTTGTGAAAACCCAAGTGGATAATGGTGAATCAATTGATTATTATTATATTTGGATTTTCAGAAGATGTTTGACAAAGTCCCTTATGAGACAGTTGTTGGGAAATGAGTCATGGGATAAAGACCATGCTCTTGTGTGGATTGCAGTCTGGCTAAAAGACACAAAACCGAGTAGGATTAAATGGTCAGTTACTTTACATGAAAAAGAGTCATTACTGGAATTCCCCAAGTGTCTGTCTCGCATGTATTATCCTTTCGTACATACAAATCCCCTAGACCTACACAGATGCCTACCCCCAATATGTCTCTATGCGTAGTGATATAGATAGACACACATGTACATTTAATAGATACACATGAACAAATAAAATAATTACACACATGTGCACCCAATCACAGATTCCCCCCCAACCCCCTGACTGAAGCATTGAAGGGGACCAACTCCTGATCCTCACTGCCTTGGGAAAATGGTGTTATAGAGACCCATCTTAATTTTTTCACCCATGGCTCATTCAGTCCTAGCTATTCCATTGAGTTAGAGCATCCCATATCTATTGCTAAGTTATCTTATGGAGGGGCTTCTATGTTGGGGTTAAGAAAGGAGAGAGGACTGAGAACAAAGAAGTGCTCTTTAGAGGCCCTGGACTGTGAATCCTAGATGGACTTCCTCATGACTGGGGTCACCCCCTCCCTTAGATATACATTATAACAACAGTGGAGGAAACACTTTAAAACTTATTTGGAATAACTTAGATCCATGATTTTGTGAGTGTCATAGGGTGTGATTAGATTCTTCATAAGGAAGAAATTGGAAGCCAGTGTTTTAAGTGAAAAGAAACACAATCTGATATGCATTCATGGAGTTGTATTTGACTTGAGTGACTGAACCTCTTGGCCTGACCTGGTCTCTCACAGGGCATGAAGGCATGTTGCAATAACCAGGCAGGGCACACTAGATCTATTAACACGAGGAATATTTAACGCCTTAATACAATCCTGAAAACTAATAATTTGCTTCTAGAAAAAAAGTCCATTGTTATCTCAATAGCTTTATTTCTATAATTGCACATGAAAAATAGTTAAACTTTTTTTTTCAGTTCCACATTTCAAAAGAAAACAATAAAATGTCCCTAGGCCTTTTCTTTACCAGCTGGAATTTGACAAACTTCATCTGTTGTTGAACTTATTAATAAATGACTCTTCTGGACAATTGTTGTAAAGAAGTAAATGTGGTGGCATTTGTTTTCAATTTTATTTCATTGCAAATTTTTGTAGTTCTGGCTCTGCCCTTCGAATCATTCTGCACTGATTTTCTGTTAGCCTTTCCCATAGCAACAGTAAGTAGGGGGAGGACATCTCCTCTAGCATGGCATGCTGACAAACACTAACAGGCAGGGCATATCTTACCCAATCCAGATATGATACATTTATAGCCAAAAAAAAGTTATTAAAAAGTGTGCATTGATGTTGCTCTGTCTATAAATTTCTTTGGAATAATAATTGGCATAAATTTTAATATTTGTTGATTTTAATACTGTATGTCAGCATTTCTCACCCTGGTCCTGGGGCTGCTCAGAGTAGATCTGATTTTTCCAAATAGCTGCAGTAACTATGTGTAGGATATGTTTATATATATATATTAGGTCATTAGAATATGCAAGTACATCTCTTGCAAGTTTACTGTGGATATCCAGAAAACCAGAGTTTTTAGTATGACCCACCCCAGGGTTAGGTGGAGAAACTTGATTTATATTGCTTGTGCACTGCTTTGTCATTTCATCTCATGCATAGCCAGTCTACAATGTTTCTTCACTTCTGTGTCTCCACTAAAATGCATGTTTTTAATAACTAATCTAAAGGTAACCTTCTCTCAAGGCAGTATGATACTGATTTTTATGAAAAAGTCTTTAGAGCTTGGAAGTTTGCTCTGCCTTTATCAGATTATCTTCATCACCAGTCATTTGAATTATATACCGCTGCTGGGTGTACACAGCATTTTATGGACTCATGTAATACAGTCCCTTCTCCTTGGAACTTAGTCTAGTCAACACAGGCCACAGCAAAAACAAAATATGAATAAGAGGCTTTGAGTTAAGACAGCAAGACCATGACTAAGGATGTTAAAGTTGGCTGAGTAAAAATTGAATAGGGGGAATCTTTCAGTTGAGTCTTGTCAAATGATATATGGGGTCTAGGAATGTTTCCAGGAAAATTCAGGTTATGGAGGTTGTTACTAATCAGCCTTTTCTTATATAATGTGAAGTAGACTTAGAGTATCTGTCAGCACCAGTTCTTTCTAAGGAACTAAGAAAAGCATTTTCCACTTGAGTTCAGCAAAGCCTGCCATTGAGATCTTTAAGTCTGTTCTCATACACTTTGACGAAGACCACTGACCATTTTAGTAGCCGCCCTCTAGATCAGCTCCATCCTGTTTATATCTTTTTGAAGGTGCTGTCTCTGGAATTGTACACAATATTCTAAATAAGGACTGGTCACCTGATACAGAGGCATCATCACCTCCTTTTTCTTACTGGCCATTCCTCTTACTATGCACCCAAGCATCCTTTTAGCTTAGATGACAAATAAACCAAGTGCCCTCAGTATGGAGCCCTAACTGGTTGACTGAAAGGCAACAGAGGGTAGTAGTAAATGGAGCTCACTCTGAGGAAGGGGATGTTACCAGTGATGTGATGCAAAGTTCGGTTCTTGGGCCGGTTCCTTTTTACATTTTTGTAAATGATATTGCTGAAGGGCTGTCATGTAAGATTTACATCTTTATGGATGATACCAAATTCTGCAATAGAGTAGACACCCCTGATGGTGTGCATAATATGAAGAAGGACCTATCCAAGCTTGAAGAATGGTCTAGAATTTGGCATCTTAAGATTTAATGCTAAAAAATGCAGTGTCTTTCATTTGAGCTGCAAAAACTCAAGGGAACGGTACAGTTTATGGGGCAAACTAACTTTTGTGAGCAAAAGAGGAGCAGAACTTGGGTGTGATCATCCGTGATGATCATAAGGTGGCAAAACAAGTAGAAAAGGCGATTGTGAAAGCTAAAAGGATGCTTGGGTGCATAGTGAGAGGAATGGCCAGTAATGAAAAGGAGGTGATGATGTCTCTGTATCAGACTCTGGTGAGACCTTATTTAGAATATTGTGTACAATTCTGGAGACAGCACCTTCAAAAAGATATAAACAGGACAGAGTTGATCCAGAGGGCGGCTACTAAAATAGTCCGTGTTCTTTGTCATAAGTGTATGGGAACAGATCTCAATATGTGTTTTTTGGAAGAAAGGTGGGAGAGGGAAGATATGATAGAGACGTTTAAAAACTAATGTGGCATAAATGCACAGGAGGCTAGTCTCTTTCAATTGAAAGGAATCTGTGGAGTGAGGGGGGCATAGGATGAAGGTGAAAGAGGACAGGCTCAGAAGTAACCTGAGAAAATACTTCTTCACAGAAAGGGTGGTAAATTTGTGGAACAACCTCCTGGTGAAAGTGGTGGAGATGAAAGCTGTAACTGTATTAAAGACAGCTTGGGACACGTGCATAGGATCTCTAGGGAAGAGGATGGCATGGATGAACAGACTAGATAGGTCATATAGTCTTTATCTGCTTGCTTTTTTCTTTGTTTTTATGTTTTTCAAGGTTTGTAGGTGGGAATAATTAAGAAAGTGGGACAGTTTAAATTATGTCACCATTATATCTAATGCTGATTAGCCCAAAATTAGTTCTTTGCTTTAGAAGCCAACTTTAAAAGAAGAACAGCGAATGGGGTGAATGACAGGTAGTTTGGGAGGACCTCCACACAGCTCTTTGCATATTTGTGTAAAATATGCTTGAGTGTTAGGTGCGCATTTACTGACCACATAATAGAATCTTGTCTCCTTTCCCAATTTGAAGACATTCTGGGGCAATTTTCAAAGGGATTTCCATGGGTAATCGGGTATTTAGTTGCAGTGAAAGGCTCTTTACAATTGCTTTAGGGGGAATGAGGTGGTGCCAGTGGAGGGCAATAGTGAATCAGTTGCAGTATGCATGGAGATTTCATTTTATTTGTTATTTTGGAATTCCCACATGCACTTCTCCTGCAGAGTGTGCAATGGAACACTTTCTGTGGCACCAACAGACCAGCACATAGTTAAAGGGCCTGTAGCTTAGTAGCCATTGAAAACCCAGGCATGGGTGCAAGTAGCTATCATACATATTTTCTGAGGGGGTACATTTAATCAGGTGCTGTTATCATGGAAATAGGAGAGTTGCGTAATTTCAGAAGATAGCTATGAATTTCAGGAAGAATAGCTACAAATAATCTAATTACTTCTTCAAATAACTTCTGCAAGTAATGATCCCATACTACAATCTCAAATTAAATGTTAACTACTTACTTTTTAAATCCTAATTACTAACAACTACATACCTTTTTTATAGGATGCAGTATATGACACGAGGGTAATTGTATAAACCATTTTCCTGTGTAAACAATGATTTGTATGTGTAAATAGGCTGTTATAAAGTTTGGTCACACCTAAAAGTACATGTAGCACAAGCCAGTGCATACTTGTACATGAGATGTGCTCATGGTTGGATCATGGACAAAGTCACAGTTCACATGTATATTTTATAAAGCATGTGCAGTTGTTCCTATTGCAAATGCATATTTTATACCTGTTAAACAGGTGTAATGTTTGTGCTTTCAATCTAGGCTCAATTTCTGCAATGGGTCTCTATAAAATAGTGATTGTAATTTTATCCTGACTGATCTAGCTTGGTTTTCTGATCCTTTTAGCTTGCTTTAGTTAATAGCATGTTCTCTCAAAGTAATTGAAGTGGAAGCAAGTGTGACTCATCCCCTTCTATACATCTTCTATAGAGATGAATTAATATTTCTTAAATATCTTTCCAACTGCACTGCTCTTAAATGGGGAAAGGTGGCTCTAGTGATTAATACCAAATAGGGTGGCTAATATCAGTTGATAAATATGCTTTTAAAACCTGCCCTAGGCTTTAGAGTTGTATAACTAATAAGACTATAATGCCAGCCTCAGAATCACTAGCTTGACATTTCTCCCTTATTAGTACTTTGTAGGAAGAGTGAATTTTAAAAATAAATCTAAATGGTGTGATTGATCTGTGTAAAACTGAACAGATTTGACTACACATTGCAGAGCTTGTTCATTTTGAAAGTAGGATTTCCAACTGCAAGAAAGAATTTAAATAACTGGCCACATATTCGTGTTCCCTTTTGTCCTCTCTTCACTATGCTTCCACTTCATTTCTCCACTGTACATATGTCTATACTTGGACTTCTCTCATGCGATGCAGCAGTCTGTAAGATATGGCATGTTTTCATGGACTCGGAAGTGATTCTCCTGCAAGCTTTCTGTGTAGAGCAGAAATCCATGCCATAGCGAGGCTGCAGCAGGGGCAATGGGCACCTGATATCTTAGTTCACAGATGATGGAAATGGGAATAGAATGGCTCCTATATATCCAAAACACCTGCAAGTAAAGTTTTTCCACATCTCTTTGGAAGTATTAACAAGCAAGAACTTAGAAAAATCATAAACCAATATTTAGTTAACATGCGCTGCACCTTAGAATAAATAAACTATACCTCACCACTAAAATACATGTGTTCAATCTAGAGATGACCTTCTCAAGGTAGTATGTCACTGAACTTTATGAAAAAGTCTGAATTTGGAAGCTTGCCCTGCCTTTAATAGATCATCATTGTCACTAGTCATTTATATTACACTAACCGTTAAGCCCGTTAAAACGGGCGAGTATTGGTATGTTTTATTTTGATGTGTAACTCCCTCCCTCCCAGCTCCAAGACCCCATTCCCTCCCCCTCCCCTCCCAGCTGCAAGGCCCCCCGTCGTCCCTCCTTCCCTGCCAGCTCCAAGGCCCTCTGACCCTCCCTCCCAGCTCCAAGGCCCCCCCTCCATCCCTCCCTCCCAGCTCCAAGGCCCCAGTTCCTCCCAGCTCCAAGGCCCCCTGCCCTCCCTCCCAGTTCCAAGGGCCCCCCTCCGTCCCTCCCTCCCAGTCAGCTCGAAGGCCCCCCTCTGTCCATCTCTCCCAGCTCCAAGGCCCCCCCTCCTTCTGACCTCCCATGTCCAGCATCCTCCCTGCTTCCCTCCCAGCTCCAAGGCCCCCTCCCCTCCCCCTCTCCCCTCCCAGCTCCAAGGCCCACCCTCCTTCCAGCCAGCTCCAAGGCTCCCCTCCGTCCATCCCTCCCAGCTCCAAGCCCCCCTCCTTCTGAGACCTCCCATGTCCAGCATTTCTCCTGCCCTCCACCCCCCCCCCCCCCCCCGGGCCGCCGCCACCCCTCCACCCGGGCCAGGCCCTCTCTGCTCCATTGAACTTATAGCGCCGAAACCGCAGCAGGCAGATCATCTCCCGTCAGCCTTCCTACCCTGCCTGTGTCCCGCCCTTGTGTGACGTAACATCGGCAATGGTGGGACACAGGCAGGGAAGGAAGGCCGATGGGAGCTGATCTGCCTGCTTCGCTTTTGGCGCTGTAAGTTCAATGGAGAAGAGAGGGCCCGGCCCGGGTGAAGGGGGTGCGGCGGCAACCTCGGGGGGGGGGGGCGGGGAAGGAGCGGTGGCGGCGACCTCGGGGGGGGGGAGCGATAGCGACCTCGGCGGATCCCTCCTCAGCGCAGTTTCCCTCTCTGTTCCGTCATCACATCTTGACACGGGGGCTGGACAGAGAGGGAAGTCTCTACTGCGCATTTGCAGGTGAGTCGGTCAATGCCATTTATATGTTTGATACTGCTGCTGGGTGTGCATAACATTTTATAGATTCACTAGTAAAAGAGGGCCGTTTCCGAAAGAAATGAAACGGGCGCTAGCAAGGTTCCAAGCCCCCCTCCCCTCTGAGTTCCATGCCCCCCTACCTCCCTCTCTTCCGAGTTCCAGGACCCCCCCCCCTTCGAGTTCCAGTACCCCACCCTCCCCTCCCCTTTGAGTTCCAGGATGCCCCTCCCTCCCCTCCGAGTTCCATGCCCCCCTTCTCCGAGTTCCAGACCCCCGCGCCTCCCTCTCTCTCTCTCCGTCCCCTCCGAGTGCAAACATGACCTGTCCTCCGGCAGCCCCTCACCTTCCTGCGTGCCGGCTGTAATTTTAAAATTTTTACCTCGGGATCCAGCGTCTGCAGTGAAGGTGAGCGGCGCTTCAAACTGCCTTCCTATGTGTCTCAGCTGTGCCTCTGGTCCCGCCCTTCCGGAAACAGGAAATGACGGCGGAACCAGAGGCAGAGCTGAAACACATGGGAGGGCAGTCTGAAGCGCCGTTCGCCTTCACTGCAGACGCCGGACCCCGAGGTAAGAATTTTTAAATTACATCCGGCATGCAGGAAGGCGAGGGGCTGCCGGAGGACAGGTCGTGCTTGCACTCTGAGGGGAGAGAGAGAGGGAGGGAGGCGCTGGAACTCGGAGGAGAAGGGGAGGGAGGGACGTCCTGCAACTCGAAGGGGAGGGGGCCTGTAACTCGGAAGAGAGGGAGGGATGGAGGTAGGGAGGGGGCTGGAACTCGGAGGAGAGGAGGGCCTGCAACTCGGAGGGAGGGGGGGGCAATTCTCTACTCACTTCTGCTGGCTGGTGCTGGCTTCCCTTGCCTCTCACTGATCCGCCCTCTGATGTCATTACCAGGGTGGACCAATGGGAAGTGTGTTACGAATCCAGCCATCCAGACGGAGGTGCAAATTATTATATAGGATGTTATTTTAAACCTTTTACACCATCTCTATTGTCAAATGTCTTCTGAAAATGTAAATACACTATGGGGGTAATTCTTTACAGGTTGCTTAAAGTTAAGTACTAGGATGCTCATGCTAAGTGCAAATTTTATATCGGCAATTACATGCATAATTGCCAATACTATCGTAAGTCTGCATTTATGCACCAACATTTAGATACAGCTGCTTACACCATGTTAATGGCTGGTGTAAATGTCCATGCCTAAATGTGTTCATAACTGTTGGTTTTCTATAACCTTAGTGTACGTGCTGGGCATGCCCCTGACCTGTCCATACCTCTCCCACGTCCACATCTCCTCGCAGTTTTGCACTAAGCAATTGGCACACTAAGGTTATAGAAAACCAAGAAAGTGCATTAACGTACATCTGCAAATTAATGTCAATTATCACCAATAATTGGTTGTTAGTGCCAATTAGTTATTGTCAATTAAGTTATGTACGCAACTATAAGTGTAAAGTTGGTCATGCAAGGTTATAGAATGCGGGAGTTAATCAGCTAGCTCACTTTTATCCATTTGTTTACACCTTCAGAAGAGTCTAATATATTGTTAAGGCAAAAGTTGCTTTTGTGTAACCTATACTGACTCATTTCTACTAAGCCATGGTCAGTAATTTTATTTTTTAGTATAGTTTGAACTATTTTGCCGAACACCAATGTTGGGCTCACTGGTCTGTAGTTTCCAGATCATCCTGGAGCCCTTTTTAAAAATTGGTACTATATTGGCTACCCTCTAGTTCTTTGATATTGTGGCTGTTTTAAGTAATTCTGGGATGATTACCATCTTGTTTTGATGATTTATTGTTTTGTCCATACAGGGGTGGACTGACCATTCGGGCTGTGCCCGAGGGCCCAGAGGCTTTGCCCATTTGCCCACTGCCGCTGCACATTACAGCTCTCCCCGTGTCCTACCTCGAAGGGCCCTGGTGGTCTAGTGGCCTCTGCAGGGTCAGGAAAGAATCCCACTTTTAAAATGGCTGCCAAGAATGCGACGAGCAAGTAGCGATAGCCACTAGACTACCAGGGTCCTTCAAGGTAGGACCGGGGAGGGCCCTCTTTGGCTCAGGGTGTGTGGAAGGTGGGTGGGAACTGTAGCTGTGGGGGGGGGGGGGGGGATGTAGTGTGAGCGGCAGTGGCGTAGCCAGACCTGATATTTTGACTGGGCCCAGAGCTAATATGGGTAGGCACTATATAGATATAGATATAGATATAGATATATATAGTGCCCACCCATATTACCTAGGGCAATGAGGAGCCCATCCCCACCCAGAAATTCCCCAACAATTAATTTTAATAGTGACCACCAGCCCCAGGCAGGCGGCAGGCCCCAGCTAGCTCAATTTAAAAAAAATTACACGTCACACAATATTAAAAATTATGATGAAAAAAAAGTATTTAAATTTTTATTACCGGCTCCTATTGCTGCTGGGCTGGGCTTGCCTCGAAATAATGTCGAATCATGAAGAAGAACCTTCCAGGGCCAGGCTCGTGCTTCTCACCTCCGCTCCGCTACCCTCCTGTAAAACGTGCACTGCATGGCGTGCACGTGGTGGTGGTGGGCTGGACTGGAGTCCTGGACTAGCAGCTGAGCGGGTGCTTTTCCAGTCAGCTCCGCGCTCCGGAACTTTCATCCGATCTGGGCGCATTCAGAGCTGCCAAGGGGTCCCAATTTTTGAGAGGGAAATTTTTAGTACACACCCCCAGCCCTGCCCTACTCTGTATTGGCTCCACCCCCTGACACACCTTAATCCCACTGCCATTTCAGAAAATATTTTATTTATTAGTCTAATACCCTTTTCAATTAACTTTCAGAGGCCAAATCCTCCTGCCCCAGGTCAGGTCAGGACATCCTCTCCTGACCTGAGGAAGGAAGTGCTGGTCTCTGAAGACTAATCAAAAGTGTTTTAAAAATCAGTGAAGGTATCACCTTATTTTCTATTTTATGTTTTATTTGCATTTATTAGCCTTCATTAACACAGCTACCACATTGCTTTATCCTAAATTAAAAATAAAATTATTTTCTGTACCTTTGTTGTCAAGCCATTTACTTTTTCTAATTGTGTTGGTCCCAGTCAAGATTCTGCATTCCTTTGTCTTCTCTTAACTCTCTTGCCAGGGTTTCCTGTTCACTTGTATTTTTCTCTCCTTTTTCTTTGTTTTCTTCAGTTTATTTTTCTGTCTGACTCTCTGTCCAGATTTAATTAATTCTTACTATCCATTCTTTAATTTCCCTCTTTTTACTTCATCTACCTATCCCTTTTCATCTTTTCCTCACTTTTGTTCTCCCCATGCCCCTTCCTCTTATTCTCCAGTCTTTCATTAACTCTATCCTCTCCCCCTTTCTCTCCCTATCCTTTCAGTGTCTCCCCCTCTCTCTGAATCCAGCGTCTCCTCTTTCTCTCCCTAACCTTCCATCCAGCACCTTCCATCTTTCTCTCCTACCCTTCCATCCAGTGTCATCCCTCTTTCTTTCTCTCTCCATCCTTCCACCTATTACCCTCTCCCAATCCATCCATCCATTGTCTCCCTCTATCTCCCCTTCCTTCTAGACAGTTATCTCTCTACCCTTTTCCATTCAGCCTGTCCTCTCTCTCCCCCCCATCCTACCAGTGGCTTTCCTCTTTCTCTTCCTACCCTTCCATCCAGCGTCTTCCCTCTTTCTGCTCCCTCCTTCCAGCATTTTCCCTCTTTCTCCCTCCTTTCATCCAGCATTTCTCCATTTGACCAGCTAAGGTCTCCCCCAGTTTCTCTCCAGCAGCTTCTCTCTCTTTCTCCTGCCATTTTCCATGTCCCCTCCTTCTCTCCCCCATCTTTCTACTCATCTCTCTCTCTCTGTACCCCTCTTCCATCTAGCATCTTCCCTCTTTCTGCCCCTCCTTCTAGCATTTTTCCTCTTTCACCCTCCTTTCATCCAGCATTTCTCCTCTTTGTCTCTCCATCTGACCAGTCAGGGTATCCCCCTTGTTCCCCTTCCTTCTCCCCAGCAGCCTGTCTCTTCCCTGCTCTTTTCCATGTCCCCTCTTTCTCACCCCATCTCTCTCTGGCTCTCCCCTGCTCTTTTCCATGTCCCTTCTCTCCCCGTCTCCCACATGGCTTTCCCCTCTTTCTCTCCCCTGCTCTTTTCCATGTTCTCTCCCCATTTCTCTCTCTCTGGCTCTCCCCTGCTCTTTTCCATGTCCCCTCTCTCCCAATCTCTCGCTCTCTCTCTCTGTACTCTCCAGCGTCCTCTTCTTTTTTTCTCTCCCCTCTGCTCTCTCAGACACCCTTCCCCTACCAGCCACGTTTCCTCTCTCACTCTGGCCCTCTGAAGCAGGAGCAGCGTCGTCAACACAAGAAGAAAAATAAGCGCGGGGCCGCCCGCAGCAGCCTTCAGTCATGCGCTTTCGGCTCTCCCATCCTCTGCCCCCGCTGACGTCAATTTCCCGTTCCGGGAGCAGAGGACAGGCAGAGCTGACAGCGCATGACTGAAGGCGGCTCGGCGAAGCGCCTGTTTTTGTTCCTTCTGCTGCTCAGGAGAGAAGCGGCGGCGGCAGCAGCTGCAGCAGTGGAGTTCAGCGGGAGACCGGGAGATGACCCGCCAAAGCGGGATGCGGGAGACTTGGCACGAAGGTGGAGAAGATGTCGGATCATGGATGGGCGGGCCTGGAGGGAAAGTGGCTATGCCCCTGGTGAGCGGGCAGTGCAGCAGTTGGGTGGCCGGGGGGGGGGGGGGTCCCAATGACCTTTACTGCCCGAGGGCCCTTCCCACTGTCGATCTGCTTCTGGTATTATATTTTCTGGATATACAGTAATGTGCATGAGTTGCTCTGATTTCATCACTATCAAAGAAGGTTTCTGCTGTGGTTAGGACTCCGACATCCTCCTCAGAACAGACCAAACCAAAGAAATTTAGTTTTATGTTTTCTGATCACTCCTTTTACACCTTAATTGACCAGTGGTACAACGGACTCCCTAACAGCCTTTTGCTTTGGATGTAAGTTTTGGTATTAGTTTCTTCCTGTCTCTATTAACCTGCCTTATTAGTTTTTGGGGTTGTTTTTTTTTTTTTTTAAACATGTAACTTGCCAGTGCTCATGTTCATTCTTATTTCTTCATTAAGTTCTGCTTTATAGTGCCTCTTCCACCTCACCCATTAAACCATGCTTGCCATCATTAGGCCACCTTCTGACCTAAATGCATGAAACATTTAATTTTGGCTTCTAAAATGTTCTTTTAAAATAATTTCCATGCCTCATGAAAACTTTTGACCTTGGTAGCTATGCCTTTTAGTTTTATGCTATTTTTCTCTTTTTAATATAGTCTCCTATTTTAAAATTAATTGATAAAATCAGTTGCTTGCTTTTTTTTTCTTTTAAGGTTCTTTCTTCTAGTGGCAAATTTGATCACATTTTGAGCACTGCTTTTGCTTAGCAGATCCAACATAATTACCCCTGGCACCAAGTTCTTTATTGACAGTAAGGACTAGATCTAGCTTAGTTCCCCTCTGGTTGGTTGCTGGACCAAATGGTCCGTGAAGCAATCATTTAGGACAATTGCAAACTTTGTTTCTTAAGCATGTCACAATGAAATATTTACCCAGTCAATACTGGGGTAATAGAAATCTCCCATTATTATTGTGTAAGCCTTTAATTTCTGTTAGCATTTCACGGTCTGTCTCTTCATCCTATCCACCAGTATTTTCCTCCCCATTACACATGGAATTTTTACCCAAAAAAATTCCGCATTGCATTTTGTTCACTGCAAAATATTTATCCAGTTTGACTCTATGCAGGACTGGCCCAACCACTAGGTACTACTACTACTTAACATTTCTAGAGCGCTACTAGGGTTACGCAGCGCTGTACAGTTTAACAAAGAAGGGCAGTCCCTGCTCAAAGGAGCTTATAATCTAAATGATGAAATGTCAAGTTGGGGCAGACTAGGTGATTGCCTAGGGCAGCAGCAGCAAGGATGGCCAGTTTTCAAGTAGCCTATTTACCCATTTATCTAAAAGCATGATTTCTTGAGGGGAGTGTATTAGGGGCTTGAAAGTTAATTGACAGGGGGAGGGGCAAAAGGCTGAAGGTTCATGTAGGGTACTCAGTACTCTTGCACCATGCTGAATCTGTGCTATCTTTAATATAAGGAACAATCCTCTACCAATTTGATCCACTCTGTTATTTTGATACTGTTTGCAGTCTGGTATCATAGTGTCTCTTTGCATGTCCTCCTACCAGGTCTCTGAGATGCCAAACACTTCATTTACTGCCATACATTCTAATTCTCCCATCTTGTTGTTGTTTTTCTTTTTTTTTCTTTTTTTTTTTTAAGACTTTAAATTGTCTTCTGGCAATGGCATGCAGACAATTTAAAGTGTGTTTTGAACTTGCATAGCTTTATTTAAATATTCCTGAGCCGCTTCAGCTTTTATCATACCCAGTCTTTTGGGATATTCTGATTTCTGTATTTTGCCAGTATTTCTCAAATATACTTTATTCCCGTCTATTTTTCCTGAACTGTTATCTTTCTCTCCAAGTTCTAATTTAAAAGCTGCTCTATCTCATTTTTAAAGGTAGGCACCAGCAGCCTAGTTAAGATGGAACTCATCCTTCTGGAATAGGCTCCCACTTCCCCAAAATGTTGTCCTAAGAAATCTAAATCCTGTTTCTTTGCACCATTGGTCTTGCCCCTTGCATTGAGGCTCTATAACTCTGGCTGGCTTTTGAGTCTTGTGTGTGAAATGGATAGCACTTATGCTACCCTACAGGGTTTGTATTTCAACTTTCTTCCTAAAAACTTAAATATAGCTTTCTAAAACCCTCTCTTTTGCACTGTACAATGTTGTTGGTACCTGCATATACCAAGACAGCTGGCTCCTCACTAGCACCATCTAAAATCCTGAGTAGATGGTGCACAAAACCTGCCATCCTAGCACCAAGTAGGCAAGTTACCAAGCAATCATTGTAACCACCAGCCACCTAGCTATCTACATTCCTAAAGCCCATGACAGCTCATTCATGTATAAAAAATTATGTAACCCAGAGGGCAAGTTCAAGCTGTAGATCGCTTCCTGCCACACCAGGATGGTGGCCAAGTGATATTTCTTCTCCAAGGCAGCACAGAGGCTGCCAAACCAGAGGTGGGAGTGCTCTATTTTGTTCCTGAAGGTCTACTTTATATACCTCTCTTCCTCTAAGTCATTTTCTCCGAACTTCCAGAAATCAAACTGATTCTCTGAAAGCCAGGAGCTTTTTCAACAAATACATATACACAACCTCTCACCGGCTGAGTGATAATCATATATGTGGCACTTGTTTCAAAAGACTGGATAGCCCCCATCTCACTGTTGGCCACATCTTAATATTGGCAGATTGTTTAGTTATTTAAAGTTTCTGGGGGGAACAGAACATATAATGTATGTGCTTTAACTTTATTTGATATATTATGCTATTTTATATTTGCTTCTTGGTGAACTGTAAAGGTTCCAAAATCTGTTGCCAAGGGTTAATTACTTGCTGATTAAAATCCCTAATTAAGCTCCAAGATGAAAAATGTCCCTCCTGTCTTCTTAAAAGCATATAAGTCAAAGATTGAACACAGGGTGGATAGGAATCAGAGATTGCTTTACCTGTCCTACTCTTAACTTTTTGCTTTACCTACCCTACTCTTAACTTTTTTAAATAAATGCAGAATTTATCAGTAACGAACAATCTCACTTTTCCCCAAATTTTAAGATAGTTCCCTAGCAGGTAGATATTTATAATAGGGTTATTTGCCCCCCCCCCCCCCCCCCAGTGCAGTGTTTCCCAAGTCAGTCCTAGAGTACCCCCTTGCCAGTCAGGTTTTCAGAATATCCACAATGAATATGCATGAAATTGATTTGCATAGCCTCCATTATATGCAAATCTCTTTCATGCATATTCATTATGGATATCCTGAAAACCTGACTAGCAAGGGGGTATTCCAGGACTAGGTTGGAAAACTTCTCTAGCGCCACCAAATGCATTGTTGTATTCGGCGGAATATGAATAATGCATTCGGGGCACTAGGGGCCATAAGTACATAAGTATTGTTCTCCGAGGACAAGCAGGCTGCTTGTTCTCACTGATGGGTGACGTCCTCGGCAGCCCCTCCAATCGGAATCTTCCTAGCAAAGTCCTTTGCTAGCTCTCGCGCGCCCACGCGCACCGCGCATGCGCGGCCGTCTTCCCGCCCGAAACCGGCTCGAGCCGGCCAGTCTTCTTTCGTCCGCACTCGGTACGGCTGTGTTTTTTGCCGTGTTGAGCCCCGGAGAGTCGACCTCGCGCGTCCGTTATTTTAATCGACGTGTTTTTTCTTCGGAAAAAGTTTCTTTTCGTTCGGAAAGTGCTCCGGAAACCCCCTTGGGTTTCGTTTGCCCCTTCCCGTATTTCCAGTTTTTGCCCCGGTAAGTTTTCTTTCGTTGTCGGGGTAGGCCTCTTTTCGGCCTCGGTTGAGATTTTTTCTCCCTTAAAGTTTTGGTGCTCCAAATTCGTCATTTCGGATTTTGACTTCGCCGGCGTGATTTTTCCGCCCATGACATCGAAGCCTTCCAGCGGCTTCAAGAAGTGCACCCAGTGTCTGGGGGCCGAGCACCGTCCCCAGAACTGTAGTCTGTGTTCCCTCTTACAAAGGCGGACTCAAGTAGCGAGATTGGCCCAGTGGAACGTTTTGTTCTCGGGCTCTTCGTCGGCATCGGCACCGGGGTCATCGTGTGCATCGACGTCATCAGCGTCCAGACCTTCTTCCTTGGCTGCCAGTGCATCGAGTGCATCGAGGCATCGGCCCTCTGCATCGGCGCCGAGACATCGGATAGCTGCATCGACGTCGGTGGTACCGGGACCTCGTCTCCTGATGTCGTCGGACGGTGGTGCATCGAGTGGAGTGCAGGTGAGGGCTGTCCATTCCCCTGCTGGTGGCGGTGAGCCCTCGGGTGGGTCTCCTCCTACCCTGAGGGCTCCTGCAGTACAGCCCCCCCGAGACCGACCTCCTTCGGCCTCGGCCCCGAGGAAGCGACGGCTGGATTCTACGTCCTCCTCGTCGGTGCCGGGGAGCTCCGGTGACATGCTTCGGAAGAAGTCGAAGAAGCATCGTCACCGGTCCCCTCCCCGCGTCGGCACCGAGAGCTCTGGGTCGCCGAGGGAGTCGGCACCCAGCAGGCATCGGCACCGAGAGGACCGCTCACCCTCTGTTCAGGAGGTGTCGATGCGCTCCACTCTGGACAGCCCGGAACAGCCTCCACGCCCGGAACAGGTTCTGACGTCGACGCCTGCATCGACCTCCATGCCTTTCTCTGCAGCCGCTCTGAACGAGAGCCTCCGGGCCGTTCTCCCAGAGATTCTGGGAGAGCTGTTGCGCCCTACCCCTCCGGTACCGGCGGTGCTTGCGCCCCCGGTACCGTCGAGCGTGGCGCCGGCTGGCCCATCGCCCGGGGTGAGGTCCCCGACGTCGGTACCGCGTGCGGTGCCGACTGCGGCCACCTCCCAGGAGGGCTCCCCGACTACGTCGGCGGAGGGAGCTTCGCCGATGCGGGCGAGGGAGTCTACCTCTCGACGCCCCCATCGTGGACGTGGCTCCACGGAGTCGAGCCGGGCACGGTTGCAGACGCAGGTCCGTGAACTTGTGTCTGACACCGAGGGTGAGGCCTCGTGGGAGGAAGAGAAAGACCCCAGATATTTCTCTGACGAGGAGTCTGAGGGTCTCCCTTCTGATCCCACTCCCTCTCCTGGAAGACAGCTTTCTCCTCCCGAGAGTCTGTCTTTTGCTTCCTTTGTCCGGGAGATGTCTACGGCCATCCCCTTCCCGGTGGTTGTGGAGGACGAGCCCAGGGCTGAAATGTTTGAGCTCCTGGACTATCCTTCTCCACCTAAGGAAGCGTCCACTGTTCCCCTGCACCATGTCCTCAAAAAGACATTGCTGGCGAACTGGACCAAGCCTTTAACTAATCCCCACATCCCCAAGAAGATCGAGTCCCAGTACCGGATCCATGGGGACCCAGAGCTGATGCGCACTCAGTTGCCTCATGACTCTGGAGTTGTGGATCTGGCCCTAAAGAAGGCTAAGAGTTCTAGGGAGCATGCTTCGGCGCCCCCGGGCAAAGACTCTAGAACCTTAGACTCCTTTGGGAGGAAGGCCTACCATTCCTCTATGCTCGTGGCCAAAATTCAGTCTTACCAGCTCTACACGAGCATACACATGCGGAATAATGTGCGACAGTTGGCGGGCTTGGTTGATGCTCTTCCCCCTGAGCAAGCCAAGCCTTTTCAGGAGGTGGTCAGGCAGCTGAAGGCGTGCAGAAAATTCCTGGCCAGAGGAGTTTATGACACTTTTGATGTTGCGTCCAGGGCCGCTGCTCAAGGTGTGGTGATGCGCAGGCTCTCATGGCTGCGTGCCGCCGACCTGGAGAATAGAATCCAGCAGCGGATTGCGGACTCGCCTTGCCGTGCGGACAACATTTTTGGAGAGAAAGTCGAGCAGGTGGTAGAGTCTCTCCACCAGCGGGACACCGCATTCAACAAGTTCTCCCGCCGGCAGCCTTCAGCTTCTACCTCTACAGGTAGACGATTTTTCGGGGGAAGGAAGACTGTTCCCTATACTTCTGGTAAGCGTAGGTACAATCCTCCTTCCCGACAGCCTGCGGCCCAGGCTAAGCCCCAGCGCGCTCGCTCTCGTCAGCAGCGTGCGCCTCAGCAAGGCCCCGCGGCTCCCCAGCAAAAGCAAGGGGCGAGCTTTTGACTGGCTCCAGCAGAGCATAGCCGACATCCAAGTGTCAGTGTCGGGCGACCTGCCAGTCGGAGGGAGGTTGAAAGCTTTTCACCAAAGGTGGCCTCTCATAACCTCCGATCAGTGGGTTCTGCAAATAGTCCGGCAAGGATACACCCTCAATTTGGCCTCCAAACCTCCAAATTGTCCACCGGGAGCTCAGTCTTACAGCTTCCAGCACAAGCAGGTACTTGCAGAGGAACTCTCCGCCCTTCTCAGCGCCAATGCGGTCGAGCCCTTGCCATCCGGGCAAGAAGGGCTGGGATTCTATTCCAGGTACTTCCTTGTGGAAAAGAAAACAGGGGGGATGCGTCCCATCCTAGACCTAAGGGCCCTGAACAAATATCTCATAAAAGAAAAGTTCAGGATGCTTTCCCTGGGCACCCTTCTCCCCATGATTCAGCAAAACGATTGGCTATGCTCTCTGGACTTGAAGGATGCCTACACACACATCCCGATACTGCCAGCTCACAGGCAGTATCTGCGATTTCAGTTGGGCACACGCCACTTCCAGTACTGTGTGCTACCCTTTGGGCTCGCCTCTGCGCCCAGGGTGTTCACAAAGTGCCTAGCTGTGGTAGCAGCGGCACTTCGCAGGCTGGGGGTGCATGTGTTCCCATATCTCGACGATTGGCTGGTGAAGAACACATCCGAGGCAGGAGCCCTGCAGTCCATGCAGATGACTATTCGCCTCCTGGAGCTACTGGGGTTTGTGATAAATTATCCAAAGTCCCATCTTCTCCCAGTGCAGAAGCTCGAATTCATAGGAGCTCTGCTGGATTCTCGGACGGCTCGCGCCTATCTCCCAGAGGCGAGGGCCAACAACTTGTTGTCCCTCGTCTCGCGGGTGCGAGCGTCCCAGCAGATCACAGCTCGGCAGATGTTGAGATTGCTGGGCCACATGGCCTCCACAGTCCATGTGACTCCCATGGCCCGTCTTCACATGAGATCTGCTCAATGGACCCTAGCCTCCCAGTGGTTTCACGCTGCTGGGGGTCTAGAAGACGTGATCCACCTGTCCACGAGTTTTCTCGAATCCCTGTATTGGTGGACAATCTGGTCCAATTTGACTCTGGGACGTCCTTTCCAAATTCCTCAGCCACAAAAAGTGCTGACAACGGATGCGTCTCTCCTGGGGTGGGGAGCTCATGTCGATGGGCTTCACACCCAAGGAAGCTGGTCCCTCCAGGAACGCGGTCTACAGATCAATCTCCTGGAGTTGCGAGCGATCTGGAACGCTCTGAAGGCTTTCAGAGATCGGCTGTCCCACCAAATTATTCAAATTCAGACAGACAACCAGGTTGCCATGTACTATGTCAACAAGCAGGGGGCACCGGATCTCGCCCCCTGTGTCAGGAAGCCGTCAGCATGTGGCTCTGGGCTCGCCGTCAAGGCATGGTGCTCCAAGCCACATATCTGGCAGGCGGTAAACAACAGTCTGGCCGACAGGTTGAGCAGGATTATGCAACCTCACGAGTGGTCGCTCAACTCCCGAGTGGTGCGCCAGATCTTCCAAGCGTGGGGCACCCCCTTGGTGGATCTCTTCGCATCTCGAGTGAACCACAAAGTCCCTCAGTTCTGTTCCAGGCTTCAGGCCAACGGCAGACTGGCATCGGATGCCTTCCTCCTGGATTGGGGGGAAGGCCTGCTGTATGCTTATCCTCCCATTCCCCTGGTGGGGAAGACTTTGTTGAAACTCAAACAAGACCGAGGCACCATGATTCTGATTGCTCCTTTTTGGCCGCGTCAGATCTGGTTCCCTCTTCTTCTGGAGTTATCCTCCGAAGAACCGTGGAGATTGGAGTATTTCCCGACCCTCATCACGCAGAACGAAGGGGCTCTTCTGCATCCCAGCCTCCGGTCCCTGGCTCTCACGGCCTGGATGTTGAGGGCGTAGACTTTGCCTCTTTGGGTCTGTCAGAGGGTGTCTCCCGCATCTTGCTTGCTTCCAGGAAAGATTCCACCAAGAGGAGTTACTTCTTTCTGTGGAGGAGGTTTGCCGTCTGGTGTGACAGCAAGGCCCTAGCTCCTCGCTCTTGTCCTACACAGACCCTGCTTGAATACCTTCTGCACTTGTCTGAGTCTGGTCTCAAGACCAACTCTGTAAGAGTTCACCTTAGCGCAATCAGTGCATACCATTACCATGTGGAAGGTAAGCCGATCTCAGGACAGCCTTTAGTTGTTCGCTTCATGAGAGGTTTGCTGTTGTCAAAGCCCCCTGTCAAGCCTCCTACAGTGTCATGGGATCTCAATGTCGTTCTCACCCAGCTGATGAAACCTCCTTTTGAGCCACTGAATTCCTGCCATCTGAAGTACTTGACCTGGAAGGTCATTTTCTTGGTGGCAGTTACTTCAGCTCGTAGAGTCAGTGAGCTTCAGGCCCTGGTAGCCCAGGCCCCTTACACCAAATTTCATCATAACAGAGTAGTCCTCCACACTCACCCTAAGTTCTTGCCAAAGGTTGTGTCGGAGTTCCATCTGAACCAGTCAATTGTCTTGCCAACATTCTTTCCCCGTCCTCATTCCTGCCCTGCTGAACGTCAGCTGCACACATTGGACTGCAAGAGAGCATTGGCCTTCTACCTGGAGCGGACACAGCCCCACAGACAGTCCGCCCAATTGTTTGTTTCTTTTGATCCCAATAGGAGGGGAGTGGCTGTAGGGAAACGCACCATATCCAATTGGCTAGCAGATTGCATTTCCTTCACTTACGCCCAGGCGGGGCTGGCTCTTGAGGGTCATGTCACGGCTCATAATGTTAGAGCCATGGCTGCGTCGGTAGCCCACTTGAAGTCAGCCTCCATTGAAGAAATTTGCAAAGCTGCGACGTGGTCATCTGTCCACACATTCACATCTCATTACTGCCTGCAGCAGGACACCCGACGCGACAGTCGGTTCGGGCAGTCAGTTCTTCAGAACCTGTTTGGGCTTTAGGATCCAACTCCACCCCCCGAGGGCCCTGTTTGTTCTGTTCCAGGCTGCACTCTCAGTTAGTTGGTAAATTTTTTAGGTCAATCTCAGTTATGTCCTCGCCGTTGCGAGGTCCAATTGACCATGGTTGTTGTTTTGAGTGAGCCTGGGGGCTAGGGATACCCCATCAGTGAGAACAAGCAGCCTGCTTGTCCTCGGAGAAAGCGAATGCTACATACCTGTAGAAGGTATTCTCCGAGGACAGCAGGCTGATTGTTCTCACAAACCCGCCCGCCTCCCCTTTGGAGTTGAGTCTTCCCTTGAAGTGTATTGTCTTGCTACATACTGGACTGGCCGGCTCGAGCCGGTTTCGGGCGGGAAGACGGCCGCGCATGCGCGGTGCGCGTGGGCGCGCGAGAGCTAGCAAAGGACTTTGCTAGGAAGATTCCGATTGGAGGGGCTGCCGAGGACGTCACCCATCAGTGAGAACAATCAGCCTGCTGTCCTCGGAGAATACCTTCTACAGGTATGTAGCATTCGCTTTATACTGGGACAAACCGAAGGTCTATCAAGCCCAGCATCCTGTTTCCAACAGTGGCCAATCCAGGTTACAAGTACCTGGCAAGAACCCAAAACAGTACAATACATTTTATGCTGCTTATCCTAGAAATAAGCAGTGGATTTTCCTCAAGTCCATTTTAATAATGGCTTATAGACTTTTCTTTTAGGAAGCTATCCAAATCTTTTTTTTAACCCCACTAAGCTAACTGCTTTTACTACATTCTCTGGCAATGAATTCCAGAGTTTAATTACATGTTGAGTGAAGAAATATTTTCTCCGATTCATTTTAAATTTACTACTTTGTAGCTTCGTTGCATGCCCCCTTGTCATAGTATTTTTGGAAAGAATAAACAAGCGATTCATGTCTATCCATTCCACTCCACTCATTATTTTATAGACCTGTACCATATCTTCCCTCATTTGTATTTTTTCCAAGCTGAAGAGCCCTAGCTGCTTCAGCCTTTCCTCATAGGGAAGTCATCCCATCCCCTTTATCATTTTCGTCGCCCTTCTCTGTACCTTTTCTAATTCTACTATATCTTTTTTGAGATGCAGCGACCAGAATTCAACACAATATTCGAGGTGTGGTCGCACCATGGAGCAATATAAAGGCATTATAACATGCTCATTTTTATTTTCCATTCCTTTCCTAATAATACCTAGCATTCTATTTACTTTCTTAGTCGCTGCCGCCACAAACTGAGCAGAGGGTTTCAACGTATCATCAACGATGACACCTAGATCCCTTTCCTGGTCGGTGACTCCTAACGTGGAACCTTGCATCATGTAGCTGTAGTTTGGGTTCCTCTTTCCCACATGCATCACTTTGCACTTGCTCACATTAAACTCCATCTGTCATTTGGATGCCCATTCACTCAGTCTCGTAAGGTCCTCTTGTAATTTTTCACAATCCTCTTGCGATTTAATAACTTTGTGTCGTCAGCAAATTTAATTACTTTATTAGTTACTCCCATCTCTAGATCATTTATAAATATGTTATAAAGCAGCGGTCCCAGCACAGACCCCTGGGGAACCCCACTATCTATCCTTCCCCATTGAGAATACTGACCCTTTAACCTTACTCTCTATTTTCTATCTTTAAACCAGTTTTTAATCCACAATAAAACACTACTTCCTATCCCATGACTCTCCAACTTCCTCTGGAGTCTTTCATGAGGTACTTTGTCAATTGCCTTTTGAAAATCTAGATACACAATATCAACTGGCTCCCCTTTATCCACATGTTTGTTCACCCCTTCAAAGAAATGTGATAGATTGGTGAGACAAGATTTCCTTTCACTAAATCCATGTTGGCTTTGTCTCATTAACTCATGCTTTTGAATATGCTCTGTAATTTTGTTCTTTATAATAGTCTCTACCATTTTGCCCAGCACCGACGTCAGACTTGCTCATTTAAAAAAAAAGGCTCTAGATTTGATCCGGGAAATTATAATTTCCCGGATCACCTCTGGAAACTTTTTTTTAAAATCTGCGTTACATTGGCCACCCTCCAATCTTCCGGTACCATATTTGATTTTAAAGATAAACGACATATTACTAACAATAGTTACTTAAGTTTATTTTTCAATTCTATCAGTACTCTGGGATAAATACCATCCAGTCCAGGCGATATGCTACTCTTCAGTTTGTCAACTTGTGCCATTACATCCTCCAGGTTTATAGAGGTTTCATTCGGTTTCTCTGACTTGTCAGCTTTGAATACTATTTCTGGCACTGGTATCTCCTGAATTGGTACATTTCATAAGTCCACATTCCTTACTAGCAGTGGCACTTCCTGTCTCAGCACTCTTTAAGCATAGATTCCTTTGTAAAGAATGGATAATTATTCTAATATATGTGAACATATGTATGTATAGTGAGGATATAAATAATTTAAAACGTTAACTGTATAAACAAATGCTTTGAAGAACCACATGCAGCTGTGGGGTGGGAGAGTTTCTGATTGAACGTGTTACTCACCAGGGTTGTCCATTGTCACCCTTGCTCTTTGCTGTCTACCTAGAGCCTCTTTTGCATACGATAATTGTCAATCCAGATATTATGGCTCTCCGATGTGGTGCAACCCCCTTAATGATCTTGGCTTACTTGGACGATATGCTCATGACACTATGGATGCCGCAATCTTCCCTGCCTCGGCTGTTAAGCGCAATGGATGAGTTTGGTTTCTTTTCAGATCTTTCTCTTAATCTCCCTTTACAGGGCTATGTTCAGCAGAGCCGGGAGGGGATTTTCCCTTTGATTGGGCACATGATGCTATATAATATTTACGGTTGTGGATAACTCGTGATCTTTCGTGTCTTTATACTCTTAATGTACAGCCCTTGCTTTCTCTTACCTCGCAGAAGTTACAGGTATGGCAACATTGTCCTATTTTGCTGCCAGGTCTTATAGCCCTTTACAATGTTATTATTATTACAGTTTTTGTATTCCGCTTATACCTGTACAGTTCAAGGACAGATCACAACTGGTGAAGAGCTGGACTAATCAATTCAGGAATAGCAGTTGGATAGAGAGACTAGTGGCATAGTTTCTTTTGATTAGGGATTAGGACTCATAAGTGGTTGTTAGGTGTTGGATAAACCCGCTAAGGTTTTGAGAAGCTTTCTGAAATTAAGTAGTGTGTACACGCTCTTAGAAGATCAGGGAGTTGGTTCCATAGGTTTGCTAGTTGGTATGGAATAGACAGATGTTTGGTTGATTTTAGGTTCTTATACATTGGGAATTTGAGATGGAATAGGTTGAGAGTATTATACCTGGAAATTCAGCTACATAGTAGGGATATAAGGTTTAGCATATACTCAGGGGCCTCTTCATTGAGAATTTTAAAGACGGTGATGCCCATTTTGAACTGTGTTCTCTCCCTGACTGGTAGCCAGTGGAGTTTGGGAAGATATGGTTGAGGCAATTCAGAATGTGGTAGTCCAAAACTTATTCTGAGTGCCAAGTTCTGTACTCACTGGAGCCAATGAATTACCGATTTGGAACATACTGCTATCGCTAGATTGCAGTAGTCCAATTTGGGGAGGATCAACGATTGTACCAAAAATCATAAAATTTCTTGGGTGAAATCCTTTCTGAGTGAAGTTTTTTTCAGTGTCATGAAGGATTTGTTTGATTGTTGATTAGATGTGATTCCGCATGGATAGTAGGTGGTCTATCTCTACTCCTAGGAGTTTTGAATGTAGGTCCAATGAGAACATGCTTCCATTCAATGTCAGAGACTTGACGTATCTAGGGTCTGATTTAGGGCCCAACCATAGAAGTTTGGTTTTACTATTCAGTTTAAGCTTGTGGAGTGTGGTCCAGTTTTCTAGTATGCTGATGCAGGTTCTGATGAGGTCAATTGTGTTGGGCCATAGTTGAGAGACAGGGATGATCACTGTGATGTCGTCTATGTAGAGGAAGTGTTTTATCTTGGCTAGATCTGAAGTTAGAAGGATGCTTGGGTGCATAGGGAGAGGAATAGCCAGTAGGAAAAAGGTGGTGGTGATGGCCCTGTATAAGACTCTGGTGAGACCTCATGTACAATTCTGGAGACCACACCTTCAGAAAGATGTAGACAGGATGGAGTTGGTCCAGAGGGTGCTACTAAAATGGTCAGTGGTCTTTGTCGTAAAGTGTTTGGGGACAGACTTAAAGATCTCAATATGTATACTTTGGTAGAAAGGTGGGAAACGAGATATGATAGAGACATTTATATACCTGTGGCATAAATGCACAGGAGTTGTCTCTTTCAGTTGAAAGGAAGTTCTGAAACAAGGGGACATATGATGAAGGTGAAAGGGGATAGATTCAGAAGTAACTTAAAGAAATAATTCTTCATGGAAAGGGTCATGAATTTGTGGAATGGCCTTCCAGTGGAATTGGTGGAGTCAGAAACAGTGTCTGAATTCAAGAGAGCTTGGGACAAGTACATAGGGAGAGTAGATGGCATGGATAGGAAGACTGGATAGGCCATATGGTCTTCCTTTTCACTCTGAGCAAGTCACTTAACCCTCCATTGCCCCAGGTACAAATAAGTGCCTGTATATA
Source organism: Microcaecilia unicolor (assembly GCF_901765095.1). NCBI lineage: Eukaryota > Metazoa > Chordata > Amphibia > Gymnophiona > Siphonopidae > Microcaecilia > Microcaecilia unicolor. The sequence continues at coordinate 432,258,445 of NC_044033.1, forward strand.
CTATGTAAACCGCTTTGAATGTAATTGCAAAAACCACAGAAAGGCGGTATATCAAGTCCCATTTCCCTTTCCCCTTTTTCTGCCTACATTTTTCTCTGTTTCTGTATCTGTGTTGCTATACATGTATCGTATATTTATCTATATATACACATACATACAAATATGCAATGTGTGTGTATTGTGAATGTTCCGTTGTTAGTCCTGCATTCAAAACTGTGCCTTTCTCCTTCTCAGGGCCTTTTTTGCCCTTGGAGCCTCTTTATCTGCCCAGCCCTCTTTCTTTTCTATGATGATAAATTCTCCTTCTGTTAGTAAGGGTCTTCTGTGTAGGATACTCTCTCATATTGAAGAGCCACCTCCTCTCTCTGTGGGTAGTTCCTTTTCTGCATGGGCTGATTCAATTTCCTTCTATACATCCATTCTGATCACCACTTGCTATTTAGGGTGGATGGAAGCTGCCTTTGTCTAGGATGTAAAGTTTTGTTTTCCCCTTCTTCACAATATCCCTGGATCTAAACTGCAACACTGACCATTTGTTCTGTCTTCATCTTTGTTGCTTGTACAAATATGTTACTCTGTCACAATGTACATTTATGTATACAAAAAGTATATACACTGTAGTATGAGGATTTGTTTAAATAGAATTTTTCATATGTGTGTGTTTAATGGTGCCAGATGCAGCAACAAAAAATACAGAAAAGTTGATATGAATAATGTTTAGAATGTGGCACTTTCTTACACTGTCAACTGTTAAATGCTGCAATTGCTGTCCAGTAGGGTGCTACAACCTTAAATATACAACCTCCTGTTACAGATTGCTAGATTTGGCATTTAAAGAATGGGATTGGTCAGTTGATGATGTTGATGAGGATGATGATGACGATGTGTTTGATTTCTGAAGAGGTAATCTGGTAAATCAAGTTGTTACAAGTGAATTTGATTTACATTTCTGTAGCTTTTGGATGAAGCATGCTGTTTGATTTTTCATTTGAGAAATACATCTGTTCCATCATGTCCTAATGTGTATCTGTGGGTGCATACACATATATACACACTAGCAAAGATGATCAAAACACCTGAGCATAAGTTTCTTTCAGTGCCCCAGGGCCATCTTGATCACTGTTTTTCTCAGCTCACGTCTGCCACATGCTTTCCCTCACTTTCTTCCCTTCCAGTCCATTATTTACATTCTGGGGTCCTTTTACTAAGGCATGCTAGCGTTTTTAGCACATTCTAAAAATTAGCACGCACTACATGCTGGAGGGTGTCTCTAGCATTTAGTGCACTCTAAAACTTAGCGTGCACTAAAACCGCTAGCGTGCCTTTGTAATAGGCTCCCTCTATTTCCCTTTCTCCCCCTCCCCCAGTTGCAATGAGGCTTAAATTGATGATACCTGCTATCAATGATGTTTCTAGTAAAGCCGAAGCCCTGTTTTCTAGATCCTGCCATAGTGCATGCCTCTCTGCTGTACAAGCAGCATTCTTGCCCTTATACTCCCAATCCCATGCCAGTCACACTCTCAGCCCTTAGCACCATCAATGCAGCCATCATCTAGACTTCTTTCTATGGGCCTGCCTGTAAAGTCGCTTGACACATTTTCTGTCATTCCAGGAAACATGCTTGTCCCAGATGCCACAAGTACGCCCTTGTTCTTTGAAAAGTAGATGCTAAATTATATATATAGATTGTGTGTACACACAAACAGATGCACAGTTTGGTTTTGTGATGCCTAATGAAATTAGCTTGAAAAAAATTATATATTAGAGAGTCAAAAGATCCATACATTGTAAAGTGCAATTATGTAGTGCATCCTGTTTATAATGCTTTTCTTGCATTCTGAGTGTAATAAACAGATAAAATAGAGGAGCTAAGGTAAGTATCCTACGTCAGAAACATGTTTTTTTTTTTTAATGCCCTGTTTTGAAAATGTTTAATATAGAAAGGAGAAGCATGCCTACAGTATATTTTGCAGTTTAAAACTTGCAAGCCTTTGCATTTGTTTTCAATGTATTTCCAATAGCTTCGTGATATATACTGTATGAACTAACTTGACCTTGCAGTGGTGTGAAACCTGTGTGTCTAACATTTACCAATTCACTTGCAAAATCTGGATTGCAAGTGAAATCGTCATGACACACATTTTTTGAAAGCTAGTGTGTAATATGCTTGACAAGCGTGTGTAAAATTGATGGATTGTCTACATGCCACTGATTACCTATAGTTTTAGAATTAGTCTATGTGGCATCACAAAGCAGTAGTGTCAGTGTGATGACAAGGTCAAAACTAGTAGGAGAGTTGGATTCATGGGTTGGTTCTTCCCTGTTTTTATTTACTGGCCCAACTGGGTCTGTTTTCTGCAGGCTGCCTGTGCCTTGGATGATTTTGTTTTTCCCGAGGACAAGCAGGTTCCAATATTCTCACAAGTGGGTGATGCCAATTCGCATCGCCTGGTCCGGCATTTTTGTCAAAATGAAAAAGTAGAGCTTTCTGGATCCCGAGCTGCACTCCACTGTGCATGCGCAAGTACCTTCCTGCCCATCGCGCGAACGTGGTCTCAGTTCTTTTCTTTCCGTGTGAGAAGGTGCGTTTTGTTAACCTCTCCTCACTCACCCAGTTCAAAAGAGCTTTGCGTGCCTTTCGGCTATTTTTTCCTCAATTTTTTTATTCTGATTTGCTTATTTTCTTCTTTTAAACCTGTCCTTTTCTTTTTTTTTTTTTTTGCCCAGGTTTGTTTCTTTTCTTTTCGCATCATAGGGCCTTTTTTTAGGCCTTGGCTTTGGTCGGGTTCTTCCCTTATTTTCTCCATGCCTTGCCCCTTTTTTAGGCACCATCGAGTCGTTTAATTTGGCAGGCAAAGTTTTCCCGTACATGTTCACAAAGATTCCCAGTGGCTTCAAGCGTTGTACCTGGTGAAATCAGACAGTCTTGGGAAAGGACACTCATTCTTGGTGTCTGCAGTGTCTTGGGCACAACCATAGCCCTTTGCATGAAGAAGAGGACCCAGACTTTCCAAGAGGCTCAGTGTGGGAAGATTTTTGGAACCAAGTCTGGTTCCTTGACGTCGGCATCAACGTTGAGGATCACACTGACATCGGGAGCGTTGGTAAGCATGGCAGATTCGAGACTCTTAGACACTGGGACCAGTGAGGTGTCGAGTGGGTCTGCACCTGTCTCGAGGCCTCCTGGGACCGTACATTGTCGGACCCAACCCCGAGGAGGTTTTGAAGTCATCTTCATCATTACCAAGAACCTGGATGATGTGCTTCAGGCGAAGGCCAAGAAGCATCGTCATCGGTCACCCTCTATGCATGGTGCCGGGAGCTCCGGGGCGTTGAAGGATTCAGCACCCAAGAAGTGTTGGCGCCGGGAGGACTGCTCTCCCTCCATATAGGAGATGCTGATGCGACTGTCTCCAAGCAGCCAAGATCCAGCTCCTGTATTGACCCCAGCGGTTCTGGAACCTGCGCCTCAACTGGCACCCCAGCTTTATCGGATGTCAGCCATCAATGAGCACATCTGGGCTTTGCTCCCTGAGCTGCTGGATGGCCTTATGCAGCGATGTGCATTGGTATTAAGGGTTCTTGTGCCTACCATACCTTCCGCTGCAGCCCTGCCTCGCTCTTGGCCTGAGGTGCAGCCTCTGGTGCTGCTTGTGGCCCCGGTGTCGACTGCCACCCAAGCCAGTACCCCCTTGACGTTGGTGGAGGAAGCTTCACCGGAGTTGAGATGGGAGTCAGTTTCTCGACTTGCTCCCAGGGACATGGGTCCTCAACATTGAGGCAGGTTCGGTCTCGGACATCCCATAGGGAGATACTATCCGACACTGAGGAGAAGTGCTCCTGGGAGTCAGGGGAAGATCTCGGATACTTTTCCTCAGATGAGTCTTTTGGGATCTCCTCTGAACCCTCTCCACCACCTGAAAGGAGATGGTCTCCGCCAGAGAGCCTTTCATTTCTATCCTTTGTCAAGGAAATGGCTGATGCCATTCCATTTCCTTTGGAAGTGGAGGATGAGCCCAGGGCCAAGATGCTTAAGGTCCTGGACTATGCATCTCCTCCTAAGGAGGCTGTGACTGTGCCTCTCCATGAGGTACTCAAGAAAGTCCTCGTCAGGAACTGGACGTCTCCTCTGTTGGTCCCTGTTGTGCCCAAGAAGATTGACACCCAGTATCAGATCCACAGTGAACCAGGGTTTGTAAGGCCTTGATTGCCTCATGATTCCTTGGTGATGGAATCCGCTCTCAAAAGGGCCATGAGTACTAGGGACTATGCCTCTGCGCCCCCAGGCAGAGAAGCTAGAACCCTGGATTCTTTTGAGAGGAAGATGTACCAACTTCAATTCTAATCTCCCAGATTCAGTCTTACCAGCTCTCCACAAGTGTTTACTTGTGAAACTCGGTGAGACAGCCGCCCGACTTGGTCGATACACTCCCTCTATAGCAGGCCGAACCTTTTCGTCAGTTGGTCAAGCAAAAGAAGGCGTGTTGAAAGTTCTTGACTAGGGGCACTTATGATACTTTTGATGTGGCATCCAGGATCTCTGCTCAAAGTGTAGCAATGTACAGACTGTCATGGATGCAAGTTTCTAACTTGGAACATTTTGTTTTGCAGAGGTTGGTGGATGCCCCTTGCCAGGTTGATAACCTTTTTGGAGAGAAGGTTGAGGAGGTCACTGACCAAATCAAGAAACACACTGATATCATCTCTTCTCTCTCCTGCTGGGCGCCTTCTGCATCCACCTCCTCATCTAGGAGGGTTTTTGGCAAGCCACGGAGTGGTCCCTACTACTATTCTAGGTGTAGGTATACTCCTTCGGCTCATCAGCCTACTCAGCCCCAGTGCACTTGTTCCCATCACCAGCATGCGCCTAAGGCCCCTGCTGCTCCCCAGTCAAAACAAGCTTTTGACTGGCTCCAGCAGAGCATATCCGCAGTAAAAGTGTCTGTCCAAGACAACTTTGCCGGTTGGGGAGAGGGTAAAATTTTTTCACCAAAGGTGGCCTCTTATAACCTCTGACCAATGGGTTCTTCAAATAGTCCATCTCGGATACACCCTCAATTGGCTCTCCAGACCTCCAAATTGCCCACCGAGAGCTCACTCTTTCAGCTGTCAGCACACGTAGGTACTTACAGAGGAACTCTCTGCCCTTCTGAAGGCACTTGCTGTCTAACCCGTTCCACCAGGGGAGGAAGGGCAGGGATTCTGTTCCAGGTACTTCCTTGTTCAGAAGAAGACAGGGGAGACGTGTCCCATCCTAGACATAAGGGCCTTGAACAAGCTTCTAGTCTGAGAAAAGTTCAGGATAGTTTCCCTGTTCACCCTTCTCCCTATGATTCAGAAAAACGATTGGCTATGCTCATAAGTACATAAGTATTGCCACACTGGGAAAGACCAAAGGTCCATCAAGCCCAGCATCCTGTTTCCAACAGTGGCCAATCCAGGTCACAAATACCTGGCAAGATCCCAAAAAAGTACAAAACATTCTATACTGCTTATCCCAGAAATAGTGGATTTTCCCCAAGTCCATTTAATAATGGTCTATGGACTTTTTCTTTAGGAAGCCAGCCAAACCTTTTTTAAACTCCACTAAGCCAACCACCTTTACCATATTCTCTGGCAATGAATTCCAGAGTTTAATTACACATTGAGTGAAGAAATATTTTCTCTGATTCGTTTTAAATTTACTACATTGTAGCTTCTCTGGACTTAAAGGACGTATATACTCGCGTCCCGATGCTTCCAGCCCATAGGAAGTATCTCCGATTTCAGATGGGAACACATCACTTTCAGTACTGCATGTTGCCTTTTGGTCTCGCGTCAGCTCCCAGGGTCTTCACCAAGTGTCTAACGGTAGTTGCAGCACCACTACACAGACTGGGAGTCCATGTGTTTCTGTATCTCGACGGTGCTCAGGAGCGGTTTTAGTACACGCTAAGTTTTAGAGTGGATGACTATTCGGGTGCTAGAGCTACTAGGGTTGGTTTTAAACTGTCTCAAGTTCCATCTGCACCCTGTATAGCAATTGGAGTTCATAGGAGCTCTACTCGACACACAGAAGGTTCGAGCCTACCTCCCAGAGACGAGGGCAGACAATATAATGTTGCTGGCGTTCAAGGTTCGTGCCTCTAAGGTGGTCACAGCTCGGCAGATGTTGAGATTGCTGGGCCTCATGCCTTCCACAGTGTACGTTACACCCATGACACATCTTCACATGAGATTAGCTCAATGGACCCTGGCCTCTCAAATGGTATCAAGCCACGGAAAGTCTGCAAGATATCATCCAAGAGGCCCCAGGACTTCACACTCAAGGAGTTTGGTCCCCCCAGGAAATGAATCATCAGATCAACCTGGAGCTTTGAGCGATCTGGAACGCTCTAAAGGCTTTCAGAGATTGGCTGTCTCATCAAATTATTCTCATTCAAACAGACAGGATGCAGTGTATTACATCAACAAGCAGGAGGGCACCTGATCTCGCCCTCTGTGTCATGAAGCTGTCCAGATGTGGCATCGGGCTCGTCACCATGGCATGTTCCTACGAGCTACTTATCTGGCAGGTACAAACACCCTGGTGATAGACTGAGCAGGATAATGCAACCCCACAAGTGGTCTCTCCATATATACATGGCCTGCAAGATCTTCCGAGCGTGGGTCACCCCTTCGGTGGATCTTTTTGCCACTCAGATCCAACCACAAGGTTCCCTCAGTTCTGTTCCAGGCTTCAGGCCCATGGCAGACAAGCGTCAAATGCCTTCCTCCTTAATTGGGAGACAGCTCTTCTGTATGTGTATCCTTCCATACCTCTAGTGGGAAAAACTTGGTTGAAACTCAACCAAGACAGTGGAACCATGGTTCTGATCGTGCCATCCTGCCATTGACAGATATGGTTCCCTCTTCTTCTGGAATTATCCTCTGAAGAACCATGGAGATTGGCGTGTTTTCCAACCCTCATCACAAAGAATGGGGGGTCACTTCTACATCCCAACCTCCAGTCTCTGGCTTTCACAGCTTGGATGTTGAGAGCTTAGAATTTGCTTCCTTGGGTCTTTTGGAGGGTGTTGCCGAGTCTTGCTGGCTTCCAGGAAAGATTCCACTAAAAAGTGTTACTCTTTTAAAGGGAGGGAGCAAGGCCTTAGATCCCCTTACTTGCCCTACACAGACACTGCTTGAATATCTTCTACACTTATCAGAGTCTGGTCTCAAGACCAACTCTGTACAAGTCCACCTTAGTGCAATTAGGGCTTATCATCAACATGTAGAAGTAAGTCCATCTCTGGACAGCCTCTAGTTGTTTGCTTCATGAGAGGTTTGCTTTTGTCAAAGCCCCCTGTCAAACCTCCACCAGTGTCATGGGATCTCAACGCCATTCTCACCCAGCTGATGAAAGCTCCAATGAGCCACTGAATTACTACCATCTGAAGTACTTGAATTGGAAGGTTGTTTTCTTGTTGGCTGTTACTTCAGCTTGAAGGGTCAGTGAGCTTCAGGTCTTAGTTGGGGATGCACCTTATACTAAATTTCATCACAACAGAGTAGTCCTCCGCACGCACCCTAAGTTCCTACTTGAAGGTGGTGTCAGAGTTCCATCTGACCCAATCGATTATCTTGCCAACATTCTTTCCTCAACCTCATGCCCATCTTGGCAAAAGCAGCTTGCACACCTTAGATTGCAAGAGATTATTGGCCTATTACATGGAGCGGTCTAAGCCCCACAGACAATCCACTCGGCTTTTTGTTTTTTTTTGATCCCAACAGGATGGGGGTCACCATCGGGAAACCTACCATTTCAATTTGGTTGGCAGATTGCATTTCCTTCACTTATGCCCAGGCTGGGCTGGCCTTGGTTATGCCATGGCTGTGTCGGTAGCCCACTTGAGGTCAGCCTCCATTGAAGAAATTGCCCAAATTGACTATCGCATCGGGTATCCTGCTCAAGGCAGTAGTGTGATGTGAATGTGTGAACTGAAGACCACGTCTCAGCCTTGCAGTCAGTGTCGCAGAACCTGTTTGGGGTCTAGAATCCAACTCCACCCTCCTAGACCCATTTTATTCAGTTCCAGGCTGCACTCTCACTCATTTTGTATATAGTTCCAGGTTAATCTGTGTTATGTCCTCGCCATTGCGAGGCCCAATTAACCAATGTTTATTGTTTTGGGTGAGCGTGGATGCTAAGGATTCCCCACTTGTGAGAATATTGGAGCCTGCTTGTCCTCGGAGAAAGCAAAGATACTTACCTGTAGCAGATATTCTCCAAGGGCAGCAGGCTTCATATTCTCACAATCCCGCCCACCTCCCCTTGGACTTGTCTCCTTGGTTATTTTATTCTTTGTTTTAGTATTAAACTGAGGAGACCACACTCGCGCGACAAGAGGGAAAGCAGTCACGAATGCATGGTGGAGCATGACTCATGCTCCACAAAGCTCTACATTTTTACTTTGGCAAAAATGCCGGACCAATCTATTTGGATCGGTGTCACCCACTTGTGAGATTATGAGGCCTGTTATCCTCAAAGAATACCTGTTACAGGTAAGTATCTTAGCTTTTCCTTCAAATGGCTAAATTAGGGCTTACACAATCCCAGGTTGGCCATTTATGAAGGAGAAAAAGGCTGGTAGAGCCAGTATTCAAGGCAAAGTCAGAGGAGAAGGGCATATGTTAAATCCATCTAATAGTTTATTTATTTATTGGGGGGGGGGGGGGGGTTGAAAGAGGCTCTTAATTTACTACCAATAGGGAAAAAGCTACTACTTTGACACTGGCATCAATCTGACAGTACCACTTTCAAGTGAGAAAATTTTATTTTAGTTAGGTTAAAGATTATTTTTCATTAAATGTTATGTATAAACAGGTTTTACCCTTTAAAAGTATAAAGGGCAATTCTATAAATTGGTACCTGTCTAGGTGCATAAGTTATAGACTAATCAGCACTTATAAATATAATTGATAATGTGTGCCAAAATCGCTTAGTGTATAGATTCAAGGGACGCACCCTTGCAGGTCATGGGTGTGTCTCTGAAGTATATGTATAAGTTATAGAATTTTATAACTTGACCCACACTTCGGGGCACACGACGCCAGCACAACTGCATTTGACTTGGCATAACTGTTTGGCATTTGGCACTTAGGTGCACCAATTCTGATTTTCTCATATTCTGTCACAGAATCTTGGAACCAAGCCAAGGGATGCCTAATCTTGCCACTAATTTATAGAATTGCTACCATAGCATATTTAAAGTATCCAATTCATTGTAAATATGATGTAGCACATGGTGGAATTGGTTGCATGTAGCCATGCTAAAACAAATTATAGAAATGTAGAACCTCATGACACCTATTGTCATCACATAACTTAAACTTTTATTTTCTCCTCTTTTTCAGCTAACTGCCTTCTGTGAATGCAGTCATTTGAGGTGATCATTTTCTTCCGGGTCAAATAAGACTGAAAAACTAAATATGATACCCAAAATGTATGAAAACGTATATTTTTTTCCTGAGAGACTCTGCTATATGTATCAGAAGTTTACACAAGTTTTGTTTGCTGCAATATAAACTATTAGTCTGTGAGGAGTAGCCCTTTAAATGCTTGTTCAAGCTAGCCCTCTTGGCAAACATTTACACTACATCTGACTAAAGGAATGAGAAGAATGAAGGTATAAGTGAGAAAAATTACGTATGTCAGCTTTCACAGAGACATCATCACCAGGACACTCCCCCAGAAGGATAGGAACAGTCAACAAGATTGGAATAGCCAGCATCTTTTAGAAGTGACCACAATACTGTGTATATATTTATATTATACTGTAATATCGCAAAAAGGTTTTCAGAACGTCACACTCTATTTTTATACACGTGAATTGGATACCATTATGTACTGGAGTTGCAACTATGCACTTGTACAAAGCCATAATATTGAACAGAGTATATCAGTCCTATATCATAAGCTGCATGCCAGGGCACAGCAGGAAATTAGAAGTGTATTGCACCGGTTTTGTTTATCATCATGGGCAGTCCTCCTACACATATCTGAATGCCTTAATTTAAATTTTCCAAGGTCTTTGCCCATTCCATATTTCAACTGTTAGGATCCAAATTTGGTTTTGTGGTGAAAAACATAAAATCAGTGCACTGTATTTACATACAATAACGATATCATTGAATGCTTATCCAGATTTTGGGAAAAAAAAGTTGATTACTGGAACATTAAGAGATCATTTTGAAATTAATATATCTTTCAAGGCTACAAGCAGCTACCCAGCCAGCCCTTCTACAGACCTCAGTATTAGTCATGGACTTTATCTTGCCCTCACTGCATACTATAAAACTATGTTTTGCCTTCTTTTGTGTACTGTCATTGATGTATTTTTATTTTCTTAAAGGAAACCATCTGACCATTTTTACATTGTCACCGTGTGTATACAAGGACTATCTCAAAGATAAAACTAAGAAAAATACTGTAGATGTATTTTAAATTTTTGGATACGCAGTTCTCTAGCACATACCTGAAGATGTAGAAAGAAATCTTGGTAGTGTGTTTAGAGTATTTAGAGCTGGGGAGAAAGGGCCTTTCCAGCACCTGAATCCGATTTTTTTTTTTTACACGGTCTTATACAAAAATATAATTTATGTGGGCTCATACATGCTGTACTCATAAATATCGCAGAAAATGCATGTTTTATACAACGGTATGCTGAAATGTTTAACATATTGACAATAAAAGAAATTATTTAGCCTCCTATTTCCTTTTTTATGTTCTGTGATACAGTATGCTCATTGTGTTTTTCTTCAATTAGTCTTTTAAACAGTTCCAATGACTACTAAGGGTATTAAACCAAATTGTAATATTGTTTTTAAGAAAGCATGGGTTCTAATACTATGCTCAGATAAACCACTAAACCTTATAATCACAGAGACTTGTTAACCTGATTGAGAAACATTTATTAGAAATATGAATGTTTAATTGGAGACAGTCATTAGGCAAAATCTTCTGAGAAGTTCTGAGAGAAGAGGACATTTCTCTGGTAAGTGAACATTATTTTGCTCTGTGCTTTGGGAACTTAAAGATTGGGGTTTAAAGGAGTAATTGTAGGTTATTGATAGGCAGAATAATAAAAAAAAAAAAAAAAAAAGCAAACTTTATCAACCAGTCTCCATACCCATTTCCCCTTAGTTTTAAAACTTGAACTTTGTACCACAGCATTAACAGCCTCTAGCAGGCACAGCAGGGCCTAGTTCAGTGTCTTAAAAGAAAAAAAAAAGAGAGAAGCAAACATTATTAGCTAGTTTTCATAGTGTACAACCCTTTTCCCATAGTTTTAAACTGACACCTTTTCTAGAGGTAGAAACTTAAAGGCCAAAGAAAATTAAAAAGGTGGTAACAAGGCTAAAAGTTTGTTCTAAAATGCATTTACATTCTGTTCTTTGGCTCCTGGAGAAGTAGCACTGATACTGACCTGAATTAGGTGTTAAGGTGTGAGGAAGTAAAATATTTGCAAAGGCTATTAAGGGCAATCAGATTACTGAGTTAGCTTGAACTTTCTGTCACAGCCTACAACATTAACAGCCTCTAGAAAGCACAGCAGGAACTAGTTTAGTTTTCAATCCCACCCACCCCTAGCACAACTCTTCATTTATGGTCATTCTGATTCGGATAACAAGGGAGGAGTGCTCTTACAGAGTTTTAATTACATTTCATTACCTTCTGAGAAGAAAACACTAAGTAAATCGCACAATATACCATATAAGCCAAAGAGGGTTTTTTATATATATACTAGTAAAAAAGCCCCGTTTCTGATGCAAATGAAACGGGGGCTAGCAATGTTTTCTTCTGTGTGCATGTGGGAGTGTGTGTGTCCCTGCCCTGTGGCCTCTCTCCCCTCCCCCCTCTGAGTCCTTCACTGTTACAGAGCCAGCGATTTGATTTCGTGCTCTGCTGTTTTCCTTCACTGACTGTGTTACAGAGAGGGCGGGGCAGACACTCATAGGGAAACCGGATATCTCGCCCCCTTCACACTTCCAGCTGGAGGCTTCATAGAACGTTGGTGTTGCTTTTTATATAGAGAGATGTATTAGACTAATATCCTTCATACCTTAGGAAGTTATAAATTATTGAAAAACTCAAAAATATTTATTTTTGTTACATTTGTACCCCACGCTTTCCCACTAATGGCAGGCTCAATGCGGCTTACATGGGGCAGTGGAGGGTTAAGTGACTTGCCCAGAGTCACAAGGAGCTGCCTGTGCCTGAAGTGGGAATCGAACTCAGTTCCTCAGTTCCCCAGGACCAAAGTCCACCACCCTAACCACTAGGCCACTCCTCCACAATCCAGCAATCCAGCAGCAAGAGAGGTGCTATCCAGTTTTTTTGCATTGAGTGTCACATGTATGAATTATTTCCTAGATGGTGAGCGGTTATATATGTGTGCCTGATGCAAAGAGCTCCTAGATCTCAGAAAATGGGTCTGTTCTCTTGAAGCTAGATTAACGGAGGAACTGACGGAGACAGGTTATTAGAGGAGACCTACAGAGATGATGTAGAGAAGTCCCACCTCCAGTCTGGCAGCCCCTGTGCTGCCTTGGAGGAGGGAAGTCTCCTAGAAGGAGAGCATCACCCTGGTGAAGTAGGAAGTACTCCTGTATCCAGGACCTGCCCACCAGGGGATGCACTATTCTCTTGCACCGAGGTGTGTCTCCAAGAACTGCCCAGGCAGGAAAGGTTAGGACAGCTGTTGTAGTTGGTGATTCAATCATTAGGCATGTAGATATCTGGGTGACTGGTGGACGTGAGGATCACCTGGCCTGCCTGGTGCAAAGGCTGCAGACCTCAAGCGTTACATAGATAGGATCTTAGATAGTGCTGGGGAGGAACTGGCTGTCTTGGTACATGTGGGTACCAATGGCATAGGAAAATGAGGGAGGGATGTTCTAGAAGCCAAATTTAGCTCTTAAGTAGAAACCTGAAGTTCAGATCCTCCAGGGTAGCATTTTCAGAAATGCTCCCTGTTACCACCCACAGGACCCAAAAGGTAGGCAGAGCTACGAAGTGTCAATGCATGGTTGAGACAGTGCAGGGATGAGGGATTTAGATTTGTTAGGAATTGGGCGACATTTTGGGAAAGGAGGAGACTGTTCCAAAAGGATGGGCTCCACCTAACCAGGATGGAACCAGGCTGCTGGCGCTAACTTTTAAAAAGGAGATAGAGCAGCTTTTAAATTAGAATTGGGGGGGGGGGGGAGTGCATGGTTCAGTGTGTACCTATTATTTACACAACTCTATGCTGTGGAGCTGTATGGTAAGGGGGGAGAGGCTGAATGGGCATTTCTGTTCCTCAACAGAAATGCCCACCCAGCCTCCCCCCCCCCTTTTACCATACAGCTATGCAGTTGGAACAGGTGGCCTTCTGTATGGCCACACTTATGACACATATGTACCAAAGTTTCTCTGTCACAGTTGACCTGTCATGCAATCCAGCTTGCTGACTCCCCTCACATCAACCCCAGCATTTGATAATACCACATATGTAGTGCACAAAGTACAGACACAGATCCTGGTAGTAGGAAAAAGTGTGGGAAAAGAAGCCAGGCTATCCAAAGAATGGAACCAATTAATCTTTACTTAAAACAAAGTTTAATAATCTTCAAACAAATAAAAATATATAACAATAACACATTAAAATTGACTCGACACAACGTTGTGTTTCGGCCGAATGGCCTACATCAGGAGTCTATAGACATAAATAAAACAGTAGATAAATAAATTAAGCATATAGAAATAAATATTAACAATATGAAACAAAAATTATACTAAAAGAGGAACATATATAAATTATCAAATAATGAAAATCTATAAATATAACCCAAAGAAATACATGTATATGTACGTATATGCCAAACAATATGTTGAACAAACTTCATAAGGGAAAAACAAATCAAAATATACATACATGGGGATAAGAATGAATAACAAAACTAACCTTATCTATAAAATTGAAATTAATTATAACACATCAAAGGAATCTCAAAATGCAGATGAGAGATTCCAAAGATCTACAGATGAGATCTTGAAAATGGTCTGTAGAAGACAAAAAAATAAATAAATAAAAAAAAATTTTAGTGAAAAATATATACATAAAAGAACACAATGTGATTAGCACACCAAGCAATTTAGTTGAAAATAGCCAAAAGATAAAGGTTCATTTGATCTACCTATTTATCCTTTTTTTTATATTATTACAGCACAAGTCCGAGGTTAAAATACAATATAAAGAGTCATGTAATGTACCTATTGCCCCTTTCTACAACACTAGTCAAAAGACTAGCTCAAAAACACAAAGTTAGCTGTAAATAAAAGACTCGCACTAAATATTTATAATAATAAAGAAACTCTGAAATGAAACACAAATGTGATAAAATATGAAAAAACGCTGCGAAATCAAAGGCGCGGGCAGCAGTGTATTGGAGAAAAAACCGAGAGACACATACCTTGATTCCAGCAATTATAATAAAAGAAAAATTAAGCTACACGGTACTTTAATTAGCCAAAATGGGGCGTAAGTTCTAGAAGACGCTAATGTCAGCTGATGCAAAAAGTGAAACCAGTAAAAACAGACCGCTGTGTGACCGTCCGTGCGTCTTTCATACGTAAACTAGGCGGAAATGCATTATCGCATACCTCAAAAGTATGTATATGTGGAGAAGTTTATAATCCGTAAAATATGTAAAATATGCAATATACGTCATTACGTTGTACAAAAAACTTTTTTATATATATGAAGATACGATCTAATTAAAGTGCTGTAAATATTAAATGAGATGCTAAATGTCATGGAAATGAAGTGGAATTTTTAAAAAAAAAACTAAACAAACCATACTAAAAAAGCAACGCTCAAATGGAACACAAGTGATAAATATGATAAAACGCTGCGGACTCAAAGGCACGAGCAGCAATGTATTGAGAAAAAACCCCGAGACACGTACCTTGAAAAAGACCGTTGTGTAAGTGGATCGTCTGTCACAGTGATTCCAGCAGTTGTAATAAAAAGATTGAGCTGCACGATACTTTAAATAGCCAAAATGGCGCGTAAATTCTAAAGGACGCTGATATCAGCTGATCCCAAAAGTGAAAACAGTAAAGCCAGACCGCTGTGTGACCGTCCGTACGTCTTTCATACGCACACTAGGCGGAAATGCGTCATCACATACCTCAAAATATGTGGAGAAGTGAGGTTTAAGCACTATTTAGCCGTACCGTGCGTTTAGAATGCGTGAAATATGCAATATACGTCATTACGATGCACAAGAGCATTTCTTTTATAATTATATGTATATGAAGATATGGAGCGGTTAAATAAATGTTAAATGAGATGCTAAATGTCATAGAAATGAAGTGGAGAAATTAAAAAAATGTGTTAGACAATATATATTATTTAAAAAAATGTGTGTTAGACAATATATATTATTTAAAGGAATAATGAGTAGACAAAAATAAATGAAAGAAAAATTTTTTAAATGAAAAAATACTTAAATTGAGTTAAAAGATATTTCTGAATGATGGATCCCAATTTTAAAAACTAAATTATCCCATGTATGTATAATGAAATACAAATAAATACCCTAAAGAGTCTCATGTATGAATAATGAATATATCAATCAGAAAATTGAATCTATAGTAAGTATGGTATCAAAACCAATGGTTAAGTATACACACAACATAATAAAGTATAAATGAAATCATATCAATCATATCATGTAAGAATGTTAAATGCATTGGCATGAGAAATCAAGGAAATATCAAAATCAAAAAAAAATATAATAAATATACATAAATATGCATAGAGCTGTAATACAATAATAGCAAAAATTTTTCAGATGAAGAATACCAATTGAAAAATCCTGATTAAAAAATCCTGATCTATATTTGCATAAAAAAGGCATAACAGCAGCTGGATTTAAAAAAGTATTCAAATTACAAGAATGGGCGAAAGTCTATCTCATTGTTCAGGCCATTAGGACTAATAGTATTTAAATCATAAATTAATCTTTGTTCTTCCTGAAGTATAAGTTTATCAAGGTCTCCTCCCCTCCATTTACTAGTAAATGTCTTAAAAACCAGATACTTAATATCTGCTATGGTGTGATTAGTTGTATGCCAGTGTTGAACCAAAGGTGCAGATTGAATATTCCTTGATATGCAGCTTCTATGTTCAATGATACGTGTTTTAATGGATCTAATAGTTTTACCCACGTATAGCAGAGAACATGGACATTGAATAATATAAATTACGTGAGTAGTGTTGCAATTTGAAGAATGTTTTAACGCAAAGGGTTTGTTGGTAATGGGATGAATAAAGCAAGTAGTCTCTATACAGAGGGCACATACACTGCATCGTCCACACCTTCTGTGTCCTAAAAAGAGACTATCCAAAGGATCCCTTATTTCTGGCAAAGTGGAAGGAACTAAAAATTCTTTTAGATTCCTGTTTCTTGAATATGCAATTACCAATTCTTTATTATTGAAACAGTCGAGACCCTCCAGTATGTGCCAGTGTTTCCGTATGGACTTGGCGATGTACTTAGACAGAAAAGAGTACTTAAGTGTACAAACAATATCTGGATTATTCTTTTGTCGGTTGGGTTGAAGAAGTTCTTCACGGTTCTGGGCTAAAGCTTTGGTATAGCCAGCTTCGATATGTTTCTGAGGATACCCTCTAGCAGAGAATCTATTACTCATAGATGCAGCTTGTAGATTGGATTCCTCAAAGTCTGTGCATATCCGGCGAAGACGGAGAAACTGACATAAAGGAAGATTACTTTTTAATTTAGGGTTATGATAGCTGGAGTAATGCAAAAATGTATTACGGTCAGTCGGCTTCTTATATATGGTAGTGTTAAATAAGTAATCATCTTTCCGAATTATAAGGTCCAAAAAGTTAATCTGGTGATTATTGTAGTCAGATTTAAATTTGAGATTAGGGTCCCGAGCATTAATCCAATCAAAAAAAGAATGTAGAGTATCTTCGCTTCCCTGCCACAAGATGAAGATGTCATCTATATAACGACGATAAATCTTGATGTTTTCTTTAAATGGATGTGATGTCAAATGTTGTTTCTCAAAATCTCCGACATAAAGATTAGCTATGTCAGGTGCCATACTTGAGCCCATAGCTGTGCCTTTTATTTGTTGGTAAAAATTCCTTTCGAAACCAAAATAATTCTGTGTAAGTGCAATAGTTGCACATGTCAAAATCAAATGATTAGGAATACGTCTATGTGTTGATCTGCCTTGTAATGTATTTTCAATAATTCTGAGAGCTTCCATCTGTGGAATATTAGTGTATAATGATTCTATGTCCATTGTAACAAGTATAGTGTCCATAAGTGGACCCTCGTAATCTTGCAAGATGTTTATCATATGAGTAGTGTCTTGGATGAATGATGGTATTAAAGGTACAAATGGTCTCAAGAAAAAATCCATGAATATGGACAAGGGTTCTAAAATTGACCCATTACCTGAAATGATTGGTCTCCCTGGAGGGTTAATGAGTGATTTATGTATTTTTGGTAATACATAGATGGTTGGAATAGTTGGGTGTGAAACTTGTAGGAAGTCCTTCTCCTTTTGTGTAATGAAACCCATCCTGGATGCAATGTCAATAAGTTCTTTGATGTCCTTTTGTATGTCCATCGTGGGATCCTTATCCAGAGGCACATAAAACTCACGATCATTCAGTTGTCTCTTGATTTCATTGATGTAATCAGTCCTATTAATGACCACAATTCCTCCACCCTTGTCGGCGGGTTTGATGACAATATCATGATTATTTGCTAATTCTCTGATAACCTCATGCTCAGTTTTACTGATATTATAGTGTCTTTATGTCGGAGATTTTGAGAAACAACATTTGACATCACATCCATTTAAAGAAAACATCAAGATTTATCGTCGTTATATAGATGACATCTTCATCCTGTGGCAGGGAAGCGAAGATACTCTACATTCTTTTTTTGATTGGATTAATGCTCGGGACCCTAATCTCAAATTTAAATCTGACTACAATAATCACCAGATTAACTTTTTGGACCTTATAATTCGGAAAGATGATTACTTATTTAACACTACCATATATAAGAAGCCGACTGACCGTAATACATTTTTGCATTACTCCAGCTATCATAACCCTAAATTAAAAAGTAATCTTCCTTTATGTCAGTTTCTCCGTCTTCGCCGGATATGCACAGACTTTGAGGAATTCAATCTACAAGCTGCATCTATGAGTAATAGATTCTCTGCTAGAGGGTATCCTCAGAAACATATCGAAGCTGGCTATACCAAAGCTTTAGCCCAGAACCGTGAAGAACTTCTTCAACCCAACCGACAAAAGAATAATCCAGATATTGTTTGTACACTTAAGTACTCTTTTCTGTCTAAGTACATCGCCAAGTCCATACGGAAACACTGGCACATACTGGAGGGTCTCGACTGTTTCAATAATAAAGAATTGGTAATTGCATATTCAAGAAACAGGAATCTAAAAGAATTTTTAGTTCCTTCCACTTTGCCAGAAATAAGGGATCCTTTGGATAGTCTCTTTTTAGGACACAGAAGGTGCGGACGATGCAGTGTATGTGCCCTCTGTATAGAGACTACTTGCTTTATTCATCCCATTACCAACAAACCCTTTGCGTTAAAACATTCTTCAAATTGCAACACTACTCACGTAATTTATATTATTCAATGTCCATGTTCTCTGCTATACGTGGGTAAAACTATTAGATCCATTAAAACACGTATCATTGAACATAGAAGCTGCATATCAAGGAATATTCAATCTGCACCTTTGGTTCAACACTGGCATACAACTAATCACACCATAGCAGATATTAAGTATCTGGTTTTTAAGACATTTACTAGTAAATGGAGGGGAGGAGACCTTGATAAACTTATACTTCAGGAAGAACAAAGATTAATTTATGATTTAAATACTATTAGTCCTAATGGCCTGAACAATGAGATAGACTTTCGCCCATTCTTGTAATTTGAATACTTTTTTAAATCCAGCTGCTGTTATGCCTTTTTTATGCAAATATAGATCAGGATTTTTTAATCAGGATTTTTCAATTGGTATTCTTCATCTGAAAAATTTTTGCTATTATTGTATTACAGCTCTATGCATATTTATGTATATTTATTATATATTTTTTTTTGATTTTGATATTTCCTTGATTTCTCATGCCAATGCATTTAACATTCTTACATGATATGATTGATATGATTTCATTTATACTTTATTATGTTGTGTGTATACTTAACCATTGGTTTTGATACCATACTTACTATAGATTCAATTTTCTGATTGATATATTCATTATTCATACATGAGACTCTTTAGGGTATTTATTTGTATTTCATTATACATACATGGGATAATTTAGTTTTTAAAATTGGGATCCATCATTCAGAAATATCTTTTAACTCAATTTAAGTATTTTTTCATTTTAAAAATTTTTCTTTCATTTATTTTTGTCTACTCATTATTCCTTTAAATAATATATATTGTCTAACACACATTTTTTAAAATAATATATATTGTCTAACACATTTTTTTAATTTCTCCACTTCATTTCTATGACATTTAGCATCTCATTTAACATTTATTTAACCGCTCCATATCTTCATATACATATAATTATAAAAGAAATGCTCTTGTGCATCGTAATGACGTATATTGCATATTTCACGCATTCTAAACGCACGGTACGGCTAAATAGTGCTTAAACCTCACTTCTCCACATATTTTGAGGTATGTGATGACGCATTTCCGCCTAGTGTGCGTATGAAAGACGTACGGACGGTCACACAGCGGTCTGGCTTTACTGTTTTCACTTTTGGGATCAGCTGATATCAGCGTCCTTTAGAATTTACGCGCCATTTTGGCTATTTAAAGTATCGTGCAGCTCAATCTTTTTCTTATTACAACTGCTGGAATCACTGTGACAGACGATCCACTTACACAACGGTCTTTTTCAAGGTACGTGTCTCGGGGTTTTTTCTCAATACATTGCTGCTCGTGCCTTTGAGTCCGCAGCGTTTTATCATATTTATCACTTGTGTTCCATTTGAGCGTTGCTTTTTTAGTATGGTTTGTTTAGTTTTTTTTTTTTAAATTCCACTTCATTTCCATGACATTTAGCATCTCATTTAATATTTACAGCACTTTAATTAGATCGTATCTTCATATATATGTACATTTTTAAAAAAACGTTTTTTTTTACAACGTAATGACGTATATTGCATATTTTACATATTTTACGGATTATAAACTTCTCCACATATACATACTTTTGAGGTATGCGATAATGCATTTCCGCCTAGTTTACGTATGAAAGACGCACGGACGGTCACACAGCGGTCTGTTTTTACTGGTTTCACTTTTTGCATCAGCTGACATTAGCGTCTTCTAGAACTTACGCCCCATTTTGGCTAATTAAAGTACCGTGTAGCTTAATTTTTCTTTTATTATAATTGCTGGAATCAAGGTATGTGTCTCTCGGTTTTTTCTCCAATACACTGCTGCCCGCGCCTTTGATTTCGCAGCGTTTTTTCATATTTTATCACATTTGTGTTTCATTTCAGAGTTTCTTTATTATTATAAATATTTAGTGCGAGTCTTTTATTTACAGCTAACTTTGTGTTTTTGAGCTAGTCTTTTGACTAGAAAGGGGCAATAGGTACATTACATGACTCTTTATATTGTATTTTAACCTCGGACTTGTGCTGTAATAATATAAAAAAAAAGGATAAATAGGTAGATCAAATGAACCTTTATCTTTTGGCTATTTTCAACTAAATTGCTTGGTGTGCTAATCACATTGTGTTCTTTTATGTATATATTTTTCACTAAAAATTTTTTTTATTTATTTATTTTTTTGTCTTCTACAGACCATTTTCAAGATCTCATCTGTAGATCTTTGGAATCTCTCATCTGCATTTTGAGATTCCTTTGATGTGCTATAATTAATTTCAATTTTATAGATAAGGTTAGTTTTGTTATTCATTCTTATCCCCATGTATGTATATTTTGATTTGTTTTTCCCTTATGAAGTTTGTTCAACATATTGTTTGGCATATACGTACATATACATGTATTTCTTTGGGTTATATTTATAGATTTTCATTATTTGATAATTTATATATGTTCCTCTTTTAGTATAATTTTTGTTTCATATTGTTAATATTTATTTCTATATGCTTAATTTATTTATCTACTGTTTTATTTATGTCTATAGACTCCTGATGTAGGCCATTCGGCCGAAACACAACGTTGTGTCGAGTCAATTTTAATGTGTTATTGTTATATATTTTTATTTGTTTGAAGATTATTAAACTTTGTTTTAAGTAAAGATTAATTGGTTCCATTCTTTGGATAGCCTGGCTTCTTTTCCCACCTTTTTATTTTTCGTTTCACGCCTCGTGGGATCTATTGAGTTCTCCACTTTTTGTGGATTCTCTTTAGACTTTAGTAGGAAAAAGTGTAACATTATAATATATTTAAATAAAAAAAACTATTTACAACAATTTTTAAAGTCCCATCAATGCTGTCCCTCCAAGACCCTTCTTAGCAGCTCAATGAGTAGCAGCACCAGCCGGCTGTGTGGGTCCTGCCTTTGCTTGACAGAGTGCCGCAGTGCTACCACCTCCAGCAGCAACTGATTGCTGCAGAAGTTGCAGTATTGCGGCACTGTTGTCTCTAGGTGTTGCTGGGGCTGGTGGGTGCTCCTCCTCCCCCCACCCCCCCAGAGAAAGCATACCGGCCCATTGGTCCTCCTCCTCCTCCTGTGAAACAGGACATTTAGGGAATCCCAGTACAGAGGTTTCAACAATGCTGAAAGTAAGCCAGGTGTGCTTAAAGAGGGGACAAGATAAATGATGCACATTATCCCCTTCAACTTCTACACAGCTTGTAGATCCAAGGAAAAAACACAATCTGAAGTACCTGTATACAAATGCTAGAAGCCTAAAAAATAAGATGGGAGAGTTAGAGTATATAGCACTAAAAGAGGAGGTAGATGTAATAGGCATCTCAGAGACTTAGAGGGGCATTTTCGAAAGATCATCCAAGTCTGATTTAGGACGTCCTCATGAAGTCGTCCAAAATCAGGTAGGTATAATCGAAAAATAGTATGGACATCCTTAGACATTCCAAAATTGCAGTGCGAAACATCCATATCAGGGATGTCCAAAATGTAGTAAAAAGGACGTGTTTCTCGCGGAACTGTAGAAGGACGTCCATCTTACAGAACCGCCGTTCTTCGGCAGTTCTGCAAGAAACATGTCCTTTTACTGTACTTTGCACTATGAATGTTATTTATATTTCCTGTACCTCGATGTTCCGAAACTACATTTACTGTACTTGCGGAACATCCAGGTATTAGAAATATAAGGAACATTTATATTGTATATATGAAGAGGTTTGCACACTCGATAATGATCCATATAAGGAAGGTTCCGCATGTATGAACACATACTCATCCATATAACACATACTCATCCACATGCATGATGACTGTCCATGCACGTCATGGATGTCCACATTTGGACCCATCATATACATGGCCAGGATGTCCACGTGCTGACCCATATATGGGTTGGTCGTCCATATATGGAACTGTGCATGTAAGGCCGTCCATATAAAGCGATACACATTTTACAACAGTTATTCAGTGAGAAAATATGTCTCTGAGAAGAGAGCCTAACTTCAGCGACGCTGAAGGAGAGAGAATGGGGGTCAGTGAAGGACCACATCAAACAGAGCAAGCAGCTCCTAGAGCAGTGATGGCGAACCTATGGCACGCGTGCTATCGCTGGTCCGCCCACTCTCCCTCCCTCCCAGCACCAGGCCTGCCTCCCGCCCGCCCTCCCTCCCTCCAACCAAACAAGCAACCATCAACCCGCCAGCCCGCCCATCCTCCCTCCCTCCCTCCCAGCACCAGGAACCCCCCCCCCTTCTCCTCTTAAATTTTAAAAGCGTACCTCCTCGGATTTCATTCAGGCGGCATGCGTCGGCAGCAAAGCGCGTGTTCTTCGCTCAGCGTGCCTTCCTTTCTGTATCTCAAGCTCTGGTCCCGCCTATGGTGCTCAGTGGGAGAGAAGCCTGATGGTGGGTGCTGGATGGGAGGGAGGCCTGATGTTGGGTGCTGGGTGGGAAGGAACCCTGATGGTGGGTGCTGGGTGGGAGGGAGGCCTGGTGCTGGGTGGGAGGGAAACCTGATGGTGGGTGCTGGGTGGGAGGGAGGCCTGGGGCTGGGTGGGAGGGAGGCCTGATGTTGGGTGCTGGGTGGGAGGGAGGCCTGGTGCTGCCGGGTGCTGGGAGGGAGGGCAGGGGGGAGAGGAGGGTGGCTGGACTTTTGTGGCTGGAGGGGAGAGGAGGGTTGCGGAACATTTGTGGCTGGAGGGGAGAGGATGGTTGCTGGACATGGATGGAGGGCAAGAAATGAAGACGGAGGAAAGTAAGGAAATAAATGGAAAGGAAGCCCTGGAAACGGAGTTAAGAGAACAGATAGAGAGCAGCAGAATCAGCGACTAGAACCAATATGGATAGAAAAACAAAATCACCAGACAACAAAGGTAGGAAAAATCATTTTATTTTCATTTTAGTGTTTGGAATATGTCGAATTTGAGAATTTACATCTGCTGTCTTATTTTGCACTGGGTATACTGGAGCTGTAACATCTTACAGAAATGATTTATAATGGAAGAAAATCATGTTATTTTTTTTCTCCTATATTCGTATAATATTTTCAATGATGTCTGTTTATATGCGCCATGGCTGGTGTAAGGGGTGTGGCTATCATAGGGTGGAGTCATGTGGTGACCCCGCCCATAATGAGTACCGGCACTTTGCAATAAATAATTTGATTTTGGGTTGCTGTTTGGGCACTCGGTCTCTGAAAGGTTCGCCATCACTGTCCTAGAGGGTAGAGGTTGCAGAGTTGGTCAGATGCAGAAAATGCAGAGTATATGCTAAGCTGCCAGCTAACACCCAGTCAGAAACTTTTTGAAAGGAAAGGTGCACAGCTCACACATCAGTTATCTTTTAAGAATTGGCCAAAATGTGTGCCCCCCCCCCAAACAAAAAAAAAAACCAGGTCTACAAAAGCATACAGTGGCAAAAACAAGGTTTACTATAACTAAAGGTAAAATGCTTAGAAATACCACCCCATCATCTAAAGAAAAACCTCTGAAGTGTAAGCACAGAGAAAGCTGTTTTAAAGAGGTGCCAATAAAGGGAATGCAAACTTCCAAACAGGAAGAGCAGTTGGGGACATTTATCATTTTCACCCATAATCTGAAATTAGGTTGTCCAAAACACAGAGCAACTGGGGATGTCCATAGTTCCCACCCATAATGGAAATGAGGACGCCCAAATTGGAGGGAGCAGCTGGGAACGTTTAGGGATTTTGGCCATAATTGAAATTAGGACGACCATCTTGGGGTCGCCCATCCCGCTCTTACATGGGCATCCTTAGGACGTCCTCAGTATTTTTGAAGTTCTGGCATCCCATGGAATGGCACCAAAACAGGCACCCACCCGCAAAGGTAATTTCACTGTGTTCTCTGCACTCCTTCCACAGTTCTATGTCTACCCACCTGCCTGTGTGGCTCTCTTGCACATCAGTCTCTAAAGTGCACTGTACTCGTCTCCAGCTCCGTACCATCTACAATCAGATCTGTGATTGCCTGCTAATGTCATTCTTCACCATCTGTTTTCTGGGTCTTCACATGTGGGCCTATGTAAATGAATGCTGCAAAACAAAACTGGGTTATTTTGACCAACACACTTCCACTCCTTTTGCTATGCAGGTGATGACACCAGTCAAACACAGAAGCTGGTCTTAGTGGGCACCATCCCCTGCATACTGAAGGGCAGATAAAGCAGCACTGAACAACTCTAAACTTTCTCTCCCAACAACGATCTCGCCACTCTCCAGCTCTACAAAATCACTAATGGGTTTAAAGACGACTTCCCCCTTACCCTGGTTACTTTTATTTCAGGTCTAACTAGGGACGTCCATGTTCCCGCCCATGTGAAACCATTTTGCTATCCTTTATACGTTGGAGGCGCCCATTTCATAACGCCACCCATACCCTGTGGGGACGACCATAGATGGGCATCCACGCACTGAGGACATCTTTACTGCCCTGTTTCGATTATTGAATTTGGATGACCTTCTTTCACAGGGACACCCATGTGCCTTTTGGACGCCCTTCTCTTTCAAAAATGAGCCCATTAGTGTCCTATTGATTGTCTTCATTCCACCATGTTAACAGGTTACAAATTGTATCGCAATGATAGGAAGGATCAAATTAGATGGGGGCTACATTATATGTTAAAGGGGGAACTGAGTCAAATAAAATAAACATTCCACATGAAACAGATAGGAGTGTAGAATCATTATGAAATATCTCTACTATGGCGCCTTCATTTGATTTTTCACTTTATTGTGTGTCCTTAATTGTGCTTCCTGGTCCCCTGTGGGCTTTAAGGCAAAGTGCAACTCAGTCTTCCATTAGCATCTGGCTGTTTACTTTAGCCTAACCCATGTAAACTGCACTGAACCCTGACTAGGGGATACTAGCAGTACATAAGACCTAACTTGAATTGAATTGAATTGAATTATAGATAGAAATTCCTTAAATTATGGATAAAAATTCCATCTGTGAAGGGAAGGATTATTCTTGTAGGGCTGTACTACCATCTGCCGGGACAGAACAAACAGACAAATGAAGAAATGTTTACAGAGATTAGGAAAGCTGGCAAATTGAAATCACCCATTATTATAGCATTGCCCAATTACCCCAATAGTGACTGGATAAATGTTACATCAGGGAGATGACATTTTTAGATGTAATAAATGACTTGTTTCTGGTCCTTGGGGGTTTGCAGGGCATAGTTCGAAAGGTGGCAGTGTTGGGTCCCCTGGGAAACGGTGATCATAACATGAACAAATTTGAGCTACTATTTAGGATGAACCCGCAAAGGAAATCTACTGTAGCTGCATTTAATTTTCAAAAGGGCAACTATAGTAAAATGAGGAAAATGGTTAAAAAGAAGTTAAAGCGATTGGTTGCTAAGGTTAGGACGCTAAGTCAAGCATGGATGTTATTCAAAATTACCATCTTGGAAGCCCAGACCAGATGCATTCCACATATTTGCAAAGGTGGAAAGAAAAGAAAATGACAGCCAGCATTAAGTTAAGTTAAAAAGTGAAGTAAAAGAGGCTATTACAGCCAACAGATTGTCCTTCAAAGGACCCAAATGACAAAAATAAAAGAAGGAACATAAACACTGGCAAATCAGATGCAAAGCATTAATAACGAAGGCTAAAAGAATATGAAGAGAAACTTGCCGCAGAGGCTAAAACTCACAGTAACAACTTTTTCAGGTACATCAGAAGCAGAACGCATGTAAGGGTATTTGTGGGACCGTTAGATCACAAAGGAGCAAAAGGGGCACTCAGGGAGGGCAAGGCTATAGCGAAGAAACTGAATAAATTCTTTGAATCTGTATTTACGGAAGAAGATTTAAGAGATCTGCCTAATGGTTTTCAAAGGTGATGATGCAGAGGAACTGAAAGAAATCTCTGTGAACCTGGAGGATGTACTGAGCCAAATTGATGTCACCTGGACCAGATGGCATACATCCAAGAGTGCTCAATAAACTCAAGAATTAAATTGCTGATCTGTTGTTAATAATATGTAACCTGTCTTTAAAATTGCCCATAGTACCTAAAGATTGGAGGGTGTCCAATGTGATGCTGATTTTTAAAAAGGGTTCCAGTGGTGATCTGGGAAATTACAGACCGGTAAGCCTGACTATTATTAAAAAAATGACAGAACACATAGACCAAAGTGGTTTAATGGGACAGAGTCACCCTGTGTTCAGCCAAGGGAAGTCTTGCCTCACCAATTTGCTTCATTTCTTTGAAGGCATGAATAAACATGTGGAGAAAGGTGAGCCGGTTGATGTAGTGTATCTAGATTTTCAGAAAGGTTTTGACAAAGTTCCTCATGACAGACTCAGTCATGGGATAGGAGGCAAGGTTCTGGTGTGATTTAGGAATTGGTTATTTGATAGAAAACAGAGGGTATGGTTAAATAGTCATTTCTCTCAGTGGAGGAAGGTGGAGTACCACACTGGGACCTCTGCTAGTTAACATATTTATAAATGATATGGAAATCGGAACGATGAGTGAGGTGATTAAATTTGCAGATGACACAAAACTATTCAAGGTTGTTAAAAACACGTGCGGACTGTGAAATATTGCAGGATGGCCTTATGAAATTGGAAGACTGGGCATCCAAATGGCAGATGAAATTTAATGTGGACAAATGCAAGGTGATGCACATTGGAAAGAATAATCCGAATAATAGTTACCTGATGCTAGGGTCCACCTTGGGGGTCAGCAGTCAAGAAAAAGATCTAAGTGTCATTGTAGATAATACACTGAAATCTTCTGCTCAGTGTGTGGCGGCGGACAAAAAAGCCAACAGGATGCTAGGAATAATTAGGACAGGGATGGTGAATAATACTGAAAATACTATAATGCCTCTGTATCGCTCCATGGTGTGACTGCACCTCAAATATGTGTTTTTTTTCCTGCAGAATTTTCAATCTATTTGATTCAAGGCCCTCCTTAACATACAATGCTACCCCTCCACAAATTTGATCCACCCTATCACTATAATATAATTTGTACCCTGTTATAACAGTGTCCCACTGGTTATTCTCCTTCCACCAGGTCTCAGAGATGCCAATTATATTGTTATTATTAATTACATTTGTACCCCACGCACACATATCTAATTTTTCATTTAGTGCAATATATTCTAACTCTCCCATCTTATTTCTTAGGCTTCTGGCATTTGCATATAGACATTTCAAACTATGGGCCCTGTTTACTAAGCAGCATTATAGGTGCATTAGCGTCTTTAGTGCACATTAACTGTATATGTGCCTAAAATATCACTTTAGGCAGGTATACAGTTAACGCGTTATGCTAATTGTAGGCACGTTAAAAACACTAACATGCCTTAGTAAACAGGGCCCTGTGTTGTTCCTATCTACATCTTGCTTACTAGTTGACAGTGTTAATTTGCAATCTTTTGTCTGATTTATATTTAAGGACACCTGATCTACTATGATCTTTTTGCAATCTCGCTATCGAGATACCCTATCTTTCCTGCTTTGCTGATATCTTTGAAAGATACCTTGTTCTGAACCATGCAATGTTCTATTGTGTGTTCTATGTATGTCCAATCATCCAGCTTTATGGTTATCCAGACCCCCCCCCACCAAGGATAGTCCAGATAATTGGAATCGTACTGTAGTTTAAGTACATGAGACAGCTACTGCAAAAGTAGTTGTCTACTTCAATGGCATTTTAATTTGCCTTAAAATCAGTTGCACAGCCATTGCACTTAGAAAGAAATGTGTTTAATGTTTAAAAATTGTTTCTATGACCTGTGGCAGCTACGAAATCTCTCTCCATATATTGAAAAGGTAAGTCTGACCACAGTGGTCCATGTTGTAACATTAGGACTAGTCTACCGTAATGCCCTGTACACTGGTCAAACCAAAAAAGAGTTTGCATCAGCTCCAAATAATTCAGAATGCTGCCTCATGACTTATAGAAGGCTGCATGACTTACACACCTTTGAGACATCTAAGGTCCACTCAAGGAGTATCACTATCTGTACCCTCATCAAAAGAAACTGTATGATGTGATACCCGCCAGCGAGCCTTCTCAGGCATAACCCCCAAGCTCTGGAATTTACTCTCAGGGGCTATGTATAACTTGAGACTACCTGTACTTCAGGATGCAGGTGAAAGCCTGGGTCTTTAATACATAGGGTGACTGACTGACTATACATCACTCTGCACTTGTACTAGCTTGCTGCACATACTATAACTTGGAACAGTTCCTTATATCTTGTTTAACTGTACAAAATACTTGTCTTCAGTTTAGCCACCCATCTATTTATCCTAACTGACTCTGTAGCACCCATCTTGCCCCCATATATCTGCACTTGGCCACATGGTAAAGCTGTATTGTAGGAAAAACTTAGCATCATATCTATGTTATTTGAATGTTCTAATGTATACTTACTAGATGTTTCATTAGTATTATGCTGACATATATCTGTTATTTGAATTTCAGTGCAGTTAAATGTATATTTTTGATACTGTTTCATGGTAGTCCTATTAGGTTTCAATTTGCTGTGCTCAGGTTTATCTCATCTATTGTATTTATGTTTATGCTTAGTCATTTTTACTATTGTTACGTTGTTAACAAAACATGTTTGTTGCAAGCGGCATCATATCTTCTGCAATCATCATCAACAAGACTTCATGATCAAACTGTTTCTGTGAAATAGTTCCTTGTCTGGGTAGAGAGCTGTTGAATGGAACTTGGATACATTTTTTTGCTGGTCTCCGATTGCATGGATAGATCACCTGCTTCAGCCATTCTGGGTTTAATGCAATGTTTTGCACATTAATTTATAGAAGTTGGACTAAGCATCTTTAGTCTGACTGAAGAGAATATAATGCATAAATGAAGGAATGCATTTAAGGGAAAGACTGTGATTTAAATTTCATTTTTACTTAAGTGAATTGCAACAGGATTAGACTTAGATTTTTACATCATTTATCAGATAGTTATAAATTACAAATTGTCCTTGCTCAATTATGTTATTATTTTTAGAATATTCTTTTAGTTTTGCTGTGCTTTTCTATTAATTGATGGATTTCTTATATGTTTTTTAATATGAGATTTTATATTATGATGTAAACCATTCTGTTTTGTGAATGCAATTTGAAACGGTATAGTAAATAAATAAACGATAAACACATTGCAGCAGTTGGTGAAATGTGCTGCTGCCACATTTTAACCTGCCAAACCAGCTCTATATAAATGAAAATTATATGAAAATGAGACACTAACAAGTAATTAGTGCCTGAGTAGCCTACAATACTCTTGAGATGCTTGATGAAGTTGGTGCTTGAAGTGATATTGCCACTGATCTCATGTCTTACAAAGAAATTACAGTTCGCTACAAAATTCTTCCATTCTGTTTTATTTGTTTGTTTTATTATTTATTGCCCTTCTTTTCAATATCGGTTTCTCATAAAATTCCCTCACTACTAAACTAGTCATTCTGGTTTATTTAAACAGCAACTGATTTCTAAATCAACAACAAACACTAGCTCTGCCATAACACAAAAGAAATGTCCCTAATGCAATTATTCATTTTATCTAATCACAGTACTTTCTTCCTATCCATCCAATCACAGTACACATTCTTGTTTGAATAAAATGAAAAACTTCATTGTGATTGGATAAATCACTTGCTCAAGAACCAAAGATGATATCTCACTAGCCTGGGGTGTTAGTAAGTCAATAAGCAAGCAGTACAGAAGAACTTAAAAACAGAACTGAGATTTATTTGTTGTTAACTACTTAAAATGTAGATAAACTATAGGGCAGCTACCATTTTGAGTAAACTTTTGGATTAACTACTGAAAAGTAGTTTAACTGTGTAGTTAACTACTGCCCAGCATTGCTGGTCTAAATCTCAATGGCTGAGATAAGTCTAGCCCTCCTGCTTTCAGGATAAGAGCCAATACAATACCGCCAAACAATGAAGAAAAACAACTGCACTGTAAAATTAAATTCACCAAATATGCTAACCAATTAACTATATGTTCAGGAGGATCAGAGTAAAGATATGCAGAAGCATGTTATTTGCAGGATAGTGGAGAATGTTATAGGGCGATAATTCTGACCCTGGTGGAACTCTGCAAACACAATCCAGGACAGGGAGTTTTTTTTAAAGAAAGCTGGGAGAAATATTGCAAGACAGGGGGAAGGAACACTGTTGGGAGGAGATTTTAATTTAGTTGTCAACCCACACATTGACAGTACGGGTGCAGCCAGGGGGGATAGGGCAGAAGAAACAGTGCAACTGAAGAGAGTTTTGGACAATCTGCAAGTAGTAGATACATGGCAGCATATAGAATAAGGAAGAAGGGAGTATACTTACTATTCTCCAGTACATAAGACACACTCAAGAACTGACATGATTTTTTTTTACATTATTAAGAGAGCACATTGCATGAGGTAGGAATGAGTTTATGCAGCAGTAGACATCTTAATGAATCCATTCTGGCAGGAGAAGAAAATTGTTTAGGTCAGTCCTCCATGAATACTATGATTTCAATTATATGGGGGGGGGGGGGGGGGGGGGGGAGAGGGTGAGCCAGGTCACACTTTGGGAGGATATGAAAGCTTATTTGTGGGGCTATTTTATCTCCCTTGGTTCTTACACAAAAGGCATCAGGAGAGGAAAGAATGGAAGCTCAGGGGCAGTTTAGCTACAGCGGAAGCTCAGTACAAGTTGAAGGCAACACAAGGCCTACGACGTCTGCAGGCTATATATCGTGCCTTACAAGAACTTAGTACTGCACTGATAGCATTTCAATTGGCGGGGGACTGACAACATTGTTATCAGCAGGGTAATACAACTTATTGGCTGTTGACAAATAAATTGAAGATGAAGAAAAAGCAATAATTAAAAAAATAAAAGATGCCCAGTAGCGCCTTTGGTATACTGATCAGAGAATCCAAAAGTATTTTCAGGGTATTTATTTTTCATTATATAAGGTAGAGAAGGGCATTACTCAGATGCAGATACAAGCTTACCTCAAGGCCACTAATATTGCCTCCTTAACAGAGAAGGCAGTTTGGTTGGAAAGGGATATCAGGTCCTTAGAGGTGGAAGAGGTCATTAAGGTGCTTAAAGATGGGTTTACAGCAAAAATGTTATACGTTCTTAATTGTGGTGCTCGCTCCAAGACTGTCAACGCTCTTTAATGCAGTGCTGTAGGGGAAGAACCAAGGGAGGATTTGAAAAGTTGTGTGGTTCCTAATGTCTCATCTATCTGTTGAATTTAGATATTAAAATCCTTGCAAAAATTCTTATGACCCGATTAATGGTGTGAATACTCAAATTAATTAATGAGGATCAGGCTGGTTTCATGGCTGAACAACAAACAAAAAAAGAGGTACAAATCTGTTTACTGAAGTAAGATGAACAAACAAGAATGCAGACTAGGTAAAAAGAAGTAGTTTATTAAAACAGTACCTGACGTGGCCACGTTTTGCCCTCAGGCTGTGTCAGGGGCAGAACTATCAACAAGTGAAGAGTCCAGTGTAAATGTTTAAATAATCACCATACTAGTCTGCTTAACAGCTAAGAATGCTGCATGAAAGAATTGGGGTTTAGTAAGATGCAATGTGATCACAAAATTATGTGATGCCATCTTGTTTGATATTATAAGAAAGTTGATGCACGGCTCCTGATGAAGCATGTAAAGCGAAACGGGTTTGGTGTGGTTACTAAGGTTAGAACTATAAAATAAGAACATAAACATATAGCCGTTCCATAGAAAATATTTACATGGACATAAATCAGAATATCAAAACATTCAAACCATCTATTAAATTAAATAATTAAAAAAATCAATCCATACTTAATCATAACAATAAAAGCATACATCACAAATATGATAAAAAACAAATAATAACAATATAATCAGACAGGCTTGTTTGATAGGTTCTTTCTGCTGGGGCTGGTCTTTCCTTGGTCTTCTGGCAGAAAAGACTTCTTGTTGGTGCTCTCTAGATGTTGGCCCTAGACCTTTTCATCTTCCCTTTGCTATCTGTGCTCTTCTGGCTTCTGTGGTAATTTTTACAGAAAATTGGCAGGATATCTTTGGGGGCTGATCTTCCTGTTGCAGTCCAGCCTTGGCTTCTGTGGTAGTTTTTACGGAAAATTGGCAGGACTTCTTTGGGGCTGATCTTCCTGTTGCAGTCCAGCCTAGAAAATGAAGCTTAACAATGGATGAAAAAACTGTACCTGTTGCCAAGTTTCCTGTAGGTGTTGCAATTCTGCTGTTTGTATGGTGTTTCCTTTGCCCCTGCTATATACAGGTGAACTTTTTTCCAGTTTCTACCTCAACTTTAGGTGAACCTTTGGCTAGAACCTCTACTGCTCCAGCCACCTCCATTCTCTTTAGAGAGTACTGCTAATGTACATCATCTGAATCCTGAAACCACTGATGTCACGGAAAAAAAGGCTTCTCAAGTTCATCATAGCAGATAGTTTTTGTTTTTCTTAAAGAAAATATATTTTATGAAGTGTCTTGTCATCCTGTATATGATGTTAATATCTAAGTATTCTTCATTTAAATAAGCTGAAACATATCAGTCTTGGATAGTTTTTAAAATTGTTCATCTGTTATGTTTTGTAAGCAATATGTACACACAATAATTTTATGACACCAAATGTTTCTGTAGCTGGGATTTCGGAGAGACTGCTGGAGAAAATGTTCTTATATGCTAGTCAAACAGATGAAGTGGAATCCAGTAAAACTTATATGGAAATATAATGCTTAATTTTTACAAAATATTTCTGAAAGGCAAGAAAAAGACCTCAAAACGCCCGACCACTTACTTTCAATTTTCAGCGGCTTTAACTGGGGGCGTGGTGTTTATCACCTTGCTTCAAACAATTACTTCAACTTTTAATTTATTTCCAAAAAGATTTTAGCAAATGTATTCTTTTTTTGTAAAATTTTTAAAAATATATTACCAATCTCAATGCTAACTTCAAATTTTATTTGGTTCACAAAAACCTTTACCAATTCTTATGAAATGCTATGAAGCAGATATTTTCACAAATAAAGTCGAGCACTTCTCTGTTGAAAGTAAGCGGTCGAGTGTTTTGAGGTCTTTTCCTTGCCTTTTAGAAATATTTTGTAAAAATTAAACATTATATTTCCATATAAGTTTTACTGGATTCCTCTTCATCTGTTTGGTTACCTTATGCTTTGGAGTCCTTTATGGTGATCCTCCTACCATTGTCTACTTATATGCTAGTCAACATAGTAGAAAATTGTAAATTATCCTTTTAAGAGGAAGTCTAATAGTTCATAAGGTTTATTACCAGTCTCCTCAGGTAAGACAAATTAACAAATGTGTTCATATTAACTTGGGTTTCTCTTTTCCTCTCTTCGCATTTGTGTAAGACAACAAGCAAGAAACTCACTTCCTGGCTTTCCCTGAGAAATATTCTTATATAATCCCGTTAAGATTGGCATACATCCTGCCTAGCTCTGAACACAAAGGTTTCCATGACAGACAGGTTCAGTGCAGATACAGATTCCATCCTGACAACTGGTTACCTCTATCCATCAAATATCAAGGTTCAGCACCAACAGTGGCTAGTAAACTGATGGGTCAGCAAAACAAGTTCTGCACTGTGAAACTAAGAATAGTTTTTTGTTAAATAACCTTAAAATGTTAACCAGTCTAGAATGTGACAGATATGCATCTTTCTTGACCTACTTTACTATTCTAATCCCAACAATATATTTATAACTATACACACACAGGTATGTACCTGGTTACTGGATGGAAGCATCAAGCAACAGGGCCATCTGGTGGCATACTTTATGATGGTTTCTGATAGGGATAAAATGTTTGTTTCATGGTCCTAGGATAAACATTCTCCCCCTCCCCGTTTCTTAATTTCTGAAGGAAATGGGGAGGGGGAGAATGATTATCCTAAGACCAAATATATTGTTGGGATTAGAATGGTTCAGGATGATTTCTTGCAATATATTCTTAGGCTTTTTTTTTGTTTTTAATGAACCATTTCAGATTAAAAACTTGTATTCAGGCTCAACAAGTTTCAGTCTATTTAGACTTTTGGTGAATCTCTCTGAGTTTGGCTACAGGGGAATCTGTTATTGCTTTTAGATGTTCTGGCTTTCTTCCCAGGTGGTAGACTTTAGAGGCAACGGATGACTGTTTTCTGATGACATTTTGTTCTCTTTCTTATTGGTGTCTGTAAACCAGTGTTCTTTCCTTGTATCTAGCTGATTCTTTTTAATTTTGTATCTGTTGGGATTTTGTTGAAAACATTAATATTGGCCCTAATAAGAGCCTTGGGGCACTGAACTATTGCCTCCCCTCCATTTATCCTGGTCGGTGCTACCTGCCTTTTAGCCAGTTTCCAATCCACAATTAGGACACTGCCTCCTCCAACATTTTTAGTTTTCTAAGAAATCTCTTATGAGGAGACTTTGGCAAATACCTTCTGAAAATCCAAATACACATCAATTAGTGCCCTTTTATCCTCTTGCTTGCTAGATTTTTATTTTTTGAAGGTGTAATCAAATTGGTATGGTAAGACTTGCTTTTGCTAAAGCAGTGATGATAATTCCCATTATGCTGTGCTCATCTACATGACCACCAATTTACTTTTCTAAATAGCAGCTTCTACCATTTTTGCACTGACATCAAGTCCACTGGTCTGTAGGTTCCAAGATACGTTTTAAAAGTTTGGCTATTTTAACAGACTGGATACAGATTACTATCTACAGCCTTCTCTCACAGTAAGTACTTGGAAAAAAATGTTTTAGGAGAATCTGACCCACCTTGAAAGAAGATTTTATCATACAATACACTTGACTCGCCCCAACTCTATAAGCTTTATCTGAGCCAGATGAAGATAGATGTGAGGGGTTAACAGTAAGTTTCATGGCAGGTTTTATTTGTTGCATTTGTATCCCTATTTACAGGCTCAATGTGGCTTACATTATGCCGTAATGGCGATCGCCATTTCCAGAATGAGAAATACAAAGTGGTATTGCATTAAATTTCATAAATGACAGAGTAAATTAAGCAGTCAGGTATACAGAGTTCATTTCCGGAATGAGAAATAAAGTGGTATAGCGTAAGTTCATTAGTGACAAAGTATATGAAGCAGTCAAGTATAGAGAGCTTGGATTTGTCCAGTTCTGGTATAAGTTTCATTGTCTGGCGTTTAGGATGGATCATTGTGGTATGCCTTTTTGAACAGGTTGGTTTTTAGTAATTTTCAGAAGTTTGTTAGGTCGTGCATTATTTTTATGACGTTTGGTAGTGCATTCCATAGTTGCATGCTTGTGTAGAAGCTGGATGCATATGTTGATTTATATTTTAGTCCTTTGCAGCTGGGGTAGTGGAGATTCAGGAATGTGCGTGCTGACCTTTTTGTGTTCCTGGTTGGTAAGTCTAAGAGGTCTGACATGTAGACCGGGGCCTCGCCGTGAATGATTTTATGAACCAGGGTGCAAATACTGAATGCAACACATTCTTTAAGTGGGAGCCAGTGTAGTTTTTCTCTTAGGGGTTTGGCGCTTTCATATTTCGTTTTTCCAAATATGAGTCCGGCTGCTGTGTTTTGGACAGTTTGGAGTTTCTTAGTGATTTGTTCTTTGCATCCGGCATAGATGGCATTGCAGTAATCTAGGTGGCTTAGCACCATTGTACCAGGCTGTGGAATATTTCCCTTGGGAAGAAAGGTTTTACTCTTTTGAGTTTCCACATTGGAACATTTTCTTTGTGGTATTTTTCACATGGCTTTCTAGTGTGAGATTTCGGTCGATTGTAACTCCGAGAATTTTCAGGCTATCTGAAACAGGGAGGGTGTAGTCTGGGGTGTTTAGAGTGGTGGGTTTGTTCGTGTTATATTGTGATGATAGGATGAGACATTGTGTTTTTTTCTGTGTTTTTAGTTGAAATGCATCTGCCCATGAGTTCATGATTTTGAGGCTGTGTTTGATTTCATTTGTGATTTCTGTTAGATCATGTTTGAACAGGATGTAGATCGTGACATCGTCTGCATAGATGTAAGGATTAAGGCCTTGGTTGGATAGTGATTTGGCTACAGGTGTCATCATTAGGTTGAAAAGGGTCAGTGAAAGCAGTGATCCTTGGGGTACTCCACATTCTGGTTTCCATGGTGATGATGTATTCAAATTTGATATTACTTGGTATGTTCTTGCGGTTAGGAAACCTTTGATCCAACTAAGTACGCTTCCTCCAATCCCAAAGTATTCTAGGATGTTTAATAGTATTTTATGGTTTACCACGTCGAACGCGCTGGACATGTTGAATTGTAGAAGTACACTATTGCCAGTTGCAATTGCTTGTTTGATTTGGTTAGGAGAGTGATTAGTACTGTTTTGGTGCTGTGGTTGGATCAAAATCCTTATTGTGATTCATGTAGTATTGAGAATTTGTTTAGGTAGTCAGTAAGCTGCTTGGTTACCATACTTTCCATTAGTTTGACTGCCAGAGGGATGGATGCTACCGGTTGGTAGTTGGTTATGTCATTTGCTTTTTTCTTTGAATCTTTAGCTATTGGGGTGAGTAGTATGTTTCCTTTATCCTTAGGGAAGAGTCCATGTTGTAACATGTAGTTTAGGTGTGATGTGAGGTCTGCTATGAAGCGTTGAGGGGTGGATTTTATTATGTTGTTGGGGCATATGTCCAGTTTGCAGTGGGATTTGGCTAACCTGTTGATTGCTTGGGTGACGGTTTCAGCGGGGAGTAGAGCGAAGTTTGTCCAGATTTGGTCTGCTGGATATTAATCAGGTATTGGGTCCAGACAATGAATTTTTAATGGTCAGTGGTATTAAGTGGTAACGTGATTCATAGCTTTATAATTTTCTCATTGAAGTATTTAGCAAGGTTGTCTGCTGATGGGGTGTGTGTGTTGGTTGTGGTAACCAGTGTGGTATTTAGTAGTTTGTAAAAGTACATTTCAAAAATTTGAACAAGCCTAATTAGAATAGGGCTGTCTTATCACATAACTATCCAGACTACAGTGGAGAATTGTAGTGAAACATACTTTGATAAATTCACAGGTTTGTTGATTATTTTGGTGTTAAACCAGTTATTGGTTGGGTGAGACTGGCAGTTTTATAATCTTACTCTTTTAAAAACAAACCCGCAGGGCTGAAAACATAAAAGCTACAATGAAAGGACAGAACTCATGTTGTACTGCTACCACAACTCTGGTTGTTGCTGCTGCGTCTGTGGAAAAAAACCAATGTTATAAGCACTATCTGTTAAGAGAAAAAGTGGCTCATTTTCAAAGCACACAGACTTATAAAGTTACATATGTGCTTTGAAAATGAGCACCAAAGTGCACTGAACCAAGCTAGGAACTACAGCAAAGAAGAAAGAAATATCTTAAAAAGATGGAAGACAATACTCTGAAGAATACTGCTGTACATAACTCATTTATCAGGATTAAGCAAGAGAGTTTTCATATTAAGGACAGAGTAGCATGAATGAGTCATACTTTTCTTTTGTATTTATTTTTGGTCCTATAAATACTACTGGATGCATGTTTTATTCATAATATGTATTCAAAGTATGCTAAGTCCATGCTCAAAAGAGCTCACAATCTAATTGCATATCTGAGGCAACAGATCACAAAAGGGGGGAGTCACTGAACAAATGGGATTTGATTCTTAGTTTCAGTGATTTCCATCCCAGGTTGAGGAGGTTACTCTTCCTTAAAATACCTTCAATTATTTTGACCAAACAGTACATCTGCCTGTAGATCGACTGTCTTTTATTATCTTTGATAGTGGTCTAACTTTTTTTTCACAAACTCATACAAATGATTGAACAGTTAAACAGAATGGTGGAAATTAAACACTGTTATAAAGATTCCTTCCTCTTTGTCCAGTAAATTTAATAAATCTACATATCAACTCAACAGTATATTTTTCTTTTTCTGATAAATATGCATGTGGTTAGGATTACTGGATTATCAAAAAAATACAAATGTTTTCTTAACAGAATACAGTTAAGGGGAAAGTTCAGCTTAGATACTATTTTTCTTAAAGAAAGGAAAAAAAAAAAAAGCATATAAGGACTGAAAAACCCAGGTTGCTTTCTTTTGCAGTGCCCTATCTCAATGAACATTCATGAGATTTACACACAGTCCCACTATTATATGTAAATTTACTTCCTACATATTTATTCTGCACATCCTGAAAACCTACCCGCTGAGGCTCCCCTGGGACAGCTTTGGGAACCATCACCTTACTTCTGTATAATTAGCATATCTAACTATTTTTAAATCCAGCATTGACCTTGGTTGGCTGTT
The DNA here is from genome assembly GCF_901765095.1 of Microcaecilia unicolor. Lineage (NCBI taxonomy): Eukaryota > Metazoa > Chordata > Amphibia > Gymnophiona > Siphonopidae > Microcaecilia > Microcaecilia unicolor. Next base: position 432,297,512 of record NC_044033.1, read on the forward strand.
CTATGTAGCCACCACCCTTTGAATAAAGGAAATTTTTATAATAATATTCCCAAGTTTATCTCCATTTTTGCTCTAGCATTTTAGTCCCAGTGAAAATTTTATGTCATTGAGGTTGCTGAATGTCTCTTACATTAAGTTTTCATCTCCTCTACTATGCACATATGTATATCCTTAAGTCTCACTTCATAGGGTTTTCAATAAGAATACAAAAGGAGTCATAATGGGTCAGCCTGATGGTCTATCTAACTTAGTACCCTGCAACCAAGATCCATTCAACCTAGCATCCCATCTCTAACCATAGCCAGACCAACTCACAAATACTGGGCAGTACATAGTTTGCATCAATTTGATAAGAGGCTTGGAGGAGAAAGGCTATCCAAATCCCTTCAGTCTTCCCACTGTCTTACTGGTCATATACCACGCCTGCCTTATCTCTCACAGGGAGGAGCTGGAGTCAGGAACTGGAATGTCACAAGTACTGCCATCTTCTGAATCTTCCCTTTGTTCGGTTATTTCCCACCCCACCCCCCCTTTTGAAAGTTGCAGAATATTACCGACACAATCTCCAAAAACCCCATGAGCAAACTATCTTGGAGGTTTCTGCAATATTTAAGGTAGAAATATATATTCTATCCTTTACTACACAACTTAACAGTAAGATATTCATCAGGTTTTCAATAGCAGCTGTAATGTTAAACTCAACAACATTCTATGCAAGTAGCCTTCAAAAAGGCTTCTTTTTAAGAGAATGAGGTTGATATTTTTTTTTTCTAGTTCTCTAACTTGGTTTAACGAAAAGTCATTTAATTAAACCAAAACATGCTACCTCAGCATAACAATAATAAAATATACTTCCCTGAAAAGCAGAATGAAGAAAAGAGCACTTGGAAATTCCCCAGCTGACCTTTAATATAAAGCTAATAAATTCTCATACAAAGGGGAAAGCAAGATGTAAAGTACACACAATAGAAGCAGGGCAACATACTGTATATGTTCCTATTTACCTGCTACACAGAAAATATTAATTAGCAAAAATTGCTAATAAAGGAACATAACAGCAGAAGCTGACATGAACTTGATCCCTATATGGACTTTACTTCCAGGAAGCATTCCACATTACAGCTTTTGTTAATCTGTCTTCTTTTCCTTTGTCCTGTACCGCAGCACTGTGACAGTAACCCATATGTTCAGAATCAGCATCACTATAAAACGCACTAAAACTGAAATGAAAACAAAACTGTGAAGTTAGTTAAATAATTTAAATATGTTCAGTGTTCAGCTTATCTAAGATGTCCATCCAGCTCAGCAATATCTACAGAGCAAGTGGTGATAACACCTGCTGTACATCCAATCACTGCAGCTGAACATACAATACACACTGGGCTTGATTCAGCTAAATGTTTTATTTTCTGCATGCAAATATGTAAAATAAAAAAAACACACAGATACACACATTAAATGTCCATCAAAGTCAGATGAACTAGATGCACATGCATGCCTACCAGTTACTTCCGCAAAGTCATATGTTATTAACCCAATCTTGACAAAAATGTCACTTGCTTCCTTTTGCCATTGGAGGGCAGATATATGGCAGTGGCAATTATACACTGACATGAGCATGGGGCCTCCTATGGATCAGTACAGATGCATGAGAGGTTATGTTGTGTAGCTGATGAGTAATAGTGAACACACTAGACATGGCACTGGAGGGTGGTGGGTGCAAATCGCACAAGAGCTAACCTGTCAGCTTCCCCTATTCACCTCAGCTGGCATTGCCAAATATACACAGTAGCATGTTAACACTGCTTTCCTGTACTGCAGTCACAACAGACCGATGCTATCAAAACCCCTTACTGTGCTTACACTTTATCTCTAACTATGAGGCACCTGCATTGTAGAGGGCGAGTCTGACCCAGGCCCTCTGTAGCTCTTCCTCCTGTGTCCAGGCTCAAAATCATATTTTTATGGCTTACCCATAAAGAGCCTGGCCAGGAGGTGGGTATCAGCATCAGAAAAATTGGGTCTCGCCCTCTGGTAGCCATTTTTTTTTTTGTAAGACAGTCTCCCCTGCCCTGATGTCATCACACCAAGAACTACATGGAAAGGACAGTACATAACTTCCACGTGAAAAACTTATTTTAGAAGGCTCTCACCCTAATCTAACTGGTAGAAGTGTACCATCCTTTTTGATTTTGTTTCTTGCCACAAATATACTTTCTATATGTGTAAAGTTATATTCACATGCACAAAACTGATTTTATGACCATATAAACAATGATACATGAAACAAACCATGACAAAATGAAAACATGCTACAAAGCAGGACAAAATGAAAACCAAAGTGAAAAATTTACCTTGTAAATCCCCAATAGCCAGCAAGGTTTTCAACTAAAAATGCACCTAAATCTGACTTGGAAAAATTTAGTTGTATAGATTTAAGACCACCTATTTGTGAGCCTGTGATTATGTTACTAAACTTAACACTGTAAGAGATGGCAGATAAAAAACAAATTGTCCATCTAGTCTGCCTACTAAGGTAGTTAGTCGTACCTGCTGCTCCATGCAGGTTACACCCCCTCTATGTCTTAAGTATGAAAGTAATTTGTTATTCTTTGATCTCATTATCTTGCTATATAGGGATATACTTTCCTGTGATGGCAGAAACTCATTTTAGAGCATAATTTGACTAAGGAGCTTATTTTCAAAGCATATGGACGTCTCAAAATGCCCAAATGGACGTCCATTTGCTTGAAACATACAGACCCTGATTTTGCAAAGGCAGAAAAGGAACATACAATACTACAGTACATCCAGATAGCAAGGGGACATGTTATGGGTGGTACTACGGAGAGCCCAAATCCAGGTCATCCAACAGTGATTACCAAATATGAATATGTTTAAGCCTTAAAAGAAGGATGTCCCAAGTTAGACCTCTTTCAGTCACATCCAAGGCATAAAAGGTTGCTCTGATGACCAGCTGACCACTGGAGGGATTAAGGCATGACCCCTCCTTAATCATCCAGTGGTTGCTGTCCCCCTCCCTCTCCCCTGAAAATGAAACTGAAAGGGGATACCAGGCTCTATGACAGCTTCAGATATTATGGGCACCTATTTTGTGAGCGGCAAATGCTCTCATGGTAATTTTTAAAAATGGCCATGTGCTAATGGCAACATTTACACATGGCCATTAATAAAATAAATAGAGAAATGTGGGTTTTTATAGCCATGGTAAAAATGGCCTTAGTGCATGGAAAAGATCTGTGTAAGGACACACTAAGGCCAAGTTTTACCACAGCTTTGGAAAAGGGCCCCTTAGAAAACTGTGCACATGAACAGATTACTTGGTTGGAAAATTCAAAATTCATATTGCTTCTAGGTAAGTATGCATCTCCAGATTTAAAAACAGAACCAAAATGCTTTTTTTTGTCCACAGGAGGGAAAAGCAAAAACTCTATACTCCCTGCCATCTTACCAAACTAATAAACATGGTATTTTGAGTCCATAAATTGAGCACTCTATCTCTATAGACATTAAAGGGTTTTTAGAATAACATTTGCCACTATTCCTATTGAAAATATTGCTGACCATTAAAGGAAATGTGAAAGAAAATTCACATCTTAAAATGATTATACACTGCATTATTAGAACAGCACCATGGCTCCAGATGAGACAATTACCATGATTTTTACTGCCTTTGTACATTGTACTGCAGAAAAACAACTCTGAATTTGTTTTAGTGAAACTAGTAAATTTATGGTCAGAGAGAGAGAGAGAGAGAGAGAGCAAAAAAAAATAAGAGTTACCTACCTATGAGATCATTTGTGGTCATCAGGGTTGTAAATATCCTTGCTATGGAACAGGAAAGTAATAGTGATTACTGTACTGCAAAAAACAGATCTGTTAACATGGTAATTATATTTAAAAAAAAATCATTTACAAGTGGTTTTTGTTTTTTTTTTGGGGGGGGGGGGGGGCGGAATTCAGTTGGGAGTGAAACAAGCATTAAGCCACTCCATCACTTTTTTCACTCATACTTGAAAATTTGGTGTTTTAAAAAAATAAAAACAATCACCACTAGATAGTTATCAAGCACAACTATTGGATATACTGTTATAACAAGCCTTAAGAAACCTTTTCTTTTGTTGGGAAGACCTATCCAAAGCAACTTATTTAACATGGTGGAATTCTGTGTGTATATTAGCTAAATATGAATATGCAGCAGCTGAAAAATATAACTCACTTATTAAGTACAAAAAAATATGGACTCCTTTACAAGATCAACTACACAACTTTTCTCAGAGTTGAAACTTCTGTATTACTCCTGTGACTACTATGATTTCTTGTAGCAATAATCCTTGTCTAACCTTAACTTGAACATGTATACTGACTGATGCTTTGTCATTGTTAACCTGTTATGTTGGCTAATTGTATTTAATTTTAGCCATTTTGTTATCTTCTATAAAACACAATAAAAATATTGGAACTAAAAAAAAATAAAAAAAATAAGAGCTTAACACTAACCACTGCCACCACTAACAGCCTAGGTCAGGGGTAGGCGACTCAGGTCCTCGAGAGCCGCAGGCAAGTCAGGTTTTCAGGATATCCACAATGAATATGCAGGAGATAGATTTGCATACCATGGAGGCAGTGCTTGCAAATCTATCTCCTGCATATTCATTGTAGATATCCTGAAAACCTGACCTGCCTGCGGCTCTCGAGGACCGGAGTTGCCTACCCCTGGCCTAGGTAAACTGTGTGACTGCTGTGCTGATCCTCATCAGAATCCAAAGGAGGGATGAAGCTAATACAGGTCATGTGCGATTGTATCAAGAGTGGAAAGACAGGGTCTGTAGGCATAAGAAGATACATACCTTTCCCCCCCTAAACAAGCACAAAATGCAAGACGTCAAAAGGGTCATTTATTCACAATTAGAGTGTGCTAATGCTATTAATGCCTGTTACTTACCACACGGTTCATTTTTATACAATGGCCCCTGTGGTAAATAACAGGCATTAACAGCGTTTGTGTGTGTCATTAGTAAGTGATCGTTACAGTGCATTAAGCCTAAAAACATTTAGCACATGCAACATAGCTTAACATTATCAATCGTTAGTCCATATTAATACCAGTTTAATCTTAATGTAGACCATCCTTAATGCATCTACTCCTCTCAACCAATCCTTCTACGCTGTCCTGGACCTCACAAAAAAAAACCCCAACTTTTCCACAGTAGTTGAGTACATGCAGTTTTTTTTCTGCATGTTGTGGGTTAGCAAATCCACTGCTTTTGCATGCAGTAAGCGATCAGGGTTTCCATGTAAGTTAATACTCACACTGAAACCCTTTCTGTTTTGCTATCTGGCCCATTCAATGGGCTGAAACCAGTGGGCGAAGCTTGCAGCCATATTGTATGCCCCCCCCCTCCCCAAACATTTGCAGATGCTATTGAAAACAGTAGCAAACTTATGAGGTTTATGACTGCCTATGTGTGTGTGTGTTCTTTTTTGTTTGACAGCTTTTTTATTTGAAAGCTTCCCATATGTAACACAAGATTTGTATTTTTTTGTTTTTTTACCTGGGGGGGGGGGGGGGGGGGGTTGGTTCCTGGAGTTCAGCTGCGGTCCTGCCGTGGGTGCTCCGGAGCAGCAGACTTGTTTTTGGAGCTGCGAGAGTCCCCACAACTTGGCGCTGAGGCTCAAGCAGAGCCAAGGCCTTTCTTAAAGTTGCCCCCTACAAAAATAAAGCCTCCCGTGGCTCCAAAAACAAGTCTCCGGAGCACCTGCAACAGGACTGCAGCTCACACTCCAGCACCCTCCCACCCCCCCCAAGAAGTTTAAAAAATTTCGGGTTACAGAAGGGACGCTTTCAGATAAATAAAGAAAACTGTCAAATATTTTAAAAAAGACACACAGGCAGTCAAACCTCACAAGTTTGCAACTGTTTTCAAGAGCATCTGCAAATGTTTGGGGTCAAACAATATGGCGGCTGGAAGGTGGAGATGGCTTCAACTTTTTGACATCATATTGTCTCCCATCATAAAACCTCCTTGTGTTACACTCGTGATAACAGCATGGCAAATTTTGTGCATCGGCCCCAAAGTTGGCTGGAGCATCCTTGAAACTGAATGAGATGGATGTTTATCAGCAAGGATGCAACAGTCCCTATCATGCAGTCAGGAGGTATTTTATGCCATCTCTGTCACTGTGATCACTTCAACTGCCCAATTGAGTTTAAATACAAATGAGTGCGTTGGATGGCCAGGAGCTTCCTGGCAGCTGTGTCATTCCCTGTGCACAGTAAACCCTTAAAAAAAACAAAAACAAACAAAAACTTGTTCAATTACAATAAAATGTTAACTCCCACTGAGCAGAGAATCCATATCGATTAAATTAGAGCCTGCTGCCCTTCCCCTCCTCTCCCATGACTGACACTTGAATACATCATTTCTTAAAAACACAAAAGCATTATGATCACAATCGGGGCTTAATTTGTGCCAGAACGGAGTGAAACACCAGCCCAGCACTTTTTTTGTAGTTGGAAGTGACGTATCCACCCCATGGTCCAACTTTTCTCCCTCCTGTTCCCTCCTCAGATGGCAACCCAGCATCTTTCTTTGCTTCTTAACACCCTGGGTATACCTTTAAAGGTGAAATTAGGCCTTACTTGCTAATTTTCTTTCCTCTAGATCCTCCAGACCGTTCAAGACGCTTGGGTTATGCACTCCTACCAGCAGAGGGAGACTGAGAACACTAAAACTTCTTATACAAGTAGCCTGTGCAGACCTTCTACTAACCAGTAAAACAGTAACAAAGCAGAGGAACAAAACACCTCCACCTAAACAAAACCACTGAATCCACACTCGGATCTCCTCCCCTTAAGACGGGGGAATTCAACTGCAGATGGGCACAAACGGTACCACAAACTGCCCTTAGTAAAACTCCAGGACCCAAATCACAGGAGCTACTAGAAATATCAGCAACTGAAGTCTAAAGAAAATGTCATACTGAACTGTCCGATACACTGGGTGGGCTCTTGAACGGTCTGGAGGATCTAGAGGAAAGAAAATTAGCAGGTAAGGCCTAATTTCACCTTCCTCAGCAATCCTCCAGACCGTTCAAGACGCTTGGGACGTACCAAAGCAGTAAACACATCTAAGGGTGGGACCTGCGAAGCCCAGAGGACAGGACTGCAGCTCCAAAACTGGCATCCTCCCTTGCCTGTACATCTACTCTGTAATGTTTGACAAAAGAATGCAGGGAGGACCACACCGCTGCTCTACAAATGTCCACCGGTGGAACAAAACTATTCTCTGCCCAAGAAGTCGCCATCCCCCTAGTGGAATGTGCCTTGAGCCCCACCGGCACCGTACGGCCATGCAATATGTAAGCCGAAGAGATGGCATCCTTCAACCACCGAGCTATAGATGCCTTAGAAGCAGCCGCTCCTTTCTTGGGCCCCCCATGAAGGACAAATAACCTGTCCGAAGACCTGAATTCCTCCGACCTGTGCAAGTAAACCTTCAACACTCTGCGCACATCCAATTTCGCCAACGACGCTGAGAAGCATCCCCCGTCTGGTCCCCCAAGACCGGCAACGAAATCACGTGATTGACATTAAAGGAGGATACCACCTTAGGCAACAACGAAGGGACTGGACGCAGCGAAACCTTTTCCTTAGAAAACCACAGAAACGGAGGCCTACATGAAAGAGCCTGAAGTTCTGAAATCCTGCGAGCCGACGATATAGCTACCAAAAAGAGCACCTTCATAGTAAGGTCTTTTATCGAACAAGACTCCAAGGGCTCAAAAGGAGAACCCGCCAAAGAGTCAAGAACGATATTAAGATCCCGCTGAGGAGGACGAAGCAACTTCACCCCCCTCAAAAAATGGACCACATCCGGGGAAGACACAACCGACCTGCCCTGCACCTTACCCCGAAAACATGCAAAGCAGCCAGCTGCACCTTCAAAGATGACAATGAAAGGCCCTTCTCAAAACCATCCTGCAAGAAATCTAAAATGCACGACACAGAAGCTGTCGAAGGGACACATGCCCGGTCCCCACACCAATCTTCAAATATGCGCCACACACGCACACAGGCCAAAGACATCGAATGTTTGCGAGACTGCAGCTGTCGCGTTGTCGGACATGACTCTTACCGCCTTTCCGACCACACTTGAGTGAAACGCCAGAGGTAGCCGAATTGCCCTCGTCTCCAACCGGTTGATAGACCACTGAGCTTCCTCCGTCAACCACCGCCCCTGCGCGGACCGACCGAGACACTGAGCTCCCCAGCCCAGCAGACTGCCATCTGTTACCAGAATCACCCACTGAGGAGGTTCCAATGGCATGCCCTTTTTCAGATGGGCTGAGCACAGCCACCACTGGAGACTGCGCCGAGGAGCCCCCCTCAATGGTAACCGCAACTCCAAACTGTGTACCTGAGGAGACCACCGGAACAACAGAGCCGACTCAAGCTGACGCATATGCGCCCTGGCCCATGGTACTACCTCTATCGTTGCTGCCATGAGGCCCAGAACCCGAAGGTACATTCGAACCGTCAGACTCTGAACGGACATTAACAGCCGGACCTGCTGCTGAAGAGAGGCGATCCGAGAATCCGGCAGAAAAACACGACCCACTGCCTTGTCGAACCGCACTCCCAAGTACTCCAGACTCTGCGATGGGATCAACTGACTTTTGACTACATTCACTACCCATCCGAGCGATTCCAGAAACGCGACCACCTGAGCCATCGCCGCAACACTGTGAGCCCGAGACTTTGCCCGGATCAACCAGTCGTCCAGATACGGATGCACCAGAATTCCCTGCCTCCGCAAAGCCGCTGCTACCACCACCATTATCTTGGAGAAGGTGCGTGGAGCCGTTGCCAGACCAAAAGGCAGAGCACAGAACTGAAAGTGCCTCCCTAAAACAGCAAAACGAACGAAATGCTGATGGGCCTCTCGAATCGGCACGTGCAGATACGCTTCCATGAGATCCAGTGACATGAGAAATTCTCCCTGACGAACAGCCACTATGACCGAGCGCAGAGTCTCCATGCGGAAGGATGGCACCTTGAGCGCCCCATTGACCCTCATGAGATCTAAAATGGGTCGAAACTGGTCCTCCTTCTTCGACACCACAAAGTAAACGGAATAACAACCCATTCTCTGCTCGTGCTGAGGAACGGGTACCACAGCTCCCAACTGGATTAAGCGACCCAGAGTCTCTTGAATAGCCTTTAACTTGACTCGAGAGTGACAAGGAGAGGGAAGAAATAGATCCGGCAGCGGGTGCTCGAACTCGAGCACATAACTGTCGCGAACGACCGCCAGCACCTACTGATCTGAAGTAATTTGGGTCCACCCCTGATAAAACAGACGAAGTCGCGCCCTGACCTTCACCAGAGGCTGGACCCGCACACCTTTATAAGGAGGACTTATTACCATTTTCGGCACCTCCGGAGGAGTCCCAACCTCCTCTACGACCCCCTTGAAAGGACTGCATCCGCTGGAAAAAAACGGCTTTTAGAAGGAGATACAAATCTGCCTGGCCTGTACCGCCTCGCGTCCTTAAACCGACCTCTAGCCGAACCCCCTAGACTAGTCAACTTAGGCCGTAACTCCGGCAACCGTGAGTTTATCCAAGTCCTCTCCAAACAACATAGAACCTTTGAAAGGTAGAGAACACAACTTTGCTTTAGAGGCCGCAACTGCCACCCAGCCCCTAAGCCAAAGAGCCCTGCGAGCCGTCACCGCCAGAGCCATATTCTTAGCCGAAGCCCTTAGCAAATCATAAAGGGTGTCTGCCAAGAACGAAGACCCCCATCTCTAATTTGGCCAGCTCCTGAACCAACCAGTCCTATTTAACGCAGGCTCATCCAACAGCTTCTCCGCCCAACGGAAACAAGCTCTGGCTACCAAGCCCCCACACACAGAGGCTTGCAAGGCCAAAGCCGACAAATCAAAGCTGCGCTTCAGAAAGGACTCTAGCTTCCTATCCTGAGGATCCTGTAAGGATGTACCGCCATCCACCGGAATGGCCGTAGCCTTAGTAACCGCCGTAACGACCGCATCCACAGTAGGTGGTTTCAGCGGGGCCAAATCTTCCGGAGGCAAGGGATACAGCCGCGCCATAGCCCTAGACACCTTACAAGCAGCCTCCGGCACAGACCATTCCTGAAAAACCATGTCTCTAATGTCTGAATTCATGGGAAAGGAACGGGAGACTCTCCGGATCCCCTTAATCAAGGGATCTACCTGGGGTCCCTCCGCAGAGGGAGTGGCCGCCAGAGCAAACTTCAGAGTAGAGATCACCTGATCAATGAGCTCCTTATGAAAAATGCGAACCACTGAAGAATCTTCCCCAGGCCTTAGCCCATCCTGATCCTCAGACTCATCTAAGAGATCCTCCTGTCCTGGGTCACTCCAAACCTCCGACCCAGACAGAGAAAGTATCTCCATAGGCTCCGAAATATCCACCCGCGGGCGCTTAACTCCCACTGAGCTAGCAGCTGCCGGGGAACAAACAGCCTGAGAGGGGCCAGCTCTCCAGGCATTATACAGAGACCAAACAAACTCAGGAGGGAAACCAGACCCCCCCCCCCCCCGACGCTGCTGAAGCCCCAACAACACTTCCCACAGTCTCCGCGACGGACCCCCCTTGCTCCCGCAGCGGCAGGTCCATTGCGTGATCTGCGGCTAAACTAGGTGCGCCTCCCGCCACACACGGGTCCCCCCCGCATCGGTATGGAATGCGCGGCAAAAGCTCCGTCGAGGCTGACCCGGGACGTGCAGCCAAAATGGCCGCGTTTCCTGCCAAAACCGGCCCCTTCGTTGCCGGCCCGGAATGTGCGGTCAAATCGCCGCCCAACACCTCCGCCGACTCAGGGGAAAGCACGGGGGGGGGGGGGGGGGCAAGAGCGCTGACAACGTAGGCTCCCCACAAAATTTACATTGGCCACCTTTCACTTCAACACCTCGCTTCGCGCAAAACCGACACCTCGCCGGCTTAGACATAATGCCCACGAACACAATAAAAACAAACAGTTGCTTTGTGCTCTGACAGACTAACAGGCAAAACCACCTAAGGCAAGAACGCCCTTGAAGACGTTTTATCTCTGGACTGCCACAAGAACGGCCAAAATAGCCGCCTTTTAAAAACTTTTTTTTTTAAACCTCGTTGCTGATGCCTAAACGCCTCAAGGGTACAGAACGAGGTCTGTAGCTGAGGTCAAGCAGTCCTCCAGAAAAAGAGCACAGGGGGAGGGACCCGGCCACCCGGGTGTGACACCCCACAGGGAATAAGAAGCTCCTTAGGACTTACACCCTGTAATAGAGATCCAAGTGTGGGTTCTCTAACATTTACAACCCAACCTAGAAACCCCAAAAGGGCCTACCAGACTGAGTATACTGCACAGGCTGCACACATCTACCGTCTGCTGAGACTGAGAAAATACTGGTTAGTAGAAGGTCTGCACAGGCTACTTGTATAAGAAGTTTTAGTGTTCTCAGTCTCCCTCTGCTGGTAGGAGTGCATAACCCAAGCGTCTTGAACGGTCTGGAGGATTGCTGAGGAAAAAGTGTTTTTTGATGCTGAAGGCAAACCGGCAGTGAACAGCGATTCAGACATGCTGTTCATGTTGACCTTAGAGCCCTCTCTCTGACATAGTTCCTGCTTCCGGCTGTTCACTGCCGGCTGCCTCCAGTAGCAAAGACCCACCTTTAAAAGGAACACAGGGGAGGGCTGAGAGGCAAGAGAATATGCTGTACTGCCAGCAGGAGAGGCGAAAAATGCTGATCCATTTGGGGGAGGGAGAAGGCAGGAGGCATGCTGGGCCATGGAGGTGAGAAGAGAAAGGGGAAGACGACATGCTGGGCCAATGTGGGGGAGAGATGGTAGAGGAGATAAGCTGGACCAATGGGGGGGGGGGGGGGGGTCAGAGTGGGAGGAGACACGCTGAAAAATGGATCGGTACGTGCCCAAAACCCGTGCCTACACTACTGCAAGCCATTTTTTCCAGTGCGCCTTTGTAAAAGGACCCCTAAGAAAATATGACAGAAAGATAAGAAATATATCTTACTGTATCAAGAGGAACAGACCTGATTAAAAGAAACTTTCAAGCACATCTTGATAGATTGCCTATACAAGTTACAACTTATATGCTCCAGAAAGAAGCTCTCTTTGGCATAATGCAAGTAGTACAGTTAGCATTAATTATATATTTAAGAGACTGGGATCATACTCCACATAACCCGACTCAAGAGTGAGGCTCTTTACTGACACAGTATGTGCAAAACTAACCCAGTTGAAGATACCGTTCCGAAGAAACATAAAAGGAGTTTACTTACTCACACAGGTGAATGAGGCCAAGCCCCAGGTGACGGCACTCACTTGCCCAGAATCTTTTGTCTGCCACAGACTTTGAAGCTGAGCAAATTTGCTTGATGCACTGATGAAAGTACACAAGTTCTAAAGGAACACAAAAAGGAAAAACTCAAAACGTTAATTTGACAAAACTCCTGTAGTCCTGTCGAGCCCAATATACATTTTCAACTTGCTAAAACTAACAACTATAAATGGAGGGTAAAGGGTGAATAAATGTACATCAAGTATCACTGAATTGAAAACACAACCAAAAGCTTACAATAGAAGCAAATGAATGGTTCAATTAAAAATAAGGCTCTTTTCATAAAATTGTTTGGCCAAAGGCGACAAGGGGAATACCAAGAAATAAGACCAGTTCTAGCTCATTCCAAGTTAAATAATTCCGAAACTGTACCAACTTGTCTTGGATAATTATTATATCTGTTCATTCAAAACAGAAACTTATAACAGTATTTACAAGTTTCTATCAATGAGAAAATACTGCAGAAATGAATGCTTTCGCAAGTCATTTGATAGATTTTCCTGTGCCAGAGTGCTCTCTACCAAGCGAAGCTGATTTGAATAGATTTTTCAGAAAAAAAAATTGAAGGGATTACAGAACAGGTAAACAGATGCATTCTTTCAAGACGGGATGATTGGAGGAGATCTGAAACAAACCAGATTCCTATGGGCAGACTGTGGAGCGACTTCTCACAAATATAAGGAAATGAGATTTCTCATATTTGCTTCATCACACTATTTTGGATATTTGTTCCACTCAATTGTTGAAATTGCCTTCCTTAAAGTTTATCCAATGGTTTACTATATGGTTAAATAATATCTTGCAGATGGGTGTCTATCCACTAGTGCTGGGAGATATAGTATTAACTCCGGATATGATTACAAATTATAGACCTGTTGAATCTATAATGGAGCAATAGTGGCTGGCAATCCTTTCAGAATACAACATATTTTTACCAGTCTGGTTTTAAGAACTATAGCATAGAAAACAGTGGTTGGGGGCCACTGATTTCAAAGGCATGATTAATATTGAGTAAAGGATAAGCTAAGATATGACAATTTGATTTGTCCTCTGCCTTTGATTTAACCAACCATAATGTTTTGTGGCAAGTTTTAAATGAATTAGGTATAAAGGGTAGGGTGTTAAACTGGTTTCAAAGGTTTCCTAAGAACGAAATACAAAGTTAACATGTCTGGGTTTTTATTTGATCCGTGGGCAGTGATAATGGTGTTCTTAGGGGTACCCCACTATCACCTATATCATTCGTCATGAGTTCTTTAGGTGATAGATTAAAAGAAGAAGGAGTGGAAGTATGAACTCCTTCAAAAAAACAATTGCAACCGGCAAGAACATACTCATATTACAATTTGACATGTCCAGTGCCTTCGACATGGTGGATCATGGAATACTAATACACATACAAGGATACTTCGGAATCGGAGGCCCAGTTCTCAAATGGTTCAAAGGATTCCTCACTACTAGATCCTACCAAGTTATAACGAATACTGCCAGATCACCGCTTTGGACACCGGAATGTGGAGTACCTCAAGGTTCCCCCCTTTCACCCACAATCTTCAACCTAATGATGATACCACTAGCCAAACTCTTGGCTAATCAAAACCTTAACCCATACATATATGCTGACAACGTCACAATCTACATCCCGTTTAAGAGTGACTTAAACGAAATAAACAACGAGATCAGCCAGAGCTTCCAGATCATGCACTCATGGGCGGACTCATTCCGGTTAAAGCTCAATGCAGAAAAAACCCAATGCCTAGTCCTCACCTCCCAATACAATACAAACAACTACTCCACCATAACCACACCTCACTGCACACTTCCTATCTCAGAAAACCTGAAAATTCTTGGAGTCACCATTGATCGAATCCTCACACTCAATACCCACGTGAAGAACACAACGAAAAAAATGTTCCAATCGATGTGGAAACTCAAAAGAATTAAACCTTTTTTCCCAAGAAACGTTTTTCGCACCCTGGTTCAGTCGCTAGTAATAAGCCACCTGGACTACTGCAACGCTCTGTACGCAGGCTGTAATGAACAGACCATCAAAAAACTTCAAACAACCCAAAACACGGCAGCCAGACTCATCTTTGGAAAGCCTAAATTTGAAAGTGCGAAGCCCCTAAGAGAGAAACTACATTGGCTTCCGCTCAAGGAACGCATTGAATTCAAGATCTGCACAACCGTGCACAAAATCATTCATGCAGACGCCCCACTATATATGCTAAACCTAGTGGACCTACCGCCCAGAAACGCCAAAGGATCAGCCCGCAAATTCCTCAACCTGAATTTCCCCAGCTGCAAAGGAGTGAAATACAAACAGGCTTATGCTACGACCTTTGCATACAAAAGCACAGTGTCTTGGAATGCGCTACCCAAGGCCCTGAAAGCCATGAACAATCTAACCAGCTTCCGCAAAGCTCTGAAAACACACCTATTTAACAAAGCCTACAAAAGTCACCCTCAATGATACTAATCAACCCCAAACCACCCAAGCACACCTAAAACACTTCACATAACCCACCCAGCATCTGTCCATCTAACGACTTGTTTACCTCAGCTCATGATCAACTATCTTTTAATCATGTACTGACTTTAGCTAACTCCTTGTTTACCTCAACCCTTGATCAACTGTATTTTAATCATGTACTGACTTTAACATAACCCTACTCTGTAAGCCACATTGAGCCTGCAAAAAGGTGGGATAATGTGGGGTACAAATGCAATAAATAAATAAATATATTTATGCAAATATCATCACATTATTGGTTATGCATCCAGAGCTAATGTCAGAGAGGCCTTTTAAATGGTTGAGAATTGGGCACCCTTATACTGACTAGTTAAGCTCTCCTAGAGTTAAGACCATATGAAAGTATCAATTTAAATGGGGTACACTTTCCATCAAAAACCTCTTTAAAGGTTTTAAGTATTGTTTTAGATCCCAACGTCATCTCTTGTTTTGCAGATAACCTGGTAAGAAAATCTTTTGTAGTTTTAAAGAAGCTTAAAAAGATTGTACATTTGTTTTTGGTTGATCAGTTCAGAATATTAATTCAAGTTTTATTATTAATGGTTAGATTACTGCAATGTTGATTAAAGAAATTACAAACAATGCAGAATATGGTTGCAAGATTGGTCTGCTCAACAACATGATATAAGCGAGCTACACCATTGTTGTATCAGTTACACTGGCACCCTATTAGAGAGAGAATTATTTTTTTTAAAGTGGTCAAGCCCCACACTATATGGCCCTATTGTTACCACTATTGTTGGGATAAAATAACAGATCCTTGCGTGCTTCTCTTTGCTGATCAGAAAGGAGTAAGGTATGGGAAGATTTTCAATCTCTCCCATATCAGATAGCAAATATTTGGAATGATCTTCTATGTAGTTCCAGGGATTATATGTTAGTCTGTTGGAAGTTGGAAAACATTTTTATTTCAAAGATTTTTGAAGGCTTGAAATTTAATTTAGTTTTGGGGTGGATGCTTCTGTCACTTCATGATGTGACCTCACCTTGAGTACTGTTTGCAGTTTTGGTTGCCATCTCAAAAAATTAGCAGAACTCGAAAAGGTTCAAAGAAGAGTGACCAAAATGATTAATGGGATGAACTCTTCTCATACGAGGAAATACTTAGGAGGATAGGGCTCTTCAGCTTGGAGAAGAGACAGCTGAGGGGGGACACGATAGAGGTCGATGATACGCTGAAACCTTCTGCTCAGTGTGCTGCTGCGGCTAGGAAAGCAAATAGAATGTTGGGTGTTATTAGGAAGGGTATGGAGTCCAGGTGTGCGGATGTTATAATGCCGTTGTATCGCTCCATGGTGCGACCGCACCTGGAGTATTGTGTTCAGTACTGGTCTCCGTATCTCAAAAAAGATATAGTAGAATTGGAAAAGGTACAGCGAAGGGCGACCAAAATGATAGTGGGGATGGGACGACTTTCCTATGAAGAGAGGCTGAGAAGGCTAGGGCTTTTCAGCTTGGAGAAGAGACGGCTGAGGGGAGATATGATAGAAGTGTATAAAATAATGAGTGGAATGGATCGGGTGGATGTGAAGCGACTGTTCACGCTATCCAAAAATACTAGGACTAGAGGGCATGAGTTGAAGCTACAGTGTGGTAAATTTAAAACGAATCGGAGAAAATTTTTCTTCACCCAACGTGTAATTAGACTCTGGAATTCGTTGCCGGAGAACGTGGTACGGGCGGTTAGCTTGACGGAGTTTAAAAAGGGGTTAGATAGATTCCTAAAGGACAAGTCCATAGACCGCTATTAAATGGACTTGGAAAAATTCCACATTTTTAGGTATAACTTGTCTGGAATGTTTTTACGTTTGGGGAGCGTGCCAGGTGCCCTTGACCTGGATTGGCCACTGTCGGTGACAGGATGCTGGGCTAGATGGACCTTTGGTCCTTCCCAGTATGGCACTACTTATGTACTTATGTAGGTCCACAAAATCCTGAGTACAGTAGAACAGGTATATGTGAATTGATTGAACAAAAACGTTATTTGATACTTTTAAAACAAATAGGAGAAAATATTTTTTCACTCAACAAATATTTAAGCTCTGGACCTTGTTGCTGGAGGATGTGCAAACATCAGTTAACGTATCTGGGTTTAAAAAAAAGTTTGAATTTAATTCTATGCAGATTCTGGTCATCTGTTAAAATGTGTTCAATCACTTCATAACACTGCTGTAAAACTTCTGTATAATGCTAGAAAATTTGATCACGTAACTACATGTTTCAATAAATTGCACTGGCTTCTGGTCACTTATCGTATTCAGTTTAAAATCCTTTAACACACAAGGCTTATTACCTCATGTTCCTTGTTTTCTTTCTGCCTCTGTACAATTATGTACATCATCTAGGAACCTGAGGTTCCTCGATGCAGTCTTGTTCTACCTGCTCCTAGTTTTGAGTCTGAAAGACGCTCAGCTTTCTATTTTTTGGGCCCCATACTCTGAAACAGTTTACCACTCTTCTTGCATTCAGAGCAGAAATTTCAGGTATTTAAAGGACTGTTAAAAATCTTTCAAATAGCCTTTGGTTTGCAGTCATTGGTTGAGTGACTAACCTCCACACTATTTTATCTACTGTCTTATTAGGTTGTGTGATTGTAACCTTTCCTTTTGAAACTTGGATATTTTTTCCCTTTACATTCCTTACTTGGGCTTATAAAATGTACACCGCTCGGACCTGGTGGCCAGATTGAGAAGTATATCAAGTTTAAACAAACATGGTGCCTAGGTTAATAGGGCTAGCCAGTTTTATGTAGGTACTTATGTATCCCTATGATATCCTAGTGGTTAGGGTGGTGGACTTTGGTCCTGGGGAACTGAGGAACTGAGTTCAATTCCCACTTCAGGCACAGGCAGCTCCTTGTGACTCTGGGCAAGTCACTTAACCCTCCATTGCCCCATGTAAGCTGCATTGAGCCTGCCATGAGTGGGAAAGCGCGGGGTACAAATGTAACAAAAAAAAATACACCTGCTTGAGAGTAGGTATAAATGTTACTCCATTCTTTACATGTGTAATCACAACTCTGCCCAAGTTCTGCCCCTGAGCACACCTAATGTACAAGTAGATGATGGTTTGAACCATGTGTTTTTAGGCACGACAATTTTAGAAGAGCTCATTTGCAAACATCAGTATTTTATACATAAAAATGGTTTATAAAATTACCTCTATATATTTATTTGTTATATATCTATGTATGTATTTTCCTTGGTTATTAACACTTGTCCTCTGATGAGAACTTATTTGTTTTATTAACTGAATCTTAAGTTCTTAAACAGACAAACCAGAACAAAAGGCATGACAACTGGCTCCAATGCAAGGCCGTCCTTCCCACAGATCATACCTGTCCTGGCTGTCAATGTGGGATTCAAAGCTGCCCTCTCCCCCATTGGTCAATGAAACAGGACATTTGTGATGCCTTGGAGCAGCTATTCCATAGCCAAGACTACAGAAAACTATGAACTTCCTACCCACTACTAATTGACAAGGGTTGACATTTCATGAATTTTTCACTGCATACCAGTGTGTGAAAATCCATTTATTAAAATATTGCTGATCAATTTTTGCCACAGTTATTTTTGGCTGAAGTTAGTCTACTCCAATTATAAGTGCCCAGGTTGGGCAATGACCGCGATGTACGGGACAAGAGCAAGGCTGAATGCCGCAAAGGCAGTGACTAGCTAGAACTTACACTGGCTGCTGATCTTATGGAGAGGGAGCACAGACACTAAAATGAAAGGGGCCAAGCTTGTCAAGAGTGTAGTCCTCTATATTGCCCAAGCACGCTGGGGAACAAGTTACAGAGCTTTGTATTTCAGGTTGCTGAAGCTGTACTCCTTAACCAAAGGTTTATGTTCTTTTTTTTTTACCACCAGAAAAGTTCTGGTCTTTTATTATATTAGAAGAAATACTAGACTGGAGGTCAGCAGGACATGTTGTCCCATCTGCTCTTGTTAATACTTTTAAGTACATTTGTCCAGTACTTAAGAGAACAGCTTAATTTGTTAATGATTTCTCATTAATATTTCACCCTTTTTGATACAAATTGCCATATTGGATTCATTACTTAAAAAAAACCATACTAACCTAAGTTGGAGCCCCTTTTACAAAGTGGCGGTAAGCCCAAACAGAGCTAACCGCTCGCTAAAAAGGAAGTACTGCCGGGCTACCGTAGTAGCCCGGTGGTACTTCCCACCCCCTGTGTGCTGTCACATTTGGAACTACAAAAATATATTTATTTTTGTAGTGCCAGTGTGTACCTGAAGGTAATCGGACAGTGCCGTGCGCTGCCCGGTAACCACCGGGTTAGCAAGGGAGCCCTTACTGCCACCTCAATGCGTGGCGTTAAGGGCTCACCCCTTGAAATGGCCGCGCGGATTTTCCTGCAGAAAAGCAAGAGCTACCTTTTACCTGCTGCAGTAAAAGGGGGCCTTGGCACACATCAAATGCCAGCGCAGGCCCCTTTTTGTCGCAGCTTGGTAAAGGGGGCCCCTTGGTAATTCTAAATTATTTCTAGCCTGTAGAAAAGAAAAAAAAATTTATTCATGCCGAGTTCTAAAGTGGAACAATTTAAACACAACCCATAATTATTCCAGATTTTCTCCTTTAAATTAGAATACCATACTTACCATGGCCAGGTCCATTATCCATTTTTGAAGAGCTAAAAGATACCATCCTGAAATAAATCTTAGCTACAGTTAAGGTAGAAACTCTTGATGTGCATGCAGAGTTCCAGTAGCTGCACTGATTTCGAATTAGCAAAATTATCATGATCTACAATCTTCAACTGCCGCCTTATAAAGATCTTGGGACCAATGTCTCCAAATGGGTTATTTCTGCGTATATCATGACAGTAATGAATCTCACTCCTTACAGTCACATCTGAAAATAG
Organism: Microcaecilia unicolor; assembly: GCF_901765095.1. NCBI lineage: Eukaryota > Metazoa > Chordata > Amphibia > Gymnophiona > Siphonopidae > Microcaecilia > Microcaecilia unicolor. Next base: position 432,317,342 of record NC_044033.1, read on the forward strand.
AATGTATGCAGTCTTGAATGTTCATGTGCTACAATTTCATTTGTGTAAAACAGGAGAACCATGTTAATCTATAAATGCATGAATAGACTATAAACAACTGTTCCCATAGACCATTCTTTTTACTGCATTATCTGGAACCAAACAGGTGAAGAATATATGTTAGATTCTTCTTTCACAGTAGTGAAATGGGATATTATGTAGATGTCAAGGACCTTTCATTTCAAATAGGGAATAAGTATTTTTTAATTGAAGTTTATATGTTTATAATTGCAACAAAATACAATTACAAGCATTAACCAATCCACATCAAGAGGAGCAGAGAGAATACAAGAAAATAAATCTAAAAAAAAAAAAATGATATATAACATGATAAATATCTATTCAAAAACAACAATCCAATGGAGTGGAGGAGTGGCCTAGTGGTTAGAGGTGGCCAGTTCAAACCCTACTGCTACTCCTTGTGATCTTGGGCAAGTCACTTAACCCTCCATTGCCTCAGGTACAAACTTAGATTGTGAACCCTCCTGGGACAAAGAAATATCCAGTGTACCTGAATGTAACTCACCTTGAGCTACTACTGAAAAAGGTGTGAGCAAATAATAAATAAATAAAATTATTAACCTTATTATTCACCTTTTGTTTTTTTCTCTTACTAAAAGAAAGGATTCTGAGAAAGATCAAAATATACATACCTCTGCACTGAAAGGTAATTAAACAAAGATAACAATGAAAAAAAGATGCTCCCAGGCCCAACACTTGCCATTTGTTGTTGATGTATACCAAATTGGTGCTGATAGTGTCTCACCCAAGGACTGCCTCATAGATTTTAACTTGAGAATCAATTCTGCTTGTGATTCTATTATCATGCGATTTAATTTGTCAATAACATTAAATCCAAGGAACATGTTGATATAATTTCAATCCACTTGGTGACAATCGGGATCATCCAAAAAAAAACGTGGTTCCTTGATTAAATGTAGCCCACTTGCTGAACATGAAAATACTCTAGCAAAGTTACAGAGTGCATCTCAGTTCGTATTAAAAAATGCATTAAGTTTAGCCATTTCAGGTCAATCCAACATAGGAATCTGTTGTGCTGTTGAACAAACAATTACTAGCCATCAATGCAGACATCTTTTCTGCTGTGAACCCCAGCTTGGAATTCCAACCCACTGCTCCCATAATTCCTCCTTCCATACTTGAAACTAGCAAAAACCATAAAATTGGCAGATAAAATAAAATAACAGTCCCTTATCTCCAGCATTTTTGGAGAACATCTTGAACATTGGACTGTAATACTTGATTCAGATAAGTGGACATTTCTAAGCTTTAATAAATAGTCATTAGATAGATGTGTGGTCAACTATGCAAATGGTTTTCAGTTCAAAAAGGTGTAATGACTGATTTAATTGTCAGCTAGTTAAGTTACTTGGCTGAGAGTTCCATAAGACTGAGCACCTTCACTTAAATATTAACATATTTAATCACCGTTAGAAGTTATTCAGTGAGTCTCTTTATTGTATTATTGTTAAACCATGATTATGTAATACCACTCCTCTTCCCCCCCACCCTCATGCTTAGCTCTCTTGCTTTTTCACTCTAATTTGTTTCATTACTCTTTAAACCGCTTAGATTTTCACACACTGATTTACCATATACCAAATAAAATGAATTATGAACTATTGGCTTAGTGTCTTAGGGCTCCTTTTACAAAGCCACGCTAGCGATTCTGGCGTGGCAAATATGACGAAACCCATAGGAACTGAATGGGCACAGTCACATTTGTCACACCAGAATTGCTAGCGAGGCTTTGTAAAAGGAGCCCTGAATGTGAAGGAACACCTATCCACGGCCTGAGAATTGCACAGAAACATCTTATGCTGAGGAGCTGTGAGGCAATCACAAAAAAAGGATACATAGCTATATAAGGCAAAGCCTGATTTACACTTCCGGTGTAATAGAAAACAAAAAGCAAGAGAATAACATCTGGAAAAAAAAAAACACACAAAAAAACATTATTGCCAATACACTGGAGCTATTACCCGTTTACAACTACAAAACATACTGCTAAATGAAAAAGAAATATTACCTTGTGCAATAAGGATTGGATATTCCAAATAGGTTTCTAGCGGATACCTGTAATATATTTGGTACCTTAAAAACACAAGAAATCTAAAGGAGAAAGAGAAAGAAAAATAAGGGTGTACTCAGGAAGACAAGAAGATTTGTTGGATAAAGGAAAAATACATATTTCTTTTTTGCACATTCACTGTTTTGATGTCTTAAGAATGTGCTGGATGACAAATATCTGATAACTGATTTAGACTGGTCTCAGATTTAAAGAAATCTTCAACAAATAAGATACCCCCATATCTGTGGTCAGGGGCTTCACAGTACAAGGTGAACCCACATTTTTATACTTAGTTGTGGCTTCTGGGCAGCAAACAGAGTGGCTGAACATTACTGCAAAGCAAGCATGCATCTCTTTAGTTCCTCCTCCACATAAGACTCCATAATATAAATAACCCAGTTAGTAATACACAACTCAAGGCTACTGAAGAGATTGCCCCAAGAAGTAATTATCATATTGTCTGCAAAAGTCAGTGGAAACAACATAGCAACAATCAGCTACATGACTCGTGGTATACACAATAATAGCCTACTGAGGTTCTCCATTTCCCTTGCTGTTGTAAGAAGGAAAAGCAAACACACCTCAGGACACAGGAACAAGAAACTGCTGCTTGCTGTTCCGCACTGTGATGCTGCTAACTTTTGTGGCTCGATGCGCATACTAGAACTTACTCTGAAAGTATTCCAGGATTCATACATTCAAATGCACTAAAATGTTAACTCCAGAACATAACATCAGAGAAAAGACCAACATGGCCCATCAAGTTTCCCTAAGCCTGTAGTGTGGGGCTGTACCTGCCATCCAGCACAGGTCTCTTCCCCCACGCCTGTAGTGTTGTGGCTGTACCTGTTGCTCCAACACTACAGGCGCTGGGTGACTGGTACAGCCCTAATACCACAGGCTTGGGGGGAAGAGACCTGTGCTGGATGGCAGGTACAACACCACACTACAGATAGGGGGAATCAACAGACCATTGGTCTTATTTTCAAAAGTGATGGGCGCCCATATTTCGACCCAAATCGGGAGATGGGCGCCCATCTCGCAAATGCACCCAAATCGGTATCGAAAGCCGATTTTGGGCATCTTCAACTGCACTCCATCGCGGGAACAAACAAAGTTGACGGGAGCGTTCGGAGGCGGGACTGGGGCGTGTTTATCGGCCGAGGAGAGATGGGCGCCTTCGGCCGATAATCGAAATAATTTGGGTTGCTTTTGCTGGACCCTTTTTTCCACAACCCAAGTCCCAAAAAAGTGCCCCAACTGGCCAGATGACCACTGGAAGGAATTGGGGATGACCTCCCCTGACTCCCCCAGTGGTCACTAACACCCTCCCAACACAAAAAAAGAACTTTAAAAACTTTTTTTTACAGGCTGTATGCGAGCCTCAAATGTCATACCCAGCTCCCTGACAGCAGTATGCAGGTCCCTGGAGCAGTTGTTAGTGGGTGCAGTGGACGTCAGGCAGGCGGACCCAGGTCCATCCCCCCCTACCTGTTCCACTTGTGATGGTTAATGTTGAGCCCTCCAAAAACCCCCAAAACCCACTGTACCCACATGTAGGTGCCCCCCTGCACCCCTTAGGGCTATGGTAATGGTGTAGACTTGTGGGCAGCGGGTTTTGGGGGGATTTGGGGGGCTCAGCACACAAGGGAAGGGTGTTATGCACCTGGGAGCTATTTTAAATTTTTTTTTTAATTTGTAAAAGTGCCCCCTAGGGTGCCCAGTTGGTGTCCTGGCATGTGAGGGGGACCAGTGCACTACGAATCTTGGCCCCTCCCACAACCCAATGCCTTGGATTTGTTCGTTTTTTAGCTGGGTGCCTTCAGTTTCCATTATCGCTGAAAACTGATAGCGCCCAGCTCAAAAACGCCCAAATCCTAGGCATTTGCCCTGCACAACCCGTATTATCAAAAAAAAAAGATGGGCGCCCATCTTTTTTCGAAAATACGGTTTGTCCCGCCCCTTCGCATGGCTGCCCACGGAGATGGGCACCCAGTTTCGATTATGCCCCTCCATGTATATCAACAAAGATAGCCCAAAAATGTGAGTATAAGTGCTGTTGACCATGAAAAACTAACATTTATTTACTGCCTTTTTGAAGGAAATCACTCAAGACAGTGTACAGTACATGCCAGGATTAGCAAAGCAGCTTATAACAAAAAAATAATAAATGATTGCTTACGGCATACAACCCTACTGAGAATAACTAAATAAAACAAAGTACTGTATTGCTATACACATGACTGTCATGATTTGTTTTTTCACACTGAATATTCCTTCAAGCTATGAAGATATACTAATGCACTAGTTCTGAGGCTCCCAAAGAGTCAGGTTTTCAGACTATCTATAACAAATATACATGAGAAGTGTGCACATAGTGAAGACCTCATATATGTAAATATCTCATGCATATTCATCTTTATCCTATGGATTCAATAGAGTAGGTCCAAGAATCACTATACTAGCAGATTTCATACCATATGCAACTTCCATTCTGAAAAATCCATGCACTGTGCATAGTTTATTATATTTAGCCAATCCACCAAAATCTGGAATAGAAGTGGCAATTTCATCCTCTTACCTGTTTGTTAAAACAAAATAAATGAAATTCAAAGAACATGGTGTAAGAGGTTAAGAAACAACTGTGGCATTTCTGTACCCACTGGAAATGGAGATTGAAATCCACGTTTCTTTGTTTTTTTTATCCATAGCCTTCCCCATTACTACTACTACTATTTAGCATTTCTATAGCGCTACAAGGCGTACGCAGCGCTGCACAAACATAGAAGAAAGACAGTCCCTGCTCAAAGAGCTTACAATCTAATAGACAAAAAATAAAGTAAGCAAATCAAATCAATTAATGTGAACGGGAAGGAAGAGAGGAGGGTAGGTGGAGGCGAGTGGTTACAAGTGGTTACGAGTCAAAAGCAATGTTAAAGAGGTGGGCTTTCAGTCTAGATTTAAAGGTGGCCAAGGATGGGGCAAGACATAGGGGCTCAGGAAGTTTATTCTAGGCGTAGGGTGCAGCGAGACAGAAGGCGCGAAGTCTGGAGTTGGCAGTAGTGGAGAAGGGAACAGATAAGAAGGATTTATCCATGGAGCGGAGTGCACGGGAAGGGGTGTAGGGAAGGACGAGTGTGGAGAGATACTGGGGAGCAGCAGAGTGAGTACATTTATAGGTTAGTAGAAGAAGTTTGAACAGGATGCGAAAATGGATAGGGAGCCAGTGAAGGGTCTTGAGGAGAGGGGTAGTATGAGTAAAGCGACCCTGGCGGAAGACGAGACGGGCAGCAGAGTTTTGAACCCATATTCATTTTAGATCAAAACTTCAATGTGAATACAATATGTGAAAGAAATTGCACTTTAAATCAATTATGAAAAGTGATCACCTAGTTTGAGGAGCGAATATATTCTTTAAAACCTTTGTGCAGAATTCCCCCATCATAAGTCCAGGCCTCCCCCACTCCACATCTCCCCCAAGTTCAACATCACCACTAGCTCTGTTGCTCTCTCTGCTAATTCCAAGCAAAACCTATACCACCTTTCTCTCCTCCACCCCATTTATCTCCCACTACGATCCCCAGTTCTCTGTCTGCACAACCCCTGAAAACTTGACTACCCTAACCACAGTTCTTTCTCCACCTCTTCCCTCCCCCAAGCATGACCCCCAACTCACTTTGTTCATGGCTGGCTGCTTACTTAATCTCTCAAGACCCCCGATATTGCTTCCTCCTTTTTTTTTTTCCAGCCTAAGTAACTGACACTGTCTCTGTAGCCCACAACATATTTTTCACGTAAGTGGAATTCTGTACTGCACAGAATTCCCCCAGAATACAGTACGAATTAACCTGCTTAAATATTCATCACTGGAAAAATAACTTTTAGGTCTCTGCTCTAGTTTTGAATACTGATTATTTTTCACAGCCTGCTCAAATGCTTATTTATACTACTACTAATCATTTCTATAATGCTACTAGATATATGCAGCACTGTACATTGTATAGGAAGGTATTTTCTCTGTCCCCAGTGGGCACACAATCTAAGGGGTTTTTTCCCCCCCCCCTATCTGGGAGAGTTAAGTGACTTGCCTAGGATCACAAGGAGCTGCAGTAGGACTTGAACACAGTTCCCCAGGATTGCAGTTCACTGCACTAACCATTAGGCTACTCCTCCACACCAGCTTCTTTTTTTAGTCTCAAAACAGATCAATCAAGCCCTATGGTTTTATTGAAGGGCTGCATTCCACGTAAGCAATATACAGACACAAATGGCATTTTGAAGACCTGCAACGACATAATGAGCAGACTAGATGGATTCCTGCTGCAGCACTGCAGAAAGGATGGTGTATGCACAGAACATTATTTCACTAAAGGTTATGTGGAAAATATAATTGAGAAATTTATTCTTACCTGATAATTTCCTTTACATGAGGCCTGCTAGACCAGTCCAGACTGATGGGCTATGTCGCCCAATCAGCAGATATAACCAGAAATATTCCCAGTATGCCAATGCTAAGAATAAACTGAAGGAAACGATATACATGTGGAACCCTCTGCAGACCCCAGGACATTAAAGAAATCTATGTAGAATGAACAGGAAAGGGCAGCCTGCAGCTATGGACTACCAGGACTCCACCATCTTCCCAGCTGGGTTTGAACTGGTCTAGCAGAAAAGGAAATTATCAAAGTAAAGATACATTTCTTCTTCATTATCCTGCTAGATCAGTCCAGACCAATGGGATGTAACCAAGCTTTATCTCAGCAGGCGGGAAGATGACAAGGCACCCTGAAACACAGCTCTGCCAAAGGCAGCATCTCCTATGGCCTGAACATTAATCTTGTAATGTTTCACAGAAGAGTGCAGCGGGAATCAAGTGGCCGTCCTGCAGAAATTCTCAGGGCTGACAGCTCAAGATTTCACCCAAGACGACGCTTGAGCTCTAGTTAAGTGAGCTCTGAGCTCCACTGCCATCGCACCTTTGCACAGCCCATGAAATAATATGAATTGCATATCTGATTTGCAAAAAAGAATTTGTGACCTTTGTATACATCCAACTTATGAAGGGCTCGGGAATCCAACTTGACTGACTGAGAAAGTTGGAAATGTAAACACCCGATTTAGATGAAAGTGGGAAACCACCAACAAAAGAAAGGCTGGTATCATTCAAATGGAAATCAAGTCAGTCCAAAATGACAGGTAAGAATCTCTGCAAGAAGGAGTCTGCAATTTGGATACTCTCCTGGCTGAACAAATGTCCACTAACAGGCTATTTTCAATGATAAATCCTTCAGCCAAGAATGTTTCAAAGGCTCAAAGGGCCAGGACCAGCTGAAAGGATAGTAGCACCAGTGGCGTAGCCATGGGGGGGGGGGGGGGGGCTGGGGCCTCAATTTGGCTTTGGGGAGAGGGGAAATACTTTATAGGACCACCTCCCTGCTGCTCTCGACCCCCCCTCCCCCCCGGTAAGCCCACATACCTGGGCTGGTGGGGGTCCTCAAGCGCTGCCACAGAAGCTTTCTTGCGCAATATCTGCCGCCACGCTGGCTGCCCTGCTTTCCCCTCCCTGTGCACATGCTCATTTTTAGTGAAACTGAGCATGCGCAAAGATGACGCATGCTCAATTTTACTAAAAATGAGCATGCGCACTTGGGCAGGAAAGCACTGCAGGTAGCGTGATGAAGAAATTTCACCACAGGAAAGCTTCTGCTTTCGGGGTATGGGGGACCCCCCACCAGCCCAGGTATGTGGGCTTACGGTGGGGGGGGGGGGGGGGTCGAGAGCAGCAGGGAGGTGGGGCAAAACATGTCCCTCCACTTTGGGCTCATGCCCCCTCCCAGATCGAGGTCTGGCTATGCCCAAACGGAACCCTCCCCAATCGCATCGTTTCCGGTGTCCCCTCCCTCCTGAATGTCCAGTGTTTTTTCCCCTCATGCTCCTGTAAAGTTTACATCAGTCACCAGTGGCAGCAGCAGCATGCCAGACTGCCTTTGGACATTCCCTGGATCTTCCCTCTGCTGCATTCTGTCCACAGGAATTGCATCAGAGATAACAGAGGGAAGATCCAAGGGCTGGCCAAAGGCAGTCTGTCATAATGCTGCTGCCGCCTCTGGCAGCTAACGTAAACTTTACAGGACCATGGGGGAAAGAGGTGAGGAAGCAGTGCCGGACCTGCGGCAAAGGGAGAAGAGAGAATGGGAGAGACCAGACCGGGGGAGGGGAAGAAAAGGTTTACATGTAGACCAGGTGAGGTCAGAGGCTGGGTATTTTGGCACCAATAATTACTGGAATCCTGGGCCAGAGCCTTACCTGGTCCAATGGTTAAACCAGCCCTCCAAAGGGCAACTTGGAAAGAGCTCCCATGATCAAATTAAGGTCCCAAGGGTGTTGCAAATTTGTTCAATTGCCTGCAAAAAAATTAAAAGCAGCAGCAGCTGTGTAACCAGAGATAGCCATCACCTGAACTCTTAGGGGTCCTTTATTTAGCTGCGGTAAAACGGGTCCTGAGCTAGCAGCAGTGGCCATTTTTGCCACGCGCTGAGGTCCTTTTTACCGCAGCAGGTAAAAAGCTCAATAAAAGAAATGGCCATGTGGTAAGTTTGTGCTTACTGCGATGTCATTTTGGAGGGAGGGAGGGGGGGGGGGGAGGAAGCACTTACCACCACCCATTCAGCTAATGGTAAGGGATCCTGTGCTAACCCAATGGTAACCGGGCAGTGCGCAATGCTGCCCGAATACCATCAGGTAACCCCTTGAGGTAATATTTCCTGGAGTTTCTGGTAGCACCGGAAATGTTGCTGAAGGCTGTATTAAGCCATGTTAGGCCTGCGGTATTTCCAATTTGGTCAAGACACAACTGCATAAAGGCCAGAATCAATGCAGATCCGCTTACCTCTGAGAGATCTTCTCCATACACCAAACGTCAAAGGCCCACCAGATGCAAACGTAAGCCGGAGACATGAAAGACGGATACACACGCAGCAAGGTTGCTTCAACAACCTCTGCATTTTAGGCACCACTTCTTAAGGGCCAAGCCGTAAGCCAGAAGAGATCTGGATCCTCCAGGAGGACTAGCTCCTGCAAAAGGAATCTGGGTCCCCATGGAAGGGACCCAACAAGAATGCTTTACCAAAGTCTAAGGTCTGCAGATATCACGGAGGCCCAGATTTAAGACTTGCCCTGGAAAAAAAAAGTTGCTTGCAAATTCTGACATAGCACATCTTTTGCCTAACAGTTCAAATACTTGCAATTTCAGGAAAGAAAAGGAATCGGGTGTGTAGGGGGTAAGAGGACACTACTGAGTACTAAAAAGGTTTTTTTTTGCCTAAAGTACTGTAGGGAAACTCTTGCACTGAATGGCCAAAAGTAAACTTCCAATAGTATTTTATAGCATTACAAAGCATTCCACAAGGGTATTAGGTATAAATCTCGTACCCAAAGAAATCCAAACAGGTACCTAAGACAATGGAAGGCTGCATGAAATTGAATACTTAAAATAACACATACTATAAGGGGATGGGACTTGACCTTTCTGTGGTTACAATCAAAGCGGTTTAAATATTACATACAGGTACTTATTTTGTACCTGAGGCAATGGAGTTACGCGACTTGCTCAGAGTCACAAGGGGCAGAAGTGGGAACTGAACTCGGTTCAGTGGTTCTCATGCCATTGCACTAACCATTAAGCAACTCCTCCACTCTACTACCAAAAACGGCATCAGCACTGGACTACAGATGCGATAGTAGAGCTATAGGCCACCTGACTTTTACCCCATAACACAGGACATCAGTAACTAGGGCGCAGTTAACACAAAAGGTGCTTCTGTGTCACAGATGTGTGCAAGCAAACACACTAACTCTCCTTCTATTTTTTTGTAAAGCTTAAAAGCACTGCCACTGGAGTATTCCAGAAATCTCCGTTTATATAATCCGTATATAATTTTAAACAACATGGAAATGGAAAACTCTCGACCTCTTTCTGTCATCAGCTGTCTAATTGTATTGTATAGTATAAGTTGTGTGTGTGTGTGTGTGTGTGGGGGGGGGGGGGGGGGGTTCCTCTCCCTTTTGTTTGCTGTATTATTGAAAACCTCAATAAAAAAATTTAAAAATAATAATAACAACAATTTTTTTTATGTAAAGTATTTTTTTTAAGTATCTATAAGCACCAGATGATTTAAATGAACTTTCGGGAGCCGTGGCTAACACAACAGTATTTTACAGCCTGCAATGTAATGAAAGAGCAGCCGCCCAGGCGCCTCTGTTAAGTCATTTTTTGAAAATGAAGGGAGTTGAACTTGTATTTACAGCAGACGTAGTGAATACTCCCTTGAAAAAAACAAAAAACAAACTACCGGTATATATCTCTACAATCCATCTTCACTGCAGTCTCTTCATTCCTATTTTACCGAGCCACTGCCATCTGACCAGTCTCTTCTTACCCGGCGAGCTCTAGCAGTAAACTTTTCAGGCTCACGCCCTGAGCAGACTTAGCAGCCATGATGGCGATTATCTGCGGGAATTTGAGAACCATGCACACTAGCAAGGTACTCCAGTTAGCAAAGAGCAAAAGCTCGGACTCCATCGCTGCTGAAGCTCGGTAACCGCACGACAGAACTACAACGCGTCCCCCTCTTCCAGTCCTGCAGCTCCAGACAGATTGAGCTACGTCATTGAGCGTTGTCATTCAATGCTCGCGACTAGATGCATTGCCACGCGCACGTCGATCACACCCCCGGGCCGGACCGGGCGGGCTAGGTTCCAGCCAAGGAGGTTTAATAGACAGGAGATGAAGTGCCGTCAGAACGCTGAAACCAATTACTTCAATCTAAGTTTTCCCTGCACAGCGCAGCTGTCATCCCTGTTCACTCAAAACAAAGCAAGCAAACCTATCAGCTGCTGCATCTACTTTGTCATTCTTTATTGTTGTTGGTAGCATTTTTAATTAATCTCACTTATAATTTCAAACATGCCAACTTGTGCAGCATACCAGTAGCGTAGCCAGAGTTTAATTTTTAGATGGGCCTGGAGGTGGAGTGGGTGGGCACAGGCCTTGCATTTCCTCTTCACCCGCTACCACCCCCCTGCCTGCCCGCCGCCACCACCGCTGCCGCCGCATTTCCTCTCCATTCGCTACCCCCCCCCCCTGCGACAGCCCCCTGCACATGGTCAGTTCTGGTCATTTTTACTGACCTGAAGCGCCGTTCTCCCTCCAGCACCGGTGATTCCCATAGCCAGCCTTCTGCTAGCGTGCGTCATCGGAGCCTCTTCTCAGGCGCGTCCAGCCTACTCTGCAACTTCCTGTTTTCCACAAAGGTGGGACGCAGGAAGTTGCAGAGTAGGCGGGATGTGCCTGAGAAGAGGCCCCGACGACGCACGCTAAATGACCAGATTACCACCAGAGGGAATAGGGGATGACCTCCCCTGACTCCCCCAGTGGTCACTAACCCCCTCCCACCACAAAAAATGATGTTTCACAACTTTTTATTTTCACCCTCAAATGTCATACCCACCTCCCTGGCAGCAGTATGCAGGTCCCTGGAGCAGTTGTTAGGGGGTGCAGTGGACTTCAGGCAGGTGGACCCAGGCCCATCCCCCCCCTACCTGTTACAATTGTGCTGCTTAATGCTTAGTCGTCCAACCCCCCCAAACCCACTGTACCCACACGTAGGTGCCCCCCTTCACCCCTTAGGGCTATAGTAATGGTGTAGACTTGTGGGCAGTGGGTTTTGAGGGGGATTTGGGGGGCTCAACACACAAGGGAAGGGTGCTATGCACCTGGGAGCTCTTTTACCTTTTTTTTGTTTTTGTAAAAGTGCCCCCTAGGGTGCCCAGTTGGTGTCCTGGCAAGTGAGGGGGACCAGTGCACTACGAATCCTGGCCCCTCCCACGAACAAATGCCTTGGATTTATTCGTTTTTGAGCTGGGCGCTTTCATTTTCCATTATCGCTGAAAAACAAAAACGCCCAGCTCACAAATTGTCGAATAAAACATGGACGTCTATTTTTTCCGAAAATACGGTTCGGTCCGCCCCTTCACGGACCAGTTCTCAGAGATAAACGCCCATGGAGATAGACGTTTTCGTTCAATTATGCCCCTCCACGTGTTTTTGCTTCTAACACTAACTTTTTTTCAAAGTCCTTCTTAGCCCTCCTTATCTCCTTTTTTCATTATTGCTGTTATCAATAGAAATCAAACAAAATAAAACATGGAAAAGAAAATAAGATGATACCTTTTTTATTGGACATAACTTAATACATTTCTTGATTAGCTTTCGAAGGTTGCCCTTCTTCGTCAGATCGGAAATAAGCAAATGTGCTAGCTGACAGTGTATATAAGTGAAAACATTCAAGCATTACTATGACAGTCTGACAGGGTGGGAGGATGGGGGTGGGTAGGAGGTATGCATGGGGACATCAAAGCATATCATTGATATTCTAACAGGATGGGTGTGGATAGGTGAGGGGTGGGGTCTTTGAAGTCAGGATGATTGAATATTTTAACACCCAACAGAAAGGACTTAACAAGGATCTAGGGTTCCTAGCCCATTATAAACCATGAAGCTGTATGTCTCTGTTGATCACCCCACCCCTCACCTATCCACACCCATCCTGTTAGAATATCAATGATATGCTTTGATGTCCCCATGCATACCTCCTGCTAAAGTGCTTTAAAAAACACAAACAGATTTATTCTTTCGAAGGTGAACTGTTAGTTTGCTTGCCTTAGTAGAGCTACATAGGAAGGTAGCTGATTGAACTTTGTTACATTTTGCAGGAGGGGGGATGGGTCCTTCAGCTTTTTCCAGGGTTGCCAGATGGGCGGTTTTCCCGCCCAATTGGGCGGTTTTCCGCAACCCACCGTGGGAAACTTTTGCCCGCGGCGGGTTGTGGTTTTTTGGGCTGGTTTTCTTTTTTCGGTGCGGGTTTTGGGTGGTTTTTCGGCCAGCGGGGGGTTGGGCTAATGGCGACAGAGGCGGGGTTTGTGACATTTTGGGCGGGGTTTGTTGACGTATTGGGCGGGGCGATGACAGTGGGGGCGGGGCTGATGACGGCGGGGGCGGGGGTGATGACGGAAGGGGCGGGGCTGATGACGGCGGGGGTGGGGTGATGACGTCGGGGGTGGGGTGTGTGCGGTTTTTGGGCGGGTTTTGAGCGGTTTTGTGTGGGAATTTTTTTTTTTTATATGGCAACCCTGGCTTTTTCCTGCATGCAAATGAGGGCAAGCAGACAGGTTGGTGGGAGCATTTCCACTGAAATGAATAAAGCTTGTGGGACTGACTATGCCTACACACTGTATGAAGAGAGCTGAATCAAACTGAGGGAAATGAAAATCTGCTCCCCATGAGTTCATGGGGGAGGGTGACTGATGGCATGAATATTGAAGAGGATTTGAGAAAAAAAGTTTGAAAACAAGCTTGACTTGTGCTGAGTGGTTCTGGCTGGGTGTGGAGATTGCTCTCTAGTGGGAAAACTGGTGATTACAGATCCTTGACAAAGACACAGAGAGCAGAAATCCTTGGGAGTAGAGTAGCTCAGGGCAGAAGAAAATAATCTATGGGGGGCATAGAAGAGCAGAGGTAGCCCTCTAGTGGGGAACCCTGAAACTGGCAGTTGCAGAGCCCTGTTAAGGGTTGATAATCCTGAACCCCAGCAGGGAAAAAAACCCAGAGGCTCCTCTTGAAAAGAGGACCAGCGAGGGACAAGGCCTCTGGGGTGCAATTAGCACCAGGGGCCAAGCTAGGGTTAAGGCCTCTGGAGTGCCATTGGCAGTAGGGGCCCACCAAGGGTGAAGGTTCCCTAGGTGTGGCTAGCCCTAGATGCCCAGCAGAGGAGGTCAGCCAGTCCCCAGAGCCCAGGAAAAGCCTCCAGGAAGCCACAGCAGGGACAGGCTTAGCCAGCCTGGGATGTAGCATAGTAGCTGCCAGCCCAAGAAGTCTCCTGCTGGAGGGATAATATCTGAGGGGACTGGGAGAGGAGAGACCTAAGCCACACAGCCATACTCATACACTGATTTGACTAAGCAGCAGGGAAGAGCTTAGAGCTACTACCTTGGCAAGCAAGACTGACAGGGTCTGAACAGTGTGTAAAGGACTAAGTCACTGATTCTGAATACTTGAGTCAAAGGCTAACTGTTAATACTAGAGCGCTTTTGGTTTAAGAAGTTAAGTGCCAAGACTAGGACATGAAATGAGATTGAAGGGGGGCAGACTCAAGAAAAATGTCAGGAAGTATTTTTTCACGGAGAGAGTGGTGGATGCTTGGAATGCCCTCCTGCGGGAGGTGGTGGAGATGAAAACGGTAATGGAATTCAAACATGCATGGGATAAACATGGAATCCTGTTCAGAAGAAATGGATCCTCAGGAGCTTAGCTGAGATTGGATAACAGAGCCGGTAGTGGGAGGCGGGGCTGGTGGTTGGGAGGCGGGGATAGTGCCGGGCAGACTTGTACTGTCTGTGCCCTGAAAAAGACAAGTGCAGATCGGGGTGGGGTATACACAGAAGGGTGGCACATTTCTTGGGCAGACTGGATGGACCATGCAGGTCTTTTTCTGCCGTCATCTACTATGTTACTATGTTACTATCGGTGTTTGTATGTAAAAGCTGAATATATAGATCTGTGTCAATAGTTAAATAAAACCTGTTTAATTTATTAGCCAGCCCTCTTCACAGCAGTTCTTTTTTTTTTTTCCTGGGGGGGAGAAGAGGATAATCCCATCCACTAACACTTTTCATCACCAGGTGGAGGTACCGAGCACCAAGTGAGTAAGGGACCAATGGAGACTGTCTTCAGGAGGCTCCAGCCAGGTTTGGCTCCAAATCCAGGAGAGTTCAGTAAAGGGGCATTACATCTACAATCTTATGAATGTTCTTTACACAGCAATAATACAGGGTTTTCCTAAAAGTATTCAACTACTGAGAAAATGCATGAGCTCCACTCTCCCTTGTCTTGGTAAACAGGTTAATAATGGGGCATTTCACTGTTTGATTGTTATGATCTCAGCATCAGTTCACTAAGTAGAAATGTAAAACACTCATTGGAACAGGCATTAAAAAAATTTATTTTTTATTAAATTTTACCATACAAACCAATAAGAAATATCTTGTTCACGACATCAGAAAGGAAAAGGAAAAAAAGTACAAAAAAAGGAAACAATATAACAACATTCATTATAAAATAAAGCACCTGGACTGGAATAAGTATGCAATTAGGAAAAAGGACCCAAAGATGCACTCAGGAAAATTATGTTCCCCATTTAACCAATGGATTGTATCCACAAAGAAAGATGATGCTTCTACAGACTTAATAACCACTTTAGTACTTAGAAAGGCAGCTAGCTGTGACAGTTCATAAAAAATATATTTCACTGACTGATAACTAAACATGTACATGGGAAGGTCTCCTATGTGGGTAACGAGCGGACTATAAATATCAAGTTAAGGAGGGTCATTATTAAAGTGCATTACTGCCATAACATACAATATTTTCCTCTTAATATGCATTAAATGGCAATAATATGTGTTATATTTTTGTAACACACATTCATAATAGTCACCATGGGATTCATAGTAATGCAATGCAAATGTATGCAAAACATTTCATTACTAGGTAAATCAAATAACACAGCTTGCAGTGAACACTGCAAGCCACACTCATCCAGGAAAAATAATACCAGCTAAAAGTTGGCATTATTTTTCATGGTTGACAGCATCGGGCCACTAAGCCTCAGCCTGATGCTTCAGAGCTGCATCTTAAATGAGCCAGGGAGTTTAAGGATCCCCCCCTTCCCTTCCACTGATGTCCCCTCCTCTTCATCTCTTGAAGAACCTCCTCACCATCATCACCCCTTGAAGAGCCCTCTTTTCCAAAAAAGAAGACATTACACTTTCTCATAAGCCTCCTGGGCCTACCTTTAGAAAGCGCTGGGGTCTAGGAGGTATGGGGCAGGAGTGATCCCCAGTTGCTGCTGTCTCAAGTTGCTGGTGATCATTATTTGGGGTGAAGCTGCTGTATAAGGGCCTTTTTGAACCTGACACCAGCAGAGGCAGGAATGACTGGGGCTCACTCCTACCCTATATCCCATAGACCCCAGAGAAGGGGGGATATTTATTGAAATAGGGGGGGATATTTTTTAGAATGGGGGTGATGATGGGGGGAGCTCTTTGGATGGGTAATGAAAGGCGCTCTTTGGGGGGGTGATTTACATTAATTTACCTTGCCCCTGTAAGATGCAGACTGGGAGTATCAGGCCACAGCTTAATGGCTCAATGCTTGCAGCTAATGGCTCAATGCTTGCAGGCAGTATGAATAGCACAGCTTGTGAGGTTCATCACAAGCTGCCTATTCATGTACTGTGGGATGACTAACCTGAGATAGTACTGAGATACCACAGGTCAGTCATGCCCATATTAAGCTAAAGTGCAGTAAAAGCCCAACTTAATTACTACCATTTCAAATTAAATTAAATTAATTTAAATGAAATGAGAACAAGTCTCCTAGCTTTTAATAGTCACCTTCTTATACATAAGAACTGACTCTACTTGGCCATATCTGGATAGGCTCCAATCTTACAATTAAAGAACAAATCATCACAATGTCATTGAAATAAGTGAAACACCAAGTTCTTATCAGGATCCAAAATAAAGTTCACCATAAAGTTGTTAGATTAGGCTTTTCTGCATCCCATTCAAGCTGCATGGTCAAATTAACAAAATCATTTAAAGCAGAAGAAATCTGAAGGGTGGGAGATAAGCCCGAGCTATTAGAGGGAAAGCCGGCTGAGGAATTCTCAAAACATCAATCATCTATATATATATATATCTCTATATAAAATGCACCTCCAACGTTCTAATGAAGCCTCCAAAAGTTCAAACGTTCTAAATGTGTAGTTGTGTAGATCGCTTTTTCTCCATGAGTGTCTGCCCTGCCCTCGCGTCACAACATGATGACGTCGAGGGCAGAGCACTGACACTCAGCAAATTGCAACGCTCGACGAAACGTGATGCCAGATGCATCGCGCACCCATGAGAACGACCTGCAAGAAATAACGAAGGACTGCCATCGCCGAAACGTTGCTAGACGACGGAACAAAACGTAAGACGCATGACGGACCAATCAACATTACTCTTGGACAGCTGAACAGTAGCGGAGACACAGCAGCGGAAAAAAAGAAGACCAGGAGCCGCTTCTGAACGGCAGCGCCAAAAAAGGTAACCCACAAAAAGAAAACTCACACACACTGTCTCTGGAGCCCGGGATGGGGACAGAGAAAAGAAAGAATGGAAAAGCAGATTGGGGATTCGGGGAACAGCAGTGATTGATTGGGAGGATGGAGATGGAGACTTGGACATTGAGTGAAAAGGGTGAGCAGGTAATGAGATAATGGAAGACAGGATGGGGAGGTACAAGGAAAAGGATGATGCACTGAGGTTGAGATGGGAAAGGGGGGAATTGATGTGCAAGGGAGTGCCCATACACTGTCTCACACACACACACACACACACACACACACACACACACACCACTGTGTATCTCACACACACACACTGAGACCTGGGGGGGGCTGAGACCAGAGGGGGGGAAGGGGGTCCTCAGACCACAGGGGAGGGGTCCTGAGACCTGAGAGGGGAGGACACTCACTGTGTCACATACGCACTCGCATACACTCATTCTCACATACACACACTCTCAAAGACACACACGCATCCACTCTCACTCTGTCACACACACACACTTGCACATTCACTCTCTCTCTCTCACACACAGTCACTCTCACAGACAGACACTCAAACATACACACTCCATGGAAAACCTTGCTAGCGCCCATTTGATTTGTGCCAGAAATGGGCCTTTTTTACTAGTATATATATAAAACAAAATAAGTCCATAGGGATAGTAGTAACAAGTTTTAGGGAAATGAATAAATCTTAAAGTCCATTAAGGAGCTACATTTTCTAGGTGTTCCACCTCATTATCATTAATCAAGCAATGCAGATTAGTTTCCAACTTCTTGAACTTCCCAGCCAGAACTTGAATGAGCTTCATCTGACCTTCCAGTTTTGAGACTCACTCTTCAACCTCTTGAATTTAATGGGATAAACCGCTTGTTTGAGTTGCAAAAACTGTTCCTAGTGCTACAATAGTGTCCCATGAATTATCCAATGTTACCATAGGTGTTTTTTTTTTTTTCAAAAACCTTGATGGTGATAAACTCTACCCATTCATTGAATCTATAGTACCATGCTGGAATGGACATTTTTTAAAGTTCCTAGAAGGACGAGAGCTCATCCCCAAGTCTCCTCTTCTGGTGTCTCTTGGTAAGGAAGTAATCCATTTGAACGAGAGTTTTCCCAATGTTTGTGTTAAGTCTACTGCCAATATTTTGATTTGTGGTATTGGGAATATTGTCTGAAAACACCGATACATACTCTGGTAATGGCTGCTCTTCCTTTTCATTGCCCTGCAAGAAAATAAAAAATAAATGTACATCTTACTAATGAACTTGAAGAAAAAGCTTTCTAAGAATGACAATAAAAACAGAATATTGTCAGTTGCTGATTTGTCAAGTTTATTATCAGTTTGATATACCGTCCTACGGTAAGGCCTTCAGGGTGGTTTACAAAGTAAATATCATTATAGTCAAATAGAAAAGAGGAAAGCGAAAGGAGAGACGGGGGGGGGGGGGGGGGGTGAGGAATTTCATTAATCATAAAGCACAAACCATGGACAGCAGAACACATAAAAAAGAAATACCCCTCTTTCTCTGTACCTCCTAGTTGCTGATACCCTGTAGGGTAAAAAGTTGGCAGCCTGCACCATTGCCCTGCCTATGACAGAGGCAAAAATGATAGAGAGACAGGCAATGAAACTGATAAAAGGAATGGAATGGCTCCCTTGTAGGGAAAGGATAAATAGAGTAGAGCTCTTCAGCTTGAAGTGGTAATTACGAGGAAGTATGACAGAGATTTGTAAAATTCTGATTGGTGTGAACAAGTAAAGTATTAGAACTAGGAGGCCAGAATGACCACCTTGGAAGCCAGGCCAAGGGTTTGTCCCAGGGCAAGCAGTTGCTTCCCATGACTGTCTCAATAGCAGACTATGGACTTTTCCTCCAGGAATCTGTCCAAACCTTTTTCAAACCCAGATACATTAACCGCTGTTACCACATCCTCCGGCAAAGAGTTCCAGAGCTTAATTATTCATTGAGTGAAAAAATATTTCCTCCTATTTGTTTAGAAAGTATTTCCATGTAACTTCCTCGAGTGTCCCTTAGTCTTTGTACTTTTGGAATAAGTAAAAAATTTGATTTATTTCTACTCATTCTACACCACTCAGAATTTTGTAGACCTCAATCATATCTCCCCTCCTTTTTCCTGCTGGCCATTCCTCTCTCTGTGCACCCAAGCATCCTGGATTTTGCCATAGCCTTTTCTACCTGTTTGGCCATCTTAAGATCATCAGATATAATTACTCCCAAGTCCCTATATTGTACCACTCTCTCAGGGTTTTGCAGCCCAAATACATGAGCCTGCATTTTTTTTTAGCATTAAATCTTAGACCATGCTTCAGGCTTTGCTAGATCCCTCCTCATGTTATCCACACCATCAGAGATTTCTACCCTATTACCAAGTTTTACTATCATCTACCAAACAGTCCTTCTCTCCCTTTAGCCTATCTGTCAGCTTTCTATCAATCCCCTTATTTCTGCTGTATGGGCTCAGTTATGACTATCTTCCATCATCTGGGTATACTGCACAGCCCACTTGTTTCCACCTTCCGGTGACCACCATTATACTTACAACATGCGCCTGCCTCATCTAACTGCCACCACTGTGCTGTGGGGGGGGGGGGGGGGGGGGGGAGAGGAGGGGAGGTAGACATATGCACCCTAATTTTATATATAGTGCTCAAAATTGTGCACACATATTTGGGCATACCCAAAATTATGCATGCAATTTAATTGCTTAATGAGCCAATTACCACCAATAATCAGGCACGAACAATCAATTGTTGGTGATAATTGGAATTTACACACGCATCTTTATAGCTGCTATACTATAAAGGTGTGTGTGTAAATTTTTCCACATGGATCTGAGAAAGGGACGTGGCCATGGGGGGGGGGGGGGGCATGGGCAGGTCTGGGGTCTTTCTAGGATTTGTGCTCAGTGTTATAGAATTCAGGGGATTCATGCGTAATTTAGGTGCAGGGATTTACACCAAGGTTCAGTTGGTGTAAAACCTCTTGCCTAAAGTTGGGCGTGGATACCGGCACTAAGCATTATTCTATAAATGGCGCCCAACCGTTTATAGAACAGCACTTAATACAACTTTTTTGATTTATAGAATTGAGTCTATATAGACTTCACCTAATGCATCAGAATTTGTGGGGTAGCAGTAATAGATCCTGCACCAGTGGGGAAAAATCACTGCAGCTGTTGCTGTTTCCCACCCCACTCTGACTCCCTCCCCCCCCTCTTTGTCCCACTAGGTTCTGCATGGAGCTGCTTTCTCTTCACTCAAGTTATGCTCTGGGAGAAACCTAAGCCCAGATTGTGTAAATGTAGGTGTGCAGCTTCCCTGTGTGTACCTTTTAGAGTATGTGGGGGTCACACAATTATACATTGAAAAAGCTTTATAAAATTACCGACCCCTCCAGGATCAGTTTCATCATTTAGTTGAACTAGATGGTTGCCTAGAATGCCAGAAATTAGAAGGGGGGGGGGGGGGGAAATCACTCTGTCTCTCCTTTCCACAGTATTCCCGTGGGGAGGAAGAGGTTCCCGTGGGAGTCCTGAAGAAGTGTAGTCAAAATCTCTGGTGACTCCAGAATGAGACTTGGAATATACGGAGAGAGGCAGCTCGAGCACCAGAATGAGGCTTGGAACACTTATTGGTCAAATAGTGAATACCATCCAAAAACCCATGGGAGGCCGTTGGGGTTGGGAGGAAACAGAGGGCTGAAAGCAAATAAATAATAGAACTAACTCCTGAGGGTACAGGTGGGGATGGAGAAGATTAATTGTGGGGATGAAATAGATCTTAGCAGGTACAGATGGGTATGGGTTAGATTCCACTGGGGATGGGCGGGGTTTATGGAATTTCTATCACCTTGCAACTCTCTAGTTTGCAGACATTTATTGTCATGCTCTCATTACATCACAAACATCCCAGATAAATCACTAACATATACACTCCATTAAGTGATAAAATAATAATAAAATGATATAAGTCCCAATATCAAAACCAAGTGTGTAGAGAATCAATAAAGTCACACCCCTGTATAATATGTCCACACTGTATGAATAAGAACAATAGCAACACACAAACAGCAAAGGCGGTAAAAGGGGCGATCAAGGAAGATAAAGATGTAGTGGAGAGATTGAATGAATTCTTTGCTTCGGTCTTCACCAAGGAAGATTTGGGTGGGATACCGGTGTCGGAAATGGTATTTCAAGCGGATGAGTCGGAGAAACTTACTGACTTCACGGTAAACCTGGAGGACGTAATGGGGCAGTTCAGCAAAATGAAGAGTAGCAAATCTCCTGGACCGGATGGTATTCATTCTGGAGTACTGATAGAACTGAAAAATAAGCTTGCGGAGCTACTGTTAGTGATATGCAATTTATCCTTAAAATCGAGCGTGGTACCGGAAGATTGGAGGGTGGCCAATGTAACGCCCATTTTTAAAAAAGGTTCCAGGGGAAATCTGGGAAATTATAGACCGGTGAGTCTGACGTCGGTGCCGGGGAAAATAGTAGAGGCTATTATCAAAAACAAAATTACAGAGCACATCCAAGGACATGGATTACTGAGACCAAGTCAGCACGGCTTTTGTGTGGGGAAATCTTGCCTGACCAATTTACTTCAATTCTTTGAAGGAGTAAACAAACATGTGGACAAAGGGGAGCCGGTTGATATCGTGTATCTGGATTTTCAAAAGGCATTTGACAAGGTACCCCATGAAAGGCTACAGAGGAAATTGGAGGGTCATGGGATAGGAGGAAATGTCCTATTGTGGATTAAAAACTGGTTGAAGGATAGGAGAGTGGGGTTAAATGGGCAGTATTCACAATGGAGAAGGGTAGTTAGTGGGGTTCCTCAGGGGTCTGTGCTAGGACCGCTGCTTTTTAACATATTTATAAATGACTTAGAGATGGGAGTAACTAGCGAGGTAATTAAATTTGCTGATGACACAAAGTTATTCAAAGTCGTTAACTCGCGACAGGATTGTGAAAAATTACAGAAGGACCTTACGAGACTGGGAGACTGGGCGGCTAAATGGCAGATGGCATTTAATGTGAGCAAGTGCAAGGTGATGCATGCAGGTTCCACGTTAGGAGTTACAGACCAAGAAAGGGATCTGGGTGTCGATACTACACTGAAACCTTCTGCTCAGTGTGCTGCTGCTGCTAGGAAAGCGAATAGAATGTTGGGTATTATTAGGAAAGGTATGGAAAACAGGTGTGAGGATGTTATAATGCCATTGTATCGCTCCATGGTGCGACCGCACCTTGAGTATTGTGTTCAATTCTGGTCGCCGCATCTCAAGAAAGATATAGTAGAATTGGAAAAGGTGCAGCGAAGGGCAACTAAAATGATAGCGGGGATGGGACGACTTCCCTATGAAGAAAGACTAAGGAGGCTAGGGCTTTTCAGCTTGAAGAAGAGACGGCTGAGGGGAGACATGATAGGGGTATATAAAATAATGAGTGGAGTGGAACAGGTGGATGTGAAACGTTTGTTCACGCTTTCCAAAAATACTAGGACTAGGGGGCATGCGATGAAACTACAGCGTAGTAAATTTAAAACAAATCGGAGAAAAGTTTTCTTCACCCAACGCATAATTAAACTCTGGAATTCATTGCCGGAGAACGTGGTGAAGGCGGTTAGCTTAACAGAGTTTAAAAAAGGGAAAGAACAAGTCCATAAACCACTACTAAATGGACTTGGGAAAAATCCACAATTCCAGGAATAACATGTATAGAATGTTTGTACGTTTGGGAAGCTTGCCAGGTGCCCTTGGCCTGGATTGGCCACTGTCGTGGACAGGATGCTGGGCTCGATGGACCCTTGGTCTTTTCCCAGTGTGGCATTACTTATGTACTTATGTGACAAAAAAAGTCCCAAAACAATAGTGTGGTATAGAAGTTATTGATAGGTATCAGTGACTCAACACAAGCCATGTTTTGGCTGTAAGGTCTGCCTCAGGAGTCAATCCCAGAAAATGACATAATGGTCTAATAGTGTCAGGGGTGTGCTGGTAAATTGTTAAAAGGGGGCTCTCTCTTGCCAGCAAAGTAAAAGAGAATTCAGGAGGGGCCCAAGCCCACATTTTGGGATCCATGTGTTAAAGTAGCCATGGAGAACCGGCTCCCAAAATTCTTAAAAACTTAACAAACGGCTCTCAAGAGCCTGTGAGAGCCTGCTCCAGCACACCACTGAATAGCGTGTAACGCAATTAAGTAACTGTACCCGAAACACGCATCAAAGAAAATCCTGCCCTGGAGGGGTTGATAATTTTATAAAGCTTTCAAATGACACTTCTTCAGGAACCATTATAATTCGCATCAGATCTTAGTTGCCACTTCCTGGTGGAAAGCTGGAATCGCGTTCCAGTGAAGGCAGACGGCGGATGTTTGCAATGTTATGAGAGCATGACAATGAATGCATGCAAGCAAGCACAAGCTCAGTCACTGATGCTCGTTGAACCCAGAAGTACCTATGCATGGTGTGTATGTAAGTGCATGACATCTTTATCAGTGCATTTTTTTTGGAACACAATTTAATAAGAGCCCTTTTCCATCTGTAGAACTTGCTTTACACATGAAAAACACTTTATAAAATTAACTCTACAGTGAATAAATTTAGTTCAGATCTTACCAGTGAGTCATAATCCTTCAAAAAACTCCAGTGTTCTTTCCTAGATGAAAAAGTATTCACAATAGTCAGTTATTTTTAACAACCTAATGCAATTAATCTTGTAAAAGTACATTAAAGAAGAATCCAACTCTTCTGAAGTCATTCTCTCCCCTTATTAATATACAGAGCGGGGGTAGAGAGGCTGCAAGCTCTGTCCTATTTGTCTTTTGTATGTAAAAATTTTATATTCTTGCTGTATGATTTCTTTACTTTGATATCCACATTAATTGTTTTAATAAGAATGCAGTATATAAATGTTTAAAAATAAGAATAATGAACATTTTCAGCTGGACATCACTCCTAAAAATGAAAATCCCAGTGGGCTACAGACTAGCTTGGCTTTCAGGATATTCCTGCTGAATATGCATGAGATAGATCTGCATAAAGCTGAGGTTAATTGCATACAAATCTATGTTATGCAGATACAGATCCTAAAAATCCAACTGATTTGCTGCTTTAGAGAATCACACACCTTTGCTGTAAAATATCATTTTAACACAATTTCCCTATTCTTGGTAAAGACCATCCAGAGTTTTAAAATCTATCTATCTATCTATCTATCTATCTATCTATCTATCTATCTATCTATCTATCTATCTATTTTTTTTTAATTAGAAGTAGATTTTATCAATCAAATCTAATCAATTTCATTGGGTGACCAGAGAACTTGATAAGGGCACAGTGTTAGATGTCAAGTACTTGGATTTCAGGAAGGCATATGATATGGTTAACACAGGTGACGTAAATAAGGTGACTCACTGAGTTAGATATTATTATTATTATTTATTATTTGTTACATTTGTATCCCACATTTTCCCACATATTTGCAGGCTCAATGTGGCTTACATAATACCATAAAGGCATTCGCCAAGTCCGGTAGGGGATAAGTACAACAAATGTTATAGTGGGATAGGGAAGATAAGATTCACTAAAGCAGGCATTTGTTTTACTGCTCTACACAACATATATACACTTTCAAACTGACAGAACAATTATAAAAACATTCAGGAACAATTATAAAAACATTCATGGGGGAAGTTATCAAGATGTGGTAAAAGGTAGCCTTTTACCACACCTTAATTTACCATGGTAGTTAGCAACCTGCAGTATAACAGTCCTGCAGGTTGCTAACTACCTTTTGTAAATGAATAACACTACTTGAGAGCCACCTCACAAGCAGTGCTATTCTAGCAGTCCAGAGCATCGTGCTGCCAAGCTGTGGCCCAATGCTCTTGGCCATGACCTCGAGCCTCCCCCAGATGCAGTCCCCATACCTCTCTGATGAAGCCTCCACCCTCAATGCAATCCCCACTCTCCCACTGAAACCCTCCACCCCCTAAAAGGTCCAAGTCTCCCTCTCCCAATCTCCCTAGATAGCTCTCAATCCCCATCAAAGGGCTACCTTTTCAGCATTGGTGGTTTGCATCAAGAATATGCTACTCTTGCCTCCACTCCCACTACCCTGTTCTCTTTTCCACCACTCACTAGGTGCTGGGGAGATTTTGCAGCTCATCTTGCATATTTCTCCCAGCGTTCTCTGGAGTGACTCCCAGGTCCACCTTGATCCACTTGGGCATCCACTCCTGCTACCCTGCGCCCCTTCCAGTCACTTACCAAGTGCTGGAGAGGTTTTGCAGCCCATCTGCAAATTCCTCTTGGTGTTCTCCAGGTTGATTCCCAGAGCTCCACAAGTTTGTATCTTCCCTTCTTCTTCTATTTCCTTTGGCTCTGATACACTTTCTGATACTAGTTCTCCAAGCTTATTTCCCTTCTCAAAGCACTACATACCTCAAGACCATATTGCTCATTGTCTACTTTCATCACCTCACCATCCATTTTGTCTTCTATCTTTTCATTGGCTCTCAAGCTTCAATGCTGTCTTCCTTTTATTCAGCCATCACCATTCTGTCTGAGTGCATCTCATCTTCATCACTGTCATCATGCCTCTCCTACTGTTCTCTTTTGCTCCTTCTCTTCCATCTGCTCAGGATATCAATCCCAGTCCTGGCCCTACAAATGAACTCCTACCCCACTTCTTCAGACCAAACCACAAGCTCTCCAATCTTATTCTATTCCTCTCCTTCCTCCCTCTTCTCTTTCTCATGTGCTTTGTGGTACGTCCACTCTGTTTGCAACTAGACTGCCTACATTCATTACTTCTTTATTGCTCATGCTCTGCATCTTCTTGCTCTAATTGAGACTTGGCTTTTCCATGAAGACTCTGTCTTAGTTGCTTCCCTCTGTCATAGAAATTACCTTTTCTCCCATACCTTTCCAGATGGCCATGATGGTGGTGTTGGGCTGCTCCTATCCCCTTCTTCCACCTCAGTCTCATACCTCTTCTTCTTTTGAAGTCCATCCACCTATTTATGCCACTACTTCTCCAGACAGCTGTCATTTATCAATCCCCTGATAAATACCTCTCTTCCTTTTTCACTGGCTTTGACACTTTGTTTTTTTTCTTGAACCATCCTCACTTTCCCTTATTCTTGGAGACTTTAACATTCATGCTGATGACCCTTCTAATTCATATGTGTCAAAGTTTCTTGCTTTAACCTCCTCATTCAGTCTTCAGCTATTCAAGCTCATTAGCATGGCCACTGCCTTGATCTTGTCTTCTCCAATTGCTCACTCTCAAACTTCTCCACCTCAGTTCATCTCAAGGGTCAAGGTTCAACTTTTATTTAATATACCGCAAATCACAAAATCTAAGCAGTGTACACACTTAGGGCCCTGTTTACTAAGCAGCGTTATAGACACGTTAACATTTTAACGAGCGTTAACCATGTACATGCCTATGATATCCCTATAGACGCCTACATGGTTAGCATGCATGCTAAGTGTAGGCACGCTAAAACACTAACGCACCTTAGTAAACAGGGACCCTAATTTCCTTATCTCACAGCTCCACTAATCACCACCTACATATTTAGGATTCTTCAAACTATTTACCCTTGCACTCTTAAGTACATAAATACATAAAAGTGTTGCAATACTAGGACAGATCAAAGGTCCATCAAGCCCAACATCTGTTTCTAACAGTGGCCAATCCAGGTTACAAGTACCTGGCAAGATCCCAAAACAGTACAATACATTTTATGCAGTTTATTCTAGAAATAAACAGTGGATTTCCCCCCAAGTCCATCTTAATAATGGTTTATTGACTTTTCTTTTAGGAAGCTATTCAAACCTTTTTAAAACCCCGCTAAGCTAACTGCTTGTACCACATTCTCTGGCAATGAATTCCAGAGTTTAATTACACATTGAGAGAAGAAATATTTTCTCCGCCACTGTTTCCTCTCTCTCTCTTCTCATGTACTATGTTATCTAAGTCTGTTAATAAGGCAGTCTCTTCCTATAACAATATCATCTCCTCTGCTTGTGATACTCTTACTCCTCCCCTTTTCCATTCTGAGAGGTGTACCAAACCCCAGCCTTTGATGACCTCCAAAATCTGCTACCTACATTCCTGTGCCCGTTCTGCTGAGTTTCTTTGATAAAATCCCATTTCCATACTGATTTCATACATTTTAAATTCCTGCTGACCGCCTTCCAGTCTGTTCTTGCCCCTGCCAAACAAGAGTAGTATGTCTATTTGACAAACTGTTTTGCCTCTAACCCTTGCTGTCTCTTTGCCACACTGAACTCCCTCCTCAAAGTGCCTCCACTTTCAACCCCCTCCTTCACTTTGTAGGGTTATGAGCCCCTCAACACAATAACAGGTGCATTAAAGAGATTGACAACATATGCCTATGGTATCGTAAATACATGTCAGCCATCCTGTAGTGCCTGGTGCTTCACAATTCAGAGACCTTTGCTACAATTAAAACGCCATAGAATTGTGCCTATTCTAAATAAAAATGTTTTGCATGCTCACGTCCCTGCAAGACAAGGGGCAGCTGGTGGAAGACAAAGGCCAGCTGATGCAAGCCTTTTGCTCAGGCTGATCCCCCCCCCCCCCCGACTACTTGGGGCCAGAGTTTCAGGAAAGGCATCTGGAATGATAGAAAACCACAACAATGCCTTTTTCTAAGCCATAACATAAAGGGGCACATGCAATCACCTTCTGAGATCTTATCAGATCATTACTGATAGCACAAATGATATAAAAAGAGCACTTGCTGAAGCTAGCGTTGGACTCTCTTCAACTTTCCAAGAGGACCTTACGAGACTGGGAGACTGGGCATCTAAATGGCGGATGATGTTTAATGTGAGCAAGTGCAAAGTGATGCATGTGGGAAAGAGGAACCCGAATTATAGCTACATAATGCAAGGTTCCACATTAGGAGTCACCGACCAGGAAACGGATCTAGGCATCATCGATGATACATTGAAACCCTCTGCTCAGTGTGCAGCGGCAGCTAAGAAAGGAAATAGAATTTATTTATATATTATTAGGATTTATTTACCGCTTTTTTGAAAGAATTCACTCAAGGCAGTGTACCAAATGTTAAGTATTAGGAAAGGATTACAAAACAAAAATGAGGATGTTTATAATGCCTTTGTATCACTCCATGGTGTGACTGCACCTCGAATACTGAGTACAATTCTGTTCACCGCATCTAAAAAAAGATATAGTGGAATTAGAAAAGCTACAGAGAAGGGTGATGAAAATGATAATGGAGATGGGACGACTTCCCTATAAGGAAAGGCTAAAGCGGCTAGGACTCTTCAGCTTAGAGAAAAGATGGCTGAGGGGAGATATGATAGAGGTCTATAAAATCACTTGTTTACTCTTTCCAAAAATACTAGGACTAGGAGGCATGCATTGAAGCTACAAAGTTCACTCAATGTGTAATTAAACTGTGGAATTCATTGCCAGAGAATGTGGTAGAAGCAGTTAGCTTAGCAGATTTAAAAAAGGTTTGGATAGCATATGCCATAAGGCATTTTTAAGATGGAATTGGGGAAAATCCACTGCTTATTTCTAGGATAAGCAGCATAAAGTGTATTGTACTATTTTGGGATCTTGCCAGGTACTTGTAACCTGGACTGGCCACTGTTGAAAACAGGATACTGGGTTTGATGGGCCTTTGGTCTATCCCAGTATAGCAACACTTATGTACATATGTAGCAGAAACTTAGATGGTTAGTGGTGATTTTCAGTCCTCTAACTGATGAAGTAAGCATATAAAGTGTTATTGTGCAAACATGCATGTATCTTAAATAGGGAAAAGGAAATGGGACTTGATATACCACTTTTCTGTGGTTTTTGCAACTACATTCAAAGCAGTTTACATAGTATATACAGGTACTTATTTGTACCTGGGGCAATGGAGGGTTAAGTGACTTGCCCAGAGTCACAAGGAGCTGTAATGGGAATTGAACCCAATTCCCCAAGATCAAGGTCCACAGCAGTAACCACTAGGCTACTCCTCCACTCCATAGTTATTATTTTTCAGGTAGATGTATACATAAGTAGAGTCTGGGTGGAGTGGGGGCAGGAGTCATATATACATAACTTATACAATACTGTAAGTTATGTGTGTATCTCTGGCATTTAGGCATGAGCACTTACACCAGCTTTATGGCGGACATAAGTGTATGCCCAACAGAATAACGCATGTATATAATGGGCTTCTTAACATTTAGCGTACATTAATTCCTTTAACACATGTTGAGGCCCTAATGCCCCTGTGAAGGTGCTATAGTGCTGCTTGATGACTCCCTCCCCTAAATATAAATATGAAAAGACCTGAGTAAATACAGAGATGTGAGTCAAGGTGCAAATAATTCAAATTTATCAAAGCCAGTTTGCAACCTATCCCCTCGCGTCCAACAGGGTGCAGGTGGCTTACACTGATTCCAAATCAATGTATTCATTTCTTGCTTCAGACTTCCAAAAACGCTTGGACTTCCAAGACTCAAACAATGGCCGAGGGAACTGATAAGAATGCGTATGCCATTAGCAGAAAGGTGAGGAAAGACAAACTTACCAGCGCTTAGTGCTCCTCTGCTCAGCCTCTATGAATTCTCTCCACAGGCGATCCTGCTGGACAGTGCTGCCCCCATGTGCTTTCTTGTCCTGTGCTCTCTGGGCTGCGGTCCTGGGCTGGGATGCTCTCCCGTGTGCTGGGCTGAAATAAGAAGAGGAGACTGAGTCCAGCTTGGAGGAAGGAGTGTCTGGCTGCAGCAGCCCATATCTTGCAGAGGTGATTGTTTGGAAAGAGGCTGTGCTACTCCCCATTGTCCACTCCTCCAAAGCCGTCCTTTCCTTATGTCCCACAGTTGCTCCTTAGGACTCCAGGAGCTTATGGAGAACCCACAGTTCTGTGCAAATGAAGGACTCGTGCAAAATTAAAGTTGTTTAGTTTCATCAGCGATGTGCTCAGAGGAGAAAAATTACTATTGTAAAACCCCTATAAATGTTTTAAGATTGCATCTGTATTCTTGGGAAACAATGCCAGGCAACAGTGAGCTCACAATCATGCTTGGATATATTTTTGTTCTTTACAGACCTCAACATAACACCTGGCAGAGCCATATTTTCATAATTTGTTTATTGTCTCCAATGGAAACTAGATTTGCTATGGCTGCTGCTTCCCCTGAGGTTCTTGAATATTTACAACCAGGAACAAAAAGAGGCTTACAGCATACAAGGAAAGAAAGGGGAACATAGTAGAGCAAAAGAATATTCACATTTATTCATATTATTCGCCTATGTTCCACAGTACAGGCAAGATACTGTATAAACTCAAACTATAGGATTGGAAAATACATTACAATAAGTGTATAAGCAATACTTTAATGCCAATTACCACAGAGACAGAACATTTCCTTCTTTCTAGTAAACAACAGAAGAACAAACTGTGAACTTAATGAACAAATGTACTCTGTAAAATAGTCCTTTGCTTCTAGAAAATACTGCCTTACTGAGCTTGTACCTTCTTTCTGAAGGCTAACAGATTATTCTCATCTCCAGTCATGGATGGAAGTTTTCTTCAAGCACTCGCACCAGCTACAGTGAAATACATATGTAAGAGGGTGTAAAAAATAATAATTATTAAAAAATACATACCTGATGCAGGTGAGAGGTGACCCGGAAGTGCTCCAGTACAGACCAGGTCAGGAGTCCAGGGGTTGCGGGTGATAGCGCTAGCTGGCTGCAGTTTTCTGAGAAGCTGCAGGAGGCTGGGAGGTGATGGTTGCAGGAGTGACAGAAAGGGGGGGGGGAAGGGAAATGGGACTTGATATACTGTCTTTTTGAGATTTTTTGCAACTACATTCAAAGCAGTTTACATATATTCAGGTACTTATTTTGTACCAGGGGCAATGGAGGGTTAAGTGGCTTGCCCAGAGTCACAAGGAGCTGCAGTGGGAATCTAACTCAGTTCCCCAGGATCAAAGTCCACTGCACTAACCACTAGGCTACTCCAAAGAACAAGAGGTTGAAGGTGGCAGTAACAGCTGCATCGGAGTTATGGTTCCTATGGCACTTGTCAGTGCTGTGGATACCGCAGGAACACAAGACCTGATGCTGACTGTGCATATGTGATTAGCGCATAGGTGCGTTCTTGGGGAGAGGAGTGCCCAGAGAACAAGAAGCATGAGTCACACTTGAGTACAGAATTTTTCCAGATGTCAGTGGCGCGAAGTTTTAATTTTCTGCACATTAGTCTTCTACTTTGACTATGACTTTTTCCTAATCTTTCTTATCCCCACAGGTTTAGACCCATTAATCATCGGTAATGGGGGGTGTCAGAGAGAGAGGGGGGGCTTTCAGAATTCCTCTGGTGTGCAGTGGGTGTAAAGTTCGTGCATGGGAGTTCTGGTTGTGCAAGAGAGGAAGCAGAAAGTAACATGGCAGTCGTGAGTAAATAGCGGCTGAATTTTTAAAGACTCTTCAGCTTCCTTGGAGCTCTGGGGCAAATTGGGAGAAAGGATCAGGAAATGAAAAGAAGTTTTGGGAAGCTGATTGACAGTGGTTTGAATGGTTGGCTAGCAGGAAAGTGTTTGGATAAACTGGCTAGTGATGATTTGATAATGGCAGGTGCTACTGTGTGTTGTAAAAACTTTGGCAGTGAATATTGTTGGTACTGGGATCCTGACGGGACAATATAAATTGCTATTGCAATGATATATGTAATAAAAGGAAGCAGTGCTGAGATGAGCGTGCACGTGAAAAATTGAATATATATCACAGCTCTGAGTGTGAATGTGTAATGGATGTGTGTTCATAATAAAGAGATATTTTAATTTTTGAGTAGAGGAGTGTGGTAGCCGTGTTAGTCCACTCTTAAGGTTATCAATAGAAATCAAACAAAATAAAACATGGAAAAGAAAATAAGATGATACCTTTTTTATTGGACATAACTTAATACATTTCTTGATTAGCTTTCGAAGGTTGCCCTTCTTCGTCAGATCGGAAATAAGCAAATGTGCTAGCTGACAGTGTATATAAGTGATAACATTCAAGCATTACTATGACAGTCTGACAGGGTGGGAGGATGGGGGTGGGTAGGAAGTATGCATGGGGACATCATATAAACAATACTGGTGCCAGCAGGGTTCCCACGCCTGTTGGGCAACATTTTACAGGACCAGGACACTTCACCAGTGACTTCACAGTGAGAATCCTCAAAGGTAACTTTAAAACCATACAAGAACGTAAGACCTTTGAAGTCAGAATGATTGAATATTTTAACACCCAACAGAAAGGACTTAACAAGGATCTGGGGTTCCTAGCCCATTATAAACCATAAAGCTGTATGTCTCTGTTGATCACCCTCCCCTCACCTATCCACACCCACCCTGTTAGAATATCAGTGATATGCTTTGATGTCCCCATGCATACTTCCTACCCACCCCCATCCTCCCACCCTGTCAGACTGTCATAGTAATGCTTGAATGTTATCACTTATATACACTGTCAGCTAGCACATTTGCTTATTTCCGATCTGACGAAGAAGGGCAACCTTCGAAAGCTAATCAAGAAATGTATTAAGTTATGTCCAATAAAAAAGGTATCATCTTATTTTCTTTTCCATGTTTTATTTTGTTTGATTTCTATTGATAACTTTAATTTTTGAGAAATTGTATTAAAAGTTTGGGAAAGTGTATTATGTAATGCTGCAGGTTAAACACTTGGAACACAGTTTTCTAGAACTATGTGCGGGTGTGAGAGAGTGAGAACTTTCTTACTGTACACCGCCTTGAGTGAATTCCTTCAAAAAGGCGGTAAATAAGTCCTAATAAATAAATAAGCTCAGCACAGTTTTTAAAAAAGTTTAGGTGAAGAGACAGACGGCTGTGAGGGAAAAGGCAGATGGGTCTGTAAGAAGTATTTGGGTCAGAACTTATTTAATATTCATTGATTTATGTGGTGTTATGAGCTTTAGGCTGTATGTGGACAGGTTATGACTGAAACTGAAGGAGCTTTACTTTTATTTTGGTATTGAAACGATTGAGAGAAGAACTGAAACGGATTTGATTCTGTTTATTTGACTAGGAGAGAGTAAAAATTTGTTGTATATTCCTTAAACTTAATGATTTGATTAAGGGTCCTTTGTACAATGCTGCAGTAGAGCTACTGTGGTGTTGGCGAGCACCAATCCAAAGTACTGCGGCCCACCGCGACGGGAAATATTTTTTATTTTTACTGCCGGGGGCATACCTGGTGGTAATCGGGCAGAGATGTGCATAACTTACAGTATTATGTAACTTAAGTGCCTAAAAGGGAGTCCCACCTACGTCTTGCCCATGCTCTGCCCCTGAGTCTGCCCCTCTTGCAAATATGCTGTTGTGAACGATGGCAAGCCTGGAGTCCAGATAAAACAGAGCCACTAAGCGAGTTAAAGTGAACAAAAATTAAGATTTATTAAAGGTGTCAGGTAGAGGGGGCCTTTTCGGTACACAGGCGAGAAAGTAAACACAAAACCAGTCCATAGATGTAAGAATGGCCTCCCATGGCCTGTTCCTGT